>NW_026056800.1:0-337899 GCF_023758085.1 Alternaria hordeiaustralica | reverse complement strand
CTTAGTATATTCTACTAAGTAAGATATAGTATATTATTCTTATTAATAATATAATAATAGTACTTATTTACAAAGTATATAGTAGAGAGAGAGTTATAGAATATTTATTTATTTTATTTATACTATACATTTTTTTATACTAAATTAATTCTAAACTATTCTAGAAATAATTTACTTAGAAATAGTACCTAACTACCTACTAGAACTACTACTCTTAGAGAGAGTAGGTAAACGCTTAAAAGAAAAGTATAAGAAGAACTAGTAAGATTTGCACTTATTCTCTTTATTCTAGAAGAAGGTATAATCTAAATTTATTAGAAATAATTCTAAATTATTCTAAAAATAATCTAAATAAAACTTACCTTAAATATAGTCTATGTCTAGGCTATTAATATTATACGCTTAGTAGAAAAGCTTATCTTTAGGCTAATTATTATAGTAGTCTCTAACTATATTAGTTATAGTAGTAAAGTTAAGCTATAAAAGTTAGAAATAATTTAGAAACGTTTAAGAAATAATTTACCTATTCTCTCTTTAAATTATTAATCTAGATAATATTCTAAAGAGAGTGTTTCTAGTTTTTCTACTTTTTCTTTTCTTCTTTATTATCTAGTACAGTAGCAAAGTTCTTAAAATTATTATAGTCTAAATTATTTACTAATTAATCTAACTTATAGTCTAAATTATTTAATAAATAATCTAACTTAGACTTATTATTAGATTCTAGCTAGGTAAGAGCCTGTATAGGCGTAGAGTTAGTAGAAGAAGTAAAAGAGTTAGTAGAGAGGTTAGTAATAGCGTTGTAAGTAGCTATAATCTAAATATAGAAACCTAGGTAGAATTAATTAAGAATTAATTAAAAAATAATTTAAATAAACTTACGTATCTTAGCTTAGATCTAGGCGTTAGTAGAATTTTTAACTTACCTAGTAAACGCTATTCTTAGCTAGTAAGCTTAGTGTAAATAGTTTCTAAGCGCAACGCAACTTGTATACTTCTACTAGAAAAAATATTAAAAATAATTAAGAAATAATCTAGAAATAATTTATACTCTATAAAGAATTCTACTTTAAATTCTAATATAGTAGTATAGCTAATCTATATAAATAATAAGTTTACTCTACGTATTAGTAAAAAAAGATAAGCACCTAAATAAGTATTAGTTAAGCTAGAGAAATTACTTATAAGTAGGCTAAATTTATTAGAATTATTTATAGATTAATCTAAAAATAGTTTATACATTTTCTTAGAGTATACTTTAGATTTAGTAGGCTATTATAGGTAGCGTAGTTTAGTAGAGAGGTTTAGTAGAGTTATATTATTATTATTTAGGTAGAATTATTTCTAAAATAATCTATAATTAATTTGCTAAGGCGCTACTTTAGCGTGCGCATTAACTGCGCATAGATGCCTTAGTATGCTATGTCTTAGCGCGCCCTTAGTTAGATGGCCTGCGTTCTGCTGCGGTATGCGCGACACAGGGAACTATCACTCCTATTCGCCAACTTCCTACCTGGAGAACGGGAGAAGCTGTAGAGCTGTTCATGCATACCGGGGTAACCTTCGGTGAGCGACTCTCTGGCTGTGGCCCATTTTACCCGCGTTTTTAACCGCGTTTGCTTAGACTTGGCCTTGGGCGTAAGCAGTGACCCTCTTCATGAAGGCAGACTGCCGCGTACACCCAGTGCTAGGTGAGCGGTCGTTGGGTATCTCTCATAAGACAAGATGCAATCGCGGAGAATGTTCAGTCGGGAAACAACCCATGTCAACCGCCTGATCTCACGACAATCCATAACGCTTGTCTAGATGAAAGCCTCACCTCAGGTCCCCCTGCTCTTCAGCTGACGAGCACACGGCCGCAAGGTAGCAACCAAAGCGCGTTCCTTCCAGCATGTACAGGCTAAGATTTCGTCATCATTAAAGCCGGCATAGGCTTTCCAATCTTTGCTCCCATGAAACGACCAAAATCGCAAGTGTGATCTTTTCTCCAATACACTCGTCGTACCATCACGAGTCCTGGTCACCCTCCTGAGTTCCCATGATAATGAGAAGGTTTGCTACAATGAGATGCGTAATACAAAGCTTCAGCTTACAAGCTAGCCCAACTCGTTCGTTCCAGCAACAGAGCTACACTAAAAATGTCTTCTAATGACCAAGGGGGCGCCAACCGTGGCCCCTCTCCTGTACCTTCCAAAGACAAAGTCCCCGAACTTGTTCGCCCTAAATCTGATAACTCTGACCATACTGATCACCCTAGCGAGGAAGGTGACTCAATGTCGACTATCGAAACCACGAGCACTGAGAGTGTCGAATTTGACGATGAAGACCAACCCAGCAATGAAGAAAGAAGGGTACCAATTGCAGGACCACATGATTCGCCTAGACACGTCGTGCGCGAGGGTGATGAAGGAAATGAGGGAGAAATTCGGGAAGCGAATCAGGAAGCAAATCCAGGAGGAAATCCATAAGGAAATTAAGGACACAATTAGGGATTCCCTTGCTATGAATTAGTCTGGTAATGAAGCCGACCCGGAGTTGCAGGAGGAATCAGACCTTAATGATCACGTACATGTAGAAGAAGAATGGTTTAACTGATAGGTACAAGAGCTTGGTCATCATCAAAGTGTATTCTAGTATCGCAGTCTCGAAGACATTGCTTAGACATATTTGCCTGTTGACTACACCGGTCATACACACGTCTGACTGTGATCTAGCCTTATATACTAATCCCCGTCGGCTATCATACCACTCATCTCAGCGGTCGCGACGCGGGGTCCTTGGACCAGAACGATCCACACCATCTGGTCTAGACCAATCATCTTCTGAATCATACGGAGCGTCCTCATATGGAAGACCGTCACCCCTCCCATACGAACGATCGTGGTACTCATCCATAGCGCCACTGTCACTATGTGGGGCGACGCGGCGACGAGGTGAACGAGATCGACGGCGAGGCGAATTTGAACTATACTGAGGTGAAGTTGGTCGATACTCAGGCGATCCATACTGAGGCGAGGTTGGTCGATAGTGAGACGAAGCTGGCTGATAGAATGGACTATGAGGTGCTTCATTGCCGCGTCGCTGTGGTAGTGGAATTGCGTTCTGCCCGGTCGCAACTGCAAGGCCTTGAGGCGAAGTTGGCCGGTAAGATGGACTGTGACCGTAGTGTGGATTACCTGGTCCCTGATCGTCGCGCCACTGTGGTTGTGGGTTTGCAGGTTGCCCAACTGCAACTACATGATCTTGACGCGATCTGTCTTTCAGCTCCTTTTTCTCAAAGTCCATCTTTCCGATGACGTCGATGTTCTGTTGTCCGCTTCCAGTATTCACGTTTTGGTTGTAGACTGGCGCTGTCATGCGCATGTGCGTATTGCCATGTGGGCCCTTCAACGTCTGATTGTGACCCCCAGGCTTACCATCGCCGGCCGTCTTGTTGGTAACAGTATCATTGACCGAGAACTTTTGCTGTCCGGCACCTCGGTTTAGGCGATGCTCTGGCTCGGTAGGGATCTCATACTCGGTTGACGCGGCGCCGGTAGCTGAGGGTGGCGGAGGTTCGAATACGCCATACACGTTGATGTTCTGCTGTCCAGACCCGCTGTTGATGTTTTGGTTGTAGATTGGCGCGCTGTTGGTGAGGAAGCTAGTGGCGAATGGGGCCTCGATCGACTGAGAATGGCCATGGCCGTTTGGACCATTCTGGGAGTTAGTGACGGTATTTTCCTCTTTAATGTGACGGACATGACCGGATTGATCTAGAGCCTCAGATTTCTGATCTATCTTCCCAGAAGGTGGTGGAGGCGGTGGTCGAATAGGCTCGCGCTGTTGCCGTTTTGATGCATTAGGTGCTGGTGCCGTGGAAGCTGATCGCTTCCCGCCGTTTCGCAGAACCATTTCTTTGCCATCGGCTTCGTTCTCCACGTTTAATGACATGTCGAACGGTCGAAGGCCAAACATCCTCCGAGCTTCTTGAGCGAGGCCCAAAATGCTGTCGCAAACTTCCCGAGACTCTTTCCAAGCTTCCTTCTCGACTGCCTGGGTAAGATTGTTTGCATATGAGGTTTCTATCTGTGTCGGTTGTCGAAGTTCTTTACGGACCTTGGCCATCAAAGACTGTAGATGACCTTGATTAGAGGTGGGCTGCTTGGTCGTTGTACCCATTGGAGCCGCCATATTTGGTGTACTTGTGATCTAAAGCTAGGCTGTGTATCGAGTTGGAAGCCGGCTGATTAAATGCGGGTGCAAAACTGGAGGAAGGCACCAGAAGAACTTTCTCCTCCGTAGGCAGAAGCGTAAAATGCGGAAGAGGTGGTTTCACTTATGAAGTTCCCCCATTGTTTGTTCATTGGGCAATTTCCTTGTATCGATAGAACATTACATGCGCTTGTTGAGGTTGTTTGACCAGGTAGCATAGAATGGTAAAGACCGAGTTGGTGAACATCATGTTTGGCCTATGTCTAACGACATATCTCAACAGCGTTCGCCACACAGGTGTACCCATTGTTACGATACGCAGTCTAAGTTGGTGTTAACCCTGTAGGAGTGCCGCTCGTGTGCTCCAGTCGTATTAGTAAATATCAATGGACATCTCGTCGTTCTCGCAGGAAACATTGCAATCGGCGATAGTACATTGATGAATGAGATGGAAGAGAAGATGGAGTGACAGTTGAGACCTGGCAGGATCGCTCCGGAGATGGTGCAGAGATAAGCACACCAGCCACCTGGACTTCGCAGTACTTCAGCATTCATAACTATAGGCTCTACAGTATTGATCGCGACAAATGTATGGGAATCTCGAGCTTCGATCAAAAAAGCTCTTGTTGCACCCCAATTCGCATGCTCATACCAGCCGCCCCTGCTGCATCATCACCGACTTCCCCAAACCGTGCCTTCCTCGCGACGTCATCCCCCCTTGTCCACCTCCGCACCTGCAGATTACCCCATCCTACCCCAGACACGCATTTCTACGCGACCAAGCGACGCCACCAATAGCTCGGCAAGGCTTCCAACGGCGTTTTACGTCTTAATCATTCGCCAGAGCCTCTTGAATAACCCTTGCCCCGCAATTACTCCGTCGGTTATGCGCGCAGGCAGCTTGTGATAACGGCGATTCTGCCGACTGACCATCTTTTGTGACGTCGGGGTAAGATCTAGCATGCTGCGAGTGTTCGGGTGATATGATCCGGGTAGCGAGCGGTGAGGTATGAAGATGGTGGTATAGAAACATGGGGTACACCCACATGGTGTTCTGATCGCACTTCGCATATCTCATCGCCTTGATCGTGCGTCGCCTAGAATTGCTTCCGGCAGAGCAACGAGAAGTCTTCGCCAACTATGTTCCACGCACCACACTTCAACTGGCAAGTCAAGCCTCTACACGCTACACAAACCAACGTGACAAGCACTAACATCCTACACCGATATCCAGGTACGGCCGCGGCTTCAAACTCCGCGCCGCCATAACGATCGCCTGCCAGCTCGCCTTCGTCCTCTTCGGCTACGACCAAGGTGTTTTCAGCGGCATCGTTGGCAACGAAGACTTCCTAAACACTTTTGACCACCCCTCGCCCGGCCTTGAAGGCATCATCGTGTCGATATACAATCTTGGTTGCTTCACAGGATGTATTCTCAGCTTTATGTTCTGCGAGAAGACGGGTAGGAGGCTGGCTATGTGGATTGCTATGGTTTGGATCATTGTAAGTGAGAGGATGGTGGCGGGTATTGTGTCTGGGCTGTGGCTGATGATTGGTGATAGGTCGGTGGCGCGCTTCAAGCGAGTGCGTACTCGGTGCCGCATATGATGGTCGCAAGATTCCTGACAGGAATTGGTACGGGGATCGAGACATCGACTGTGCCGATGTACCAATCTGAGCTCTGCGAGGCGAACAAGCGCGGTCGCCTCGTTGCGTCAGAACCGCTCTTCGTCGGCGTAGGAATCGAACTAGCGTACTGGTTCGACTACGGGATGTCTTTTACGGAAGGATCGATCGCGTGGCGTTTGCCCATTGCATGCCAGGTCATCTTCGCGATTATCGTCATCGTACTTGTTTTTGGTCTTCCCGAATCACCCCGGTACCTGTATGCGCATGGCCGACATGAAGAGGCGCTTCAGATTCTTTGCGACGTATACGACGGTACGCCTGACGACCCAAAGATTGAGAAAGAGAACAGAGAAGTGCTCGAAGCTTTGCAGGTCGAAAGAGAGCATGGAGAGTACAAGTGGTCGCAACTTCTTAAGAAAGATCGTGTGCAGACTGGACGTCGTGTATTACTCGCCTACGGAGCGCAGTTCATGAACCAGATGGGCGGTATCAATTTGGTTGTTTACTACTGTTGGATGAAACCAGAAGCTTCTAGTTGGAGGGTAGGTTTGTGTTATGGCAAACACAAACACTACTTCTTAGGTACATAAGGGGGGTAGGGCTTCACCCTACTCCATCATCTCATTCTACATCAATTCATTGAGTTCAACAACTACATCACATCCGTTCTAGAAGACAACGTCGGCCTGGACAGAAACCTCGCCCTCCTCATGGGAGGCGTCATCAACCTAATGTTCCCGATCGGCTCCCTCTTCCCAACCTTCACACTGGACCGCACCGGCCGGCGGAAACCCATGATGTGGGGCTCTCTCGGGCTCGGCTTATCCATGATGATGATAGCCATCCTCTTGAGCTTCCGGTCAGAGGGAGGCGACGTGTCGCAAGCCACTGCGTCCGCCAGTGTCGCTTTCTTTTTCACTGTAAGCAGAAATGCGTCGCATTAGGAATGAGAAGCTAACAAGTTTTAGTACATGCTGGCGTTCGGTATGACAATGAACTGCATTCCTTGGGTCTATGTTCCCGAGATCCTACCGCTACATGTACGAGCGAAAGGTACAGCTGTCGGGATCTCAGCGAACTGGATTTGGAACTTCTTCGTCGTCATGGTTACGCCTACGCTTCTCGATAGCTTGGCGTGGAAGGGCTACCTTATCTTCATGGCGCTGAACTTTGCGTTCATACCGCTAATCGTATGTATTCGAAACGATACCGCAACCTCTATTCGCTAACGTGTTGTGTAGTATTTCTGCTATCCTGAAACTGCCAATCTTACGCTGGAAGAGATCGACTGGCTATTTTACGAAGGCGATGTCGTGAAGCGAAGCCGACGTATTGCGAAGGAAGGATGGGAACAAGCGGTTGGCACCGATCCTGCGACTATGGTGGAGACGGGTAGTGTGTCCAGCGGTAATAAGGCCGGACACACGACGGAGAAGGCAGAACACAAGGTGCACTAGTCCTCATTGGCATTCCAACTGGGACGATGTGACTGCGCTCCTACACCATCGAGTACTTGGTATCAGTCATCATACTCACCTTTGATCAATGCGATGGATTGATGTCTATATCAAGCATCCGCATGCATTGCGGTCAAGAGACAAAAGACAAGCGAATGAGAAAGTGAACGTAGAACCAAGGAAAGGTGATATAGTCTATATGATGTGCGAACCTACATATCGTACAAGGTGGTGATGTATACTACAATGACTTCTCGGCAACCTTGGCGGCCTCGAGTCGTGACCTCATATGAGGAGCAGTGTGGGATCCCGCGCTCTGCGGCTTCATGATCTGGCGAAGGATAGCGCGACGTGGCATGGTAATTCTGCTGCAGAGAACGACCGCTCCAGTCAACAAAGCAAGAGCTCCAGCTTGATGTGCGGAAGCCAACCACGTAGGGACCATGTAGATCAGCGTGCTGATGCCGAGGGTGACCTGGAGAGTGACGAGATGGACCATGCCTTGGACGCCCTTGTGGGCATCCTTGGTAAGCTTAGTCCGCACACCCTTGCCGAAGCGAGTGTATGCGAAGAGACTCATGATGGCAGTGAAGGTAGTTGTTGCGAGCATGCGGTGGTCAAGCTGAACGAGAGACGGGTTCTCGAGCATGTTGCGCCACCATAGGTCTGATTGGTCTGGGACGTGGCTGTAGAAGGGGTCGAACAGTTCTTTCCTGGGTGGAGTGAGACCCATACCCATCCACGGGAACTCGTTATAGATGAGACCGGCATCGAGACCAGCGACAAGGGCACCTGACATGGCAGTAGTGAAGACGAGAAGAGTAAGACCGAAGACAGAGCGTCTGAAGATGCGGAGTGCAGGGTGCTGCAGAGTCTTGATGGTCTCTGCCGCCTTGACTGGGTCGGCCAGCATGCGGTTCTCTTTGAGAATAGAGAGACCAGTGTATACCATTGAGCAGTAGACGGTGAATGCAGCGCCCAGATGGGCAGTCAGGCGGTACTGGCTAACACGGGGGTGGCTACCAGGTTCAAAGAGGTCGTCCTTGAGCCCACTCTTGACCATCCACCAGCCGATCACACCCTGGAAGCCGACCATGCCACAGATGCCGACGAGCTTCCAGGCCATTGAGGGTGCTACCCTGCGACGTGCGATGAAGTAAGCGGTTGGTACGAGCATCGTGATGCCAATGACGCGACCCCAGAGACGATGAGCCCATTCCATAAAGTAGATCTGCTTGAAGTCGGCCATGTCCATACTGGAGTTGAGCTGGGCAAACTCAGGTGATGCCTTGTATTTGGTGAACTCGCTGTCCCATTCGGCCTGGCTCATGGGCCAGAGGGAGCCGGTGACAGGGCGCCATTCGGTGATGCTCAGCCTGTTCAACTTAGCAGGTGCGGTGGAGGAGGTGACGTCGGTGCCTACCCAGACTCTGTGAGACGAGTCAGACCACCAAACACGACTATGCCGAAAACGCTCGCAGCACTGCCCAGCAACCAGTATGCGACGCTCTTGGAGGTTGTCTTGGGGAAGCTGCTCGACTGGCTCTCAGTCTTGGTCGCAGCTTCCGCGAGTATCGCCCTTCCCGCATTCGGTCCCTCGATGGTCGCGGTACTGCGGAGAGGCTGGGTGGATTTCCACCTCACCGATTGCAGGACGGAGGGTCGGGATGAAGATCGTGAAGCGGAGACGGCGGCTCGAATCGGCGAATTGAGGCATGGCCTGCATACGAAGAGGCGTCGTGAGAGGCGTGGAGCAGCAGTCCGCAGCTGCGGAAATGCCTGGAATATTGAAGCCATTACAGCGACATCTGGGGAGGAAAGAGGATGTTTCACGGGCAGCAAGTGGTTAGGTCATGGACTTTGACTCTTCGGTGGTTCGACGGCGCGGCGGCGCGCCAAGAACGAACCCTGCATATCCACGCCCGTTGACAGGCGGAAGCGACGACCCACTCCGCAGGTTCGCAACTGCATCACCGGACCCCTCCTAGTGAAGATCGCCATTTGGCGTCTGCCGTGCTGGCAGCGTGATGCGCCCAGCCTCCACCGTATTTTGCGACCGCTATCTTCCCTTCTCCTATATGACTTTCACTGTCTCTCCATTGCGTACGTGACCATCCCGTGTTATTAGACCCGGCGTGCACTGCGTTACCCCACCCGCCCGGTCGCATACCCAGCCGTCGTCGACCACCACGCCCCATGTACTTCCAAAGCAGCTTATAGCATAGCATGGATCCCGCCCATCAACCACCCACAGGTCACGGGAGCAACAACCTCGATCATGAGAACGAGCCGCAGATTGGTGGGTTAGAGCGCAACGAAACATGGCCGTTGGGCGAGGGAGAGCGTACAGAGGGCGGCGCAGGCTCGAGTAGTACCCCATACGTCAGCCTCTTCTCGCCCAATGTACCCGCCATACCACCATCTGCGCCGTCCGACGTCACCGACAGTCCCAGGGCACACGTGAGCCACTCGAGGTCTCTCAGCTACTCGCGCTCGATGCCGTCACTGGCCAACTACTCCAGCATGACATCGCGTGCCTCTAGAGCTCACGGTCAAGAGGAACGACCGCCCATAGTTCAGCTGCAAACCCGGATAGACCAAGCCCAGAAGAGCGCCGATGACCCAAACACCCCGCTGGAAGAACAAGGCAAAAGGCGCACGACGTTGGACCTGATGCGTACAGAGCACTCTGTTCGCACCGACATTAGTAGGTTGTTTAGCGAGAGCGCAGCCATGCCTGGAACTAGGGCACCTTCCTACAACAACGCGACGGGACCATTGTATTTGCGAGGTGAGTATCACTACGAGGTTCTCGTGTGTACAGGCTAACATTGTCAGTTTCAGGCGAAGCCATACCTCTTCCTGATCACCTTTACACCCGCGGGCTGCTTGAAGGCCGACACTCGGACATTACCATCATCGCCTTTGGCCAGCGATATCCTCTGCATCGCCTCATCCTCGACCGCGCACCCTTCTTCACGACCGCCCTATCTGAGCCATGGCTTGAAAGCCGGTCCAAGGAAGTCAAACTACACCCTGAAGAGATCGATTCCAGCATCACGCAGGCATCGTTCGAGCTGGCTATACGTAAACTCTATGGTGTCGATATCTCGAAAGAATTGGACGCTGAAGCCATTGGTCTCTTCGCGACTGGCTGTTGGCTAGAGATGCAGGACCTCATCGACTCTGCGATCGAATCCATACTGCGGCAGATGGCACCGGAGACGCTTGCCTACCTCATCCGCTTAGTCACCTCCAACTACTATGGTCGATCTGGAGACCGCATACTTGAGTCGGCCAAGGCGATGCTAAGCAGGAACGGCTGGGAAATGCCTCTCAAATACTGGGACGATATGCCCGGCGACATAGTCCGTGAGCTCGTAGGGTCTGACGGGTTCTTCGTGGATAGCGAGTGGGACCGCTGGGTACTTTCCAAGCGTCTTCTCGACCGCCGGCTACGTCAAGCAGCCATCGAGGCTGGCCTTATCCAGCGAGGACAGAGACCCATCCCACAAGCACCCAACTCCCTTCGTCTCATGGCAGTTCGCTTCGATGGTGTTTATCGACAAAACGCCCTGACGACGGCGCATTCCTCATCCGACGCGCAGGCTGACTGGCTTGCTCTCTACACGCTGCCCGATATTGAGCGCATACTCGTGTTGCTAGACGAAGGCATCCACTATATTCACATGGAATACGAGCAGCTTGAGTTTATCCGGAACGCTCGCGACGTATTTGGCCTACCAGTGATGCCCGAAAGGGTCATCTCCAATGCGCTCTGGCAGCAACTGGCTCTTCGCCAGAGGGTGCTCAACACCGATGAGTCTGCTCAGGAGCTGGGTCTATGTCAATCAACCCCAGACCCCGAAGAAGCGAATGTGGCGACGAAGACTGGAAGCGAGCTCACTAACAAAGGAAAGCAAAAAGAGTTGGCAGATCCTATCGACGAAGGCGACATCGAGTCGGATAGTTGGGACGGCAATGGCAAGCCACGGAAGTTTTGGATCCCAAGCTCGGACTGCAACATTGTCTTGGGAAACGGTGCAGATCCTGTTGTCACGACATCCAACTCTTTCCAGCGCCATGCTTCACGTCTTTCAGCCACAATACAGCCAGAGGATGCGCAATGGGCCACCGACTTTGCATCTACTCCGTCGACGTTGACGAACCCAAATACTCGCATGGACTTTGCACAACGCCCAATCTCTGCTGGTGGCGGCAACGCTGGTCAGCCAAAACCAATCGCTTACACCGAATTTCCTCCATTCCGCTTCTCGGCTGAGTTTCCTAATCCACGATTCCTCAAAGAGAAGAAGCGCGTCTATTCGAGGACGGTATCCTACGCAGGCTCTCTGTGGAACATCTACATTCAGAAAGTTCGCTCTGCCAAGAATATCCAGTTGGGTGTATATCTCCACCGTGCCAAGGAGCGGGAGGTAGATGAGGCTGGACATGTCAGTGGTCTCAGCCAACAGAACAACGGCTCGGTTGATGAGCGTATCGGCCAGCTAGAGCGCGAGATGCTCATGCGTAGTGACCGACGTGATCGGCGGCGCAGCACCCGAGTTCCGTTCATGGATCCTGCTGCTGAAGAGGATACCTCTGGCAGTGGTGGAGATCCCGACCCTGCTCTCGGCTCTCTGGGACTGCGCAACCCACTCTTCTCTAGCGGCAGTCTTGGTCGCCATCGTAGTCGTCTACCCACTCGCGGTATCCCACAATGGGGCTTCCAGAATCTGGCCTCTTCACCACCCCAAGACGGCGATACCATAGACTCTCCCTCCTTCGCTAACGCTCCCTACTCGCCATCCGAACACGACTCAGACCCATCCGATGACGACGACGAGTCAGACGCCGCCGCCTACATCAACCCCTCTCTCGCCTCTAGAGTTCAGCGCAAAACGCGAGCCGTCATGCCTGCACTTCCTCCCTATGTCGACGGCCGGCCCACAATCAAAACCTACTTTAAGATCTACAGCCCCTCCAAGGGTGGAAGGATGCTCAGCATCTATGAAAGCGCGCCTGACCGCTTCAATTTCAGTCAGAGCTGGGGATGGAAGAGCAGCACTTTGATGCTGGACGAAATCACGATCAATAACGGCGGAGATGATACCCTGGCTGGTGCCAACCCAGCTGCAAGCAAGAAGACGGATGGCAAATTGAGATTCATGGTTGTTATCGGCAATTTGTGAATGGCGTATATGGGTGAAATGGTACCTATGGGATGGACTGGGATGGGTGCTGGGTTTTGGGGCTATGCATCAGCGATGGGTGTTTTGGTACAGGCAATAAGGACAAGGCGTCTCGGGTTTATGGTGGGAGATGGTTTAGATACCGATTTCTACCTATGCACATTTATAGTTTCCGCATCAACTCGCGCACAAGACTGGGGTGGTGGCCCATGTAATGGCATGCGCTAGCGGCGGACCTAGGCTCAGAAGGATCGCGGCTGTGACGCGTGGACGCGACTGCTCGGTTTGTCGAGACTACGTACCATCACGTCAGACACGACACATCTGCCGGTACTCCTCTCCGCAAATCCCGATCCATCTACTGAAAAAGCAGATCTCGCGATCGTACCCAGTACTTTCGATTTTCCAGCGCTGGCATACACACGGCGCGTGCGGCATGCACTGGGTAGACACTTACTGCGAACAATCACAGCAGTCCGGGCTAATTCCTCACGAAATTCAGGCCTTGAGAGGTCAATTGAGCCATATTTCATTGATTGCAGCTTGTGCAATAGAGCTATCTGTCATCATGTACATAATACAGCCAATTCAGCTGTTGTGCAGAAGTAGCAAGCCTTTTTGCTGGTTTCCCCCCCACCAACTTCCATCTTTATCCCCACTCAAGCTTACAACACAGAAGGCTGTCTTCCGCTGAAAATCCGAGTACCCGGCAAATGAACACGAAAGATAAACTCCAACGCGTCGTCAATGCGAGCCAGAGTTTCCTGCACACGATCATTGAACTCAGGAGACCTGTTGACATCCCATCGCTCCTCCTCCAAACCCGCACCTAGATTGTGCAGACAGACTGGTCCCAAGTTCTGAAGCTGCTTGCGAGGGATCGGGTGTACGGCGTGCACGACTCGCTCGGTGATCTCGCTCTTCTCGGGGAACTGGGCCTTTGCGCGAGGATCGACTATGATGCATGTCTTAGTGTAGAAGGGAGACTCGACGACGAGATCACGGGTGATATATCCGCTCCACAAAGTGACGACTTCTTCGAAGTCTTGGGGGACAAATTTCCGCAGTTGCATGGGGCGAGTGGGCGCGATCATGCCAGGCGCGGTGCCCGAAGCAACTCCACTAGGTGTGCCACGCGCGGAAGGGCGAGCCGGGAGTTCGACTAGGGGGCGTGCGGTCGAGGGCTGCGCGAGAGTCTCGGGGCCAGGAGTCGGCATGGGTGTGGTGGGCTCGTTGCTCATATTGTAAGATGTTGTAGTAATGGTGTTTGGACTTAAGATTGATGTCAGTGTTTTGATGCGCTTCGCAGTATGGTAATGAGTCTTGGTGCAAAGAAGTATTGAGGATGCTGGTTGTGCTGAGCAGAAAGTTGACTTCCCATTGACTTTATAGGCATGCCGCTACCACTTGCCGTTGGCAACAACTCACCATGTAATACAAGTGTTCGCGAAAGGTAGCTGGCTTTGCTGACATTGTACGTCTCTTTCCTGGTCTGGATCAAGTCAACCAACGCTACCTCGACGGACTCTCGATGTCCGTTGTCTTTTGACAACAAAAGCTTGGCACTGTTTACTTCACCAAACCAAACCAAACCAATATTTGTCACGTTCCTTGCTGATGCTACTCGTCATACCAGTGCTCTATCAAGGGAACAGTGCCAATCTATTTTGACGAATTTGACAAAATCTGATCTTATTCACTGGCGATACGTATATCCAAGGCATGGCCTTTCTATTTCGTCGCTGCATATAGTTTGTCCCACGAAAGGTATGGAGGAATAGAAGGAACGCGCCAAGGGGCGGTTGAAGCTCACAGCGAACTAATCAAGGGAATCTTAAATTAAGGATACACGGTACATAATAACACGGGCCCTTAACCATGCGCAACATAACCCAAACAATCACAGGACTTCATCTTCTCCCTCATGCATAATCTGTCCAATAGCCTCCACCGTCTCACACATCCGTCTAGCAAGCTCACCATCAGGCTGGATCCTCTTCTCAGTCCAGTAGCCGAACAGAAACTCTAACTGATCTTGCGCGAGGCTACGTAGGTATCGCGTTGGTATAGGATGAACAGCGTGGAGGGTAACATACTGTTCCGGCTGTTCTTGATCAGTATGTATATCGCGACTCTCAAAGCTGGCTGGACATAGTCTTACTATAGTACATTCTCGACTTGGTGAAGGATCTGGAAATAGAGGAGGTGCAAACATGGTGTCTGAGGACATGGGTAGTCGGATGTAAGTGTAGTATGGTGAGGCGCGCATCTGATTCAATGTCTGGTATTGACCCCAGGAAGCAACTATGACCCTATCGTGATCAAAATCTAGCAGTGACTCTGCTTCGTACGCATTCTGTCGAGCCCCGCGAGTTGCGCCCAGTGCCGCGGAAGGTAACGCAGGGCTCTCGGGGTCTGCTCGAATACTTGCTGTTGGCGGGCTGTTCATGTCGATATGATACATTCTGATGTATGAAAATTAGGCGAGAGTAATAGAAAAGGGGATAGAAGTGCTGTGCAGCAAGGGACAGTTATATTGCCAAAAGCATGGGTCGTCTATCTTTGTTCTGAGCTTGGAATGATGCAGAGTTCTTCCATTTCGCTGGCTACAAACTATAGAGCTGTCCACGCGAACACTGTCAACATCTTTACGCCAGTTACCGCTTGATAGATATAGCCTGGCTTCGTTGGCTGTCATGGTCCTTCGCGTGAGAACGATCATATTTGCTGTGGTATTGGCGACAACAACCAGCTTCGTCTAAATTCTCAAGCAAACCATTCGTCAATACTGATGATGCGCATTCGTGTTCACAAAGTAATGTTACAGATGAAATGCTTCATTTACAAACGGAACATGGCTATGGCTATCTCAGGCAAGAAAAAAACTTGTAGAACCCTACCCAGAGATTTACTTCCAACCGCCAGCACCACTGATGCCATCTACACTCGTGTCGATTAGCCTATGTATCATAAATTTTGGAAGGTTCACTTACTCTTCTTTCTCCACGCTTGCTGTTCGTGAGGAAATATAGCACCAGCCTCATCATAAGCCCTCTTGTTCATTTCATCCAAGAGAATGGCCGCTGCCCACTTGATCTCAACCATACGTTTCTCAGCATGTTGTCTCTTGGAGTCTGACATCGCAGTATCGAGTGTCTTCTGATGGATCTTGTTCAACACTGTTTGGGTAGTCTCGATGTCTTTGACTGGTGTGCGCCCTCTGTCGGGCAGACCAATGAGTTCGTACGGGTCTTTCCGCTTTTCTTCGTCGCTGTCGGAGTCGTCATCGTCGTCGTCAGAAACGAGCTGATTTTGTGGGATCGGGGAGGACCGCCGTGGTCTTTCCCTTTCCGGTAGCACGCGCTGCTGGTTGTATGATTGACTATCCAAGTCATTTGTTCGGTTTCTGGAGGCATCCAGCTGTCGCTGTCTCTCCTGATCCCGTCTCTCTTGATCCCGCCTCTCCTGATCCCGTCTCTCCTGATCTCGCCTCTCCTGATCTCGCCTCTCCTCCTCTCGCCTCTCCTGATCTCGCCTCTCCTCCTCTCGCCTCTGCTGCTCCCTTTTTGCGGCTGCTTCCTGACGTGTTTGCGCAAACCTTCGTGCAGCATCAATCTTTTCCTGCTCTGTCCTCTCCGTCATCTCACGCGTCTTACGATCCAGCTCGTCTTGTATGCTCTTCGCTTCGTCAATGCGCAGTATTGTGTCCTCTTTCAAATTGTTTTCAATCCTGTTCCTTTCGAATCTTTCCTGGGCCTCCTTGAACTTACGAGCCTTCTCTTCCGCTGCCTCAATCGTCTTCTTCGCTTCAGCTTCCAACCTGGCTCGCTCCTTCACGGCTAGTTCATCCTCGTATCTGTTCTTCATCTTCTCGTTGCGGTTGTTGTCTTTGTTGAGTCGGTCGAGATAGAGCTCGTTTTTGTCTTGTTCGGAGGACCCTTGGATTTGAGCGGGCGCTGGGGCTCCATGCGAGTGCACTACAACGTTCTGGGTGGGAGCTGAAGCTATATGCGAGTGCACTACAACATTCTGGGTGGGAGCCTGGCCAATCATCGCTGGTGGTGGTATCTGCTGATTGATGAAGAAGTTTGGTTGGGGCAAGTTGAAAGAGTAATTCTGTTGCATCTGCTGGAGGAAGGACTGCTGGTGCTGTCCAAGCTGGAGGAAAGCCCATCCGCCATGACTTGAGAACACCAAATCCACGATGTTTTGAGCGGTGATCATCATATCGTCAGCCACTAACGAGAAGCCTTCCAGTCGTAGGACTTCTATCTCTTCCAGTAGGATATGAAAAGCCATGACCAGTTCCTCGTCAGGGTAAGCACTCAACGCAAAAATCGAAATCGGGTGCCGGCGAGTCAGCACAGAACGGCGAAATCGGCCTGAAATACGGAGGGTAAACATGTCGCAAGCTGAAAAGCTAATTCGGAATATGATACTGATGTGAGTACGATGATGATAGATAGAAATGCAGGAGATACGATGGGGAGGGCATGCGCATAGAAAAGGACGGCTTTGTATTGCGTGCGGGTGCGCTCTTCGTGTGATGCTTAATATGGAATCCCAAGGGCGACTTCCAATACCCACCACATGTCAATAGTTACGCATGTCAAGCGTCGGCCTGTGAAGATTCGATCATCCTCGTACGTGTTTACCGCAAACGTCGTGGATACTGTAACGCACCAGGCTTCTTGGGCCACGCCCAATCTTGGAAAAAATGTGGTGAAGCATGATCAACCCGAAAGATTCACAGTCGTTGATAGCAAAGGCAGAGTGAGATCAGCGTGATGTGTAGGAACTTGCAACCTTCCCATAATTGAGAACGCGGAAGGATCAATAGCCAATGATGTCATCATTACTAAGCAACCCGAGGTCCACTCGCTCATCACCACAGTCGTCCATAATCATAGCAACAAGCACGTCTGGATATGAATCTAGTACCATGTATCTCTACTACAGCGGCTCTGTATGGTAAAAGTTTCTGGCGATGTCAGCGCAAGTAAGTGCCCATCGCTGGACAGCGCCATAGCGTGTTGATCCACAGCAGCCTGAACGCGCACAACAGCATGACATTCTATAGGTCACATCAGACACGCTTTCTCTGAATCGATTTCGTGTTCATTTGATCAAGCTACCAGTTCCTCAACATCTCCATATGCGCAACAAATTCCGACTTCGTCATGCTCATCCGGCCCTCTTCCTAAACTAGGTGCTTTCCCTGTTCGCCCAACGTAGCCTGACGCCTCCTACTTGGCGCCATGCTCCGCCTTCCAAGCCGCATATTCTCTGTCGTCCTTCTCCTTCTCCGTCTCGGGGCGTACTCCAAGGCAGTTGCCATAAGCGTCAAATTCTTGAATCATATGTTTGTCTGGCAGCGCTGCCGGGGACGGTAGAGGAGCTGGGGCTGGAGGGGGTACAAAAGTTATGTTTTGCTGTGGAGCTGGAATGGTCTGGATGGTAGCATTCGGCATTGGCGCTGTCTGTGTGATTGAGGGTCCTGACCACAGACTCGGGAATGAGCCTAAGCTTTGCTGGTGCAGACTGATGCGTGATATGCCCATGAAGCCTCCGTTCCTCCGGTTAAGGGTAGACATAATTCTCGACTGAGTCTGCTTCACGCCTGGTTGTTGAAATACGGATATGAACCCGCCCATTCGCTTCTCATCGATCTCATTGTAGAGACCAACAAGGTCTTCATCCGAGAAAACATCCAGTTGAAGATACCCCCAAGGATGTGGGTACAGGTGCATAGAAGGAGCACCGAGTGATCGCATAGTGTTGAACATATTTCAGTAGCGTTTTCGATGATATTTCTGTGTGCTTCGAAATATGGGTACAAGTTGGCTTTGCTCAAAGTTGGAGGGAATGGGACCGTAGATAATCAGGAAGGGTAATGTTTAGTATAAAGAGGAGGTACTGCGGAGATGGCTTTTATGATAGACTGACATTGAAGTCAGGGGTCTTGAGTATGTGTCGATTGCCAGCATGCTGTGGAAATGTGATACCTGAATCGTATCGTTCCGCAGGGACACCACTGAGTCTTCACATGAGATCGTGAAGGTTGTGAACAAAGAACTCCTTGTGCCGACGTACCTTAGTTTACATGATACGTAGAGACCGTGACCGATCCTCAATAAAAACCTACTCACGTTGCGGAGAAGATCTACTTTGTGACAGTCTTGACGCACACTCCATCTACCGGGCTCTGAATCTAGCATAGCAGCGGACCTGTTCACATTCCGCCTTTTGCAGCGCATCCAGTGATAATTTAACCTATGAGATAAGAGCAGAATGTAAAATCAGCATCATTTACAACTACTTAATCATTGGATGTCTCCGCCATTGCTATCGTTATCATCATCCCTCCTTCCTTTCCCACACCCCCATGCGTTCTTCATCCTCCATCATCGCCCGGAGCCATTAGCTTCAATCGCTATCACTGTCGTAATCGAAGAACCCTCGCCTTCCAAAGCTCCTAGGACTTCTCACATACCCGATGCGTGGTGTGACAATTCCCCCAATCACAAAATTTTGCACCGGTGTAGAGGTCATAGTCAGTGTGGCCACAGGAGCAGGAATGCTGAGCACCTGAGGTTGTTGCAGTTGCTGATAAACCACGTTCTGCTGCAGCTGCGGCTGTACTTGCTGGTGGTAGATGACATTCTGCTGCGCGGGTTGTTGTACTGGTGGCTGTTGTACTTGTTGATGGTAGATGACATTCTGCTGTGCAGGCTGTTGGACGGGCTGCTGTTTTACTTGCTGATGAACGACGACATTCTGCTGAGGCGGCTGTTGAGCTGGCATCTGCGCCTGGACTGGTGCTGGTGCTGGCGCTGATATCTGCATGTTGATGTTACCACCCCCTCCCACTTCTCCGAGCATCACCGCGCCGTGCGTCCTGAGATACTCTTCGATCCTACTAGCCGTGCCTCGAACGTTACTTCTTTCCGGGAACTTCTGCAGTTCTCTGTACATGTTGTTGTGTGTCTGAAGAAGGTAGTCCAGACTCTGCCTCTCGATCCAATCCAGGGGCCAAGGATGCTCAGGATAGTCATCCATTCCGCAAAAGTTAGGAGCATGCCTATATGAGAATGCCATTCCAAAAGGCATGATAAGCAAGGTACGCGTAGACGGTCTCGGTATTATGCGGTATTGCGGTGGGTTTTCTTATCGTGTCGATCTGTCGTTGGCGAGGTTTTGCTGATGCTGGTGGTGAGTATAGTCAAAAGAAGGGTTGGGAAACAAACCTTATGTACTTGGTAGCGTACAGATTGTATCACGGTCTTGGAAAGCCGCGAACACGCAGCTGTTGCGCACTAGCCTTCTGTGACAGGAGACCTAGTTCACTGACGACGGATACGATCTAGGGAACGCCATGAGTTGTCTTTGCCAACGGTGCATACACCATCTCTCGGAACCGTGTTTGCGAACATGATATCCGAATGTTCGATGCCTCTTCACAATAGTCGGCAGAAACGTTGTGCGTGGAACAACACAGAAGTTGAGGTGTTCCTGTCACGTCAGCGAGCCTTCACAATTTCGCAACTAACGTACCCAACCCAATCCCCACTCTCCCTCACCCACATCCCCAATCCCCGTCCTAGATCTACCTCTATAAGTCAAAGTCCACAGCCTAGGACTATCTCGATAACATAACAACACAGCATTACCAACTGAACACAATGTCAAACACCCCAACTCTGAACGCCTTCTCTCATCCCCACCCCTGGGCACCCACCACCATCCGGCTCTCGCCCATTCCATCTCTCATCTCCGCTCAAGCCTCCATAACACACCGACTCTACATTCTAGACTGCCGCGGCCACGATGCACGTGACATGCAGCGAACGCTAAACTACATCACAGCCGAGCTGCGGATGCGAGAGATCGAAGACCTAGCTCTGGCAGAAGCTAGTCGCAAGATCGCAAGTGCGGAGGGCAAAGACGGTAACACGGAACCCTGGATCAAGAAGAAGGACGGAGGTGCGCGGATGCGGGAGATGGAAGATGAAGATAAGCGCTGGGAGAAGGAAAGTGGTGGAAACCCGCGTTGGGGTGAGGGTAGAACTGCGCATCTGTACGGCAAGTGAACATTCATAGTCATGGGACCGAGCACGTATGCAATGATGAACTAGAAATGTATCGAGATCCCGCAATGCGCTATCAAGTAGTAATGTATATGATACATGTTGCGATCCAGTATTGCTTGGGTATCATACCTGTACGCCTGCAAATGCCCAAACTTTCGAGACGCTGTGTCAAATCAATCTTCCGCGTCTCCTCCGCCGCGTTCCATGCGCGCTCTGATGTCTCTCACTAGTGCTTTCGCATCTTCTACCTCTACGCCGTCTTGACAGAGCTCGTTCGCTAGTTCCATGGCCCGTTGGTACATGCCGCGCATGTACTCCCATCTAGCAAGCCAGAGTCGGGCTTTGCTTGTCGTTGCAGTGACGCCGACACCACCGGCAGCTTCAGAGCCCACTTCTTCGTAGTCTGGCCCTTCTTCTTGTGCAAGCACTAGCTCCATGTATGCCGCGCATTCGTTCATGTTGTTTATCCTCTCATACAACAGGGCGATCTGGTAGAGTACTTCTGGATCGAGGATACCTCCACCGAGACCAGTAACTTCACTGCTCCCAAAAGAGGCTCCGACACCAGCATCATAATATGAGCCTGCGACCAACGCGCGTTTGTATGATCGAATGCCATTCATGATCTTGCCCACTTTGCCGAAACATTGGCCAACCGCCATCCATAGCTTCGGATCGTAGGGTCGCAGCGCAGCGGCGCGTTGGTGATAGAAGAGAGCGTACGAGTGCATCTCCAGCATCTCGTATGTTTGGCCAAGTCCATACCAGGCGCGGTAGTCTTTGCGATTGACATCAACAGCGCGCCGGTACGATTCAATAGCGGCGTGGGTGTTCTTCATTTCGACGAACTCGTGTCCCATGAGCGTCCAGGCGGAAAGGAAGGTTCGATCCAGAGTTAGAGCTCGCCGAAAGTACATGACGGCTTTCTCATGCTCCGACTTGAGCGAGTAGTAATTGCCCACCACGCAGCATGTCTCCGGTCGGAATTTGTCGGTCGCTGTGGCGAGCTGTGCTAAGAAGGCCAATTTAGGTCGCATGCCCATGACATACAAGATGTTGGAGTAATTGTCGAGATGATCGACCCGATGTGGATCTGATACGAGCAAGTCGGAAAAGATCTGTTCGGCATCGTCGAAGTCTTTGTTGTGGTAGTGGAGCAACGCCCGTTGGGTCTTCAGAAAGGCCGATGATGGGAAGATGGTCAATATTTGCGACAGCGAAGTGTGGATCTGTTCGTTGACTACGTAGAGCTCCTGCGATGAAGTGACGTGGAAGATGAAAGTCATGAGGTTCTGTGGTAAGCGTGTGACGATGCCATTGAGCTCTTCCATGGTGGTTAGGAGTGCTTGTAGCTCTTGCCACGCACCCCAGTTGTAGGTATATTGGTGGACACTTTTGATCAGGTAGTCGATAGCAAGCTGCTCGTTCTTTCCCTTGGCCAGGACCATACCGTATAGGTACTCCAGCCAGCCCTGCGGTTGCCGCCCGCTGTTGGGCAGGTCTTTGAACCACTCTTCAAGAACAGCAGATACTGTGGGCAACTCCTTGTTCAAGGTGACGCCTCCATCTTGAGGGCCGAGAATCATCTCGCTGTCCTCGTTCATGCGCTTCTCCCCAGCTATGTATTTGGCATAGAGGGCAAGGAACAGGGCCTTCTGACTGATGCCCTTCATTGTATCGTTGGACAGCTTGGACTTGGATGGCGTGACCATCTTCGCCTTCCCCTTGGCGCCTTGCTTCGCCTTTGCTGTAGGCGTAGCAGGTGCCTGTGAGGCGCCCTTGGGCAGAGGGCCAGGCAGGAAGACGGCGGCGCATCGATCATACTCGCGGCAGTCGAAGTATGTCTTGGCGAGGAGGAACTTGTGCGTCTCACGTGCTTCTAGGCGTGCTTCGATGGGGTCTTTGCGTACGAGATTGGGTGTCTGCGGCGGTTGCGCATCCGACATGGGGGAGTCGACGTCGGTGTCCGAGCCTTCGTCATCGGCCGATGGGAGCGAATCGAGTAATTCTGCGGCCCTTGTCAATATCAGCATGCAAAAGTCAGTCTACGTAACCATTGGTACTCACCATTTCGCCGAGTGATAGAGACAGCGCTCTGTGCAGCCGATGACGGCGTCCTGGAGCTGGGCCTTGAGTTGGGCCTCGTCGGCCGGCGATAGAGTTCCCATCGCGTCGCTATCAGAGAGAGATTACTATCTGCGCGCTTCAGATCATGGTTCAGGGCTCTATCGCGTGATGTCGCTGCCGCCGATGCGCGTGTTGATGGGGAGCTTCCTGTCGTGGTAGGGTGGGGCATAAACAATGGCCCGGCGAGCGGTTAAAGGTTGCGCCGCTGCGCCGCGGAAATTGGCCCCTTCACCGCCCGCACCCCTACATCTGCTACTGCCCCTCTATCTTGAACACTGCTCTGCGAAGATACCCAATTCACTGCGTTCAAGATGCCCACCACACTCAAAGAATTCGAGAGCGTATGGCCGCGCATTGTGGCCGACCTGCAGGAGCACTGCAAATCATACAAGCTGCCCCAGCAGTCTCTTGATTGGTTCACCAAGGTAGATATATCCCGAGCAACGCATCCAGGGTCCAGCAAGCTCACCATGTCCCATAGTCACTGGACTACAACACTGTCGGCGGAAAATGCAACCGTGGCATGTCTGTTATCGACACCACTTCAATTCTGCAGAACAAGTCTCTTGACCCATCGTCAGAAGAGTACTTCCGTGCTGCCTTGCTAGGATGGATGATCGAACTTCTCCAGGCCTTCTTCCTGGTTTCGGACGATATCATGGACTCTTCAAAGACCCGTCGTGGCAATCCCTGCTGGTACCTTGCACCTAAGGTCGGCATGATCGCCATCAACGACGCCTTCATGCTGGAGTCGGCCATTTACGTGCTTCTCAAGAAGCACTTCCGTCAGGAGAAGAGCTACGTCGACATGATGGAGTTGTTCCACGAGGTCACATTCCAGACCGAATGCGGTCAATTGTGTGATCTGTTGACTGCACCCGAAGACGATGTCAACCTTGACAACTTCAGCCTCGACAAGTTCACTTTCATCGTCATCTACAAGACTGCTTACTACTCTTTCTACCTCCCAGTCGCACTGGCACTCTACTATGCCGGTGCAGCCACACCAAAGAACCTCCAGACCGCAGAAGACATTCTCATCCCCATGGGCGAATACTTCCAAGCACAAGACGACTACCTCGATGCATTTGCTGACCCCACTGTTCTCGGCAAGATTGGCACCGACATCATGGACAACAAGTGCTCATGGCTGATCAATCAGGCCCTGAAGAAGGTCACTCCCGAGCAACGAAAGGTGCTAGAGGAGAACTACGGTCAGAAGGACTCGCAGAAGGAGGCCAAGGTCAAGGAGCTGTACCATGAGCTTAAGCTGAAGGAATTCTACGAGCAGTGGGAAGAGGAGCGCGTTACCGAGCTGAGGGCGAAGATCGACAAGGTTGATGAGAGCGAAGGCTTGAAGAAGGTCGTCTTCGAGGTTTTCCTCCAGAAGATCTACAAGAGGAGCAAGTGAGCTGAAGACTAATTATACCATAGGTGGAGAAACACCTCGGGTGTCCACAGAATCTAAACGAACTGTCCGAACTTTCCATGTGGCTCGCAATAACTTGTTCGCGTTGATCAACTAAGATGCCATTGACACATGTAAAGTAGAACACAACAGCTTGCAGTGAACCACCGGCGCAGATGCCATTGGAGGCGTGGGTGATGAAGGAACTTGCACATCCAATGGCATACACGTGGACGAATCGCGCTAGGCGCGGGCCGGCCAAAGTGGAGCGAGCCATCCCTCCAGCTGTCGCGAGATCCAGTGACGCCGCGTCGCGTCTGCGACCACGAACCTTTTGTCCCACCTCTACTAAAACGACAACACGCATGCCTCTCGTTCTCGCGTACTCACCCGTGCATCTGACGGGTACTAATATTTATGTTTATCTTCGCGCTAAGCGCAATCTGAAGGATGGTGGTACCTGACAATATGGGGGCCAGATTCTGCGACTCAGGCGCCCTGTCAATCAAAGTGGCGTGGTTTACTATGCCCTGTCCCGTGTAACCACCATACTGAAAGTACTCTTTCGTCTTCTGGTCTCTGTTGCTTTACTGGGCCAGCATGTTTTCCAACTTTGCCAGTGCAATATCTGGTAATGCTCCAGAGAGAGCAAGCAAAGATGAAGGAGCCTCACTCACGTCGGTCCTCGAGACACCCACCCTACGCGTGGAACTGGCACTCCTCGTCCTCCTAAGCATCGATGCCATGCGAAACGATCTCACGGCCACCTTTGAGCCATACAACAACCCCGAACCGAAACCCTCCCTTGCGACCCGGTCGCCCGCACCCAAGCCTGGAAATCAGGCACCAGATCTCATGAGCTTCGACCAGCCGAGACAGACCACCAAACCAGCGCCTCCCACTAGGCAATCATCACAAGAACATGAGTCCACACAAATGCAGGCTTTGCGACGGAGCGCCTTGACGTTCTTCGATAAATGGCGGGCAAGTGTCATGCATCGAATATGCGACGTCCTCTCTGTACGGGGTGAGACTGTCCGTCAAGCGAAAGCAAAGCGGAAGCAAATGCTGGACCAAGCCGACAGGCAAAACCAGGGAATCTCTTCGCTCATCGATTTCGACGACCTCGATCCCTTCGCAAACGCGGCTCCCACACGACCCAAGAACACAAGACACGGGCACTATGAGGTGATCGAGACTAGACTGCTAGCTCTTGAGGAAGATAAGCGTGTGCTGGTCTTACACTGCCTCCTGTTGCTCTTACTGAGCTTGGAGCAATACTCGGCATATTCGCGCATCTTGTTGATACGTTTGGCAAGCAGTCTTAAACTAGAGGCTGATTTGCTGGGCGAGCATGAGAAGTCGGTTGCACAAGGTCTGCTAGCCACGGCTGCCTCTCAGATGGACGCCGAAGCGACAGCCAAGAACCAAGCCTCAAACGATGCTGTGTCACGCCGTTGGAAGGTTGGTCTCGCGACCGTGGGCGGTGCGGTTCTCATTGGTGTTACTGGTGGTCTTGCTGCGCCTCTACTAGCCGCAGGTCTGGGTACTGTCATGGGCGGACTAGGCCTGGGAGTCGTTTCAACATATCTTGGTGCATTGGCGGGCAGCTCGGTGCTCGTTGGATCACTCTTCGGAGCCTATGGTGCGAAGATGACGGGGCGTCTAATGGACCAGTATGCGAAGGAGGTTCAAGATTTCGAATTCCTTCCGGTTCAAGGTATGTAAAGCGGAGATGAAGTCTTGCTTGAAGCTAAATGTACCAGATCCCGATCGACCGACGAATCAACGGGAGCTCGACTGGGCTGACGAGCAAGATGCCCGTGACCCACAGAAGCGTGAACAGCATCGGTTACGCGTATCCATTGGTGTCAGCGGCTGGCTGAGCTCCCCATCCGACGTCAGCAAGCCTTGGGAGGTGGTCGACTCCGGTACAACTGAGCCATTCGCATTGCGTTTCGAGCTTGATGCCATGCTGCGTCTCGGCAACTCCCTCAACGACGTACTCTTTGGATATGCCTTCGACGGCGTCACCTACACTGTTGTCAGTCGCACGCTTCTTGGCGCTTTGTACGCAGGTCTGTGGCCTCTTGGTCTCGTCAAAGCTGCCAGCGTCTTGGACAACCCCTTTCTTGTTGCACTCGCACGAGCCGACAAGGCTGGCAAGGTTCTTGCGCATGCTCTCATCGATGGCGTACAAGGGAAGCGACCTGTCACTCTTACGGGCTACTCAGTAGGTGCACGTGTCGTATACGCATGTCTGATCGAGCTTGCGGAACAACATGCGTTCGGTCTTGTGGAGTCAGCTGTTCTCATGGGTACACCTGCTCCTGCCAACAGCAAGCGATGGAGGCAAATACGATCAGTTGTCGCGGGACGCGTTGTCAATGTTCACAGCACGGAAGATTATGTACTCGGCTTTCTCTATCGGTCAGCCAAACTTCAGGTAGGTGTCGCTGGTCTACAAAAGATCGAAAATGTCCATGGCGTGGAGAATATCGATGTAAGCAAGCTTGTCAGTGGCCACGACCAGTATCGGTACTTGGTCGGTACGATACTTGTGAAAGTCGGACTCGGCGATGTGAATTTCAACAAGGTCGCTGAACAAGAACGGGCTCTTGAAGAGGCAGAAAGGCGGAAGAAACAGGCACAAAAGGAGGCTAAACGTAAGGCAACGACTGAGCAAACGAAGGAGCCTGTCGCCAGGCCTCAGAGTCGACCGGTTGCTGCGGCTCACGACTCTTCGAACTCTCTGATAGATCTTACAGAGCCAGAGCCGGCCAAAGCTCCTGCCTCCAACAGCGATCTGTCTGGTCTTTCCTTCACCTCCACTGGTGTATCCACGACTGAGCACCCCTCTTCGAACGTCAAATCATCCACCCCGGCTCTGCGTAAAACACCTATGGAAGAACCCAAGAGCTTTCCTGATACCACTACGAGATCGTTCCCAGAACCACACGATCTATCAAGCCCCGAGAACTCGGCTGTCCGGCTGCAGAAGAAGGGGACCGAAGTCGCTGTTACCGAGGTTCTTGTCTTGGAAGGTAGTGATGCTGCTAAGGACAAGAGTATTGATAACGAGCGTGATGACGAGTTTGACGACTTCGACTATGATGCCGAAGAAGTTAGTAGCGAGTTTGGAGAACTCAGCATGGTAGAGCCGCTGCCTATGGACGACTTCGATTATGGATTGATGTAAGGGCGCATGGACCAATTACATCTTTCTGATAGCTCGCAAGGTCCGCCCAACCTGACTAGTGGCTGTAGCATGGCACGCCTCGATTATGCACGTTCCTTGTATGACGGCTTACATGTAAGGCATCAGCTTGGCTTTCATGGAACCAAGACATTCTTCTCAAGCCTCGGATGATAAGCCGGATTAGTGAACGCGTTACGCGCGTAACGGTATAAAGTCATATGTATTCAATCAAGTTCAGGAAAATCTTTATATATCCCAGTTTGAATCGATCAGTAGAAGCAGGCACTGCGACGGAAACACCAACCATCTTGCTAACTTCAACCCATTCATCATGCTATTAGCAACACATCCTCCACCCACATCACCGTCCCTATCCTTCTCTAAACTCGGACCGCGGATATCTCTCTATACCCCACCATCACACACCACTGGCGAACTCATTATCCTATGCACATGGCTCGGCGCCGCCCGAAAGCACATCGACAAATACATCGCCGTCTACCGTACCATCGCACCCAATGCCAAGATCCTACTCATCCAAAGCGACGTAACATCCGTCACAAGCTCCTACCCAGCACAACACAAAGCCATCTTGCCAGCCGTCGAAGTCGTGCGCTCTGTACTGAGTGACTGCACTTACACACCATCTACCAACGTCCCTTCATCTCCAACAGCAAACACCACCAAAATGCACCCGACCCCCAAAATCCTCGTTCACACCTTCTCAAACGGTGGCCCTATCTCCGCTACCGCCCTCCTCCTCGCTCTCCATACTCAAGCCTCAACACCCTTACCCATCACCGGTATCATTATGGACTCTGGACCTGCGGCAGGATACTACTGGAAATCATACAACGCCATGATTCTCTCTCTCCCACCAGGTCCCATCCGCTCAGCAGGCTACGTCTTCGTCCACGGTATCCTGATCATCTTGCGGGCGAGTGTAGCGTTGGGACGGTACGAGCACCCTGAGGTACTGGTTCGTCGGACGCTGTTGGATGAGGAGTTCGTTTCTGGGGCGGAGAAGGGGAAGAAGAGGAGGGTGTGTTACTTGTATAGCAAGGCTGATCGGATGACGGACTGGGAGGATGTTGTTGCGCATAAGGAGATGGCGAGGGAGAAGGGGTGGGATGTGGGAGAGGTGGTGTTTGAGGGGACGCCGCATTGTGGGCACTTTGTGGGGAATGAAGAAGTCTATGTTGGAGAGATGGGAAATATGTGGGAGGGTAGGACGTTTGCACAGTAAGGGTTTTCTGATTTGCTGGTTTGTTTGGAGGACAAGTCGCTATACGAAAGATCCGTTGCTGGCTTGGCGCTCATTGTCTTGTTGATTATGACTCTGGTACTTCATCCGCCCATGGTATACTCGACTGTGCTCCCGCTTTCTGCACTGTCATTGATGCCGCTCTATTGGCATGCGCAATTGCAGCATCGAGGTCAAAGTCTGCTCCCCTTGACATCGCTTTCCAACGCGCGACAGCAACCGTGTATGCGCCCGCAAACGTGTCGCCTGCAGCTGTTGTGTCGACAACCTTGACTTTGCGTGCCGGCACAACGTGGCCTTGCTGAGATGACTCCTGTTGCTTTGCCGTCTTGTAGAACACGCCCTGAACACCCGAGTCAGTACTAGTCAGATTGCAAATCGGGGGATCACTTACCTCGCCACCAAGCGTAATAATAACATTCTTAACCCCCCTCGCAATAAACACAGCAGCAACCTCGTCCCACGAAGACGGCTTCTCGATCCCTGACAGAATCATCGCTTCCGTCTCATTAACGATAAGATGACCCAGCCCATGATACGCTTCATCCGGCAGCGGCACCGCAGGCGCAGGATTAATAATAGTCTCAACGCCCTTCTCCCTCGCCGTCTTCATGTTGTGCAGCACAACCTGCAGCGGCAATTCCAACTGAAAAAGAGCAACCCCCGCATCCTCATCCACAAGATCCTGCACCTCAACATCGCCATTGGCACCGGGACAAAACATAATCCTGTTCTCTCCGGACCCCGTCTCGACGATAATGACCGCAACACCCGTCTTTTTCCCTTTGAGGACCTGCACCTTCTCCGTCGACAACCCATCTTCCCGTAGAGCTTTCAAGAACCCCTCGTGGAACTCGTCGTCACCCACTGCACCCACCATCCTCACTTCGACATCGGAGTCCTGGGATGAGGAAGCTTGCGCTTTGGTGCGAGAGAGACGCGCACATGCGACGGCTTGGTTTGCGCCTTTCCCGCCCCAGCCAATGTTGAAGGATTCACTGGTTAGCGTTTCGCCGCCGACGGGGACGCGAGCTGTACGGGTTACGAGGTCGACATTTAGGGAGCCGATAACGGATATGACGGCTGGTTTGGAAGACATTTTGGATGTTGGGTATTGGAATGTAAAGTTTGGTGAGGGTAGGGTGTTGTATAGGATATGCAATGAGGCTCTGGGAGGTTAGCCGAAGACGCTATCTTGATTAGGTTAGCCGAGCCGACGATCCATGGATGTGATGTAATGCTGGGGGTGAGAGATCTTCCATTACAAGTTACCTACCTAGGTAGGTATCTAACCCTGAAACCCTCTAACAAGATTCACACATCATCACCGACACGACAACCATCCCTCGAAATGCCATTCAATCTGATCCTAGACCTTCTTCCCGACGATTTCGACCACCTCCACATATCGCCAGATCGCTGGCAAGAGCAAGAAACCACAATAACCCTCATCACGAAGCAAATCCAACGAGAGGAGAACCATCCCTTCGATCCGCACCGAAAACCCCTCCAAGTCTCTCTCAGCATCAACAATCCCCAAACCTTAGCAGAACTAGGCGAGCAGCTCTCCAACTTACCACCCAGGATCCAAACCCTCACCCTGACTCTACCCCAAAACCCGCCTGGCGCGAAGCTTTCCATGTCAGATGTCGACTTGCCGGTCAAATACATCACACACCTACGCATCAAAATCTTGCCTGACGACTTCCCCGAATATGAGCCCACGCCAGAAGACTGGAATGAGCTCGCTCAGGCGTGGGGGGATGCATTTTTTTGCATGCCAGGGCGACATCACATCGAGAATGTTCTGTTGGACCTACGCGGCATAGACCCTTTCGTGATACCAGACATCGTTCCTCTTCTAGTGGAGGTGACGACGGAGTTGTACACGAGAACGAAAGAAGAAAGTGGGAGGGAGTTGGTTTTTGGCGTTGTGGGTGCGGAGAGGCAGAGGCAGTGGATAGAGGGGCAGTTGCCGGGGAAGTCGGAGGATGACTTGTTTGACGAGGAGTTGGCTGCTGCGCGAAGACAACGTGGTGGTGGGTAGAGTTGAGTGGTATGTGGTAGTTTGGCTGGGAGATTTATAATGAGTATGTGCAGCTTATGTGACTTGTCATTGTATTTGGTCTTCGTAGATCATCCGCATCGTCCTCGCTCACCATTTGCTACACGCACGCTCCGTGCTCGTCACATCTTGGAGAAAGTCGTGTTAGCTGATAGAAACATTGCAACATTGATATTCGTGCCCACACGGCGAAACCGTCATCCTACAATCCTCTAATTCAACCTACTCATCAACTTGACATGGGACGAACTTTTCGCAATCCGCCTTAAGTCGCATCGCGCATCTAAATACCACTTTCCACAGGGATATTGACTCCCAAATTCCGCAACTTATCCGTCGCAGCCTCAACCAGCATGCTATTCCGCTGTATGAGCTCCTGCACCTGCTCGTTCTCTGCTTTCCTTGAGTAGCTGGGTACTTTGACACCGCTACCTCTCGCTTGCTCGTGTTCGCCTGCTTGCTTGGCATTCCTCATAGCTGCTTCGATTTGTTGCGCTTGCTCCTTCTGCACCTCCTTGAGCCTGTTGAAACGCTGCCAGGCCGGACGTTCGCTGCCATCAACAGTGTCGGTCAAGGTCTCGCTTGCAGGGTCAATGGCGCTGTCCATAGTCTGCAACTCTTCGATCCAGTTGCTCTCCTTTTCGCTGAGTTCGCTGGAGCCGATGCTGACCATCTTTCGTCGAAGAGCTTCGTAACGCGCGTTGATCTGATCTTGTCGCGCTGTAACCTTCTCCAAACGCTCGTCGATGTTGGCGCTGCCGTATGTTGATCCGTTGTCTGAGCCGACTTGGTCGTTGCCGGTGACACTGTCGATGTTTGCTGCGATCCCCGACGTCCGGTAGATTTGATCCCTAAACTCTTCCTGCAGACGCGTCGCGCGGTTGAACAGATCGGATACAGCGAGTTGAAGTTTGGAAGTCTGCGCAGAGAGTACGCGATGAACGTCCATAAGAAGCCCCAGGTTCGCGGGAGATAGCCTAATCTCATCCTTGAGAGCACCTCTATGCCGTGCGGGGATGTTGATAGAATTGTAAAGATCGAACGGTTCGTAGAGTTCTTTTGGTGGTTGCCAAGCTTGACGCACTTCCTTGTTAGGGCCAGTGATTGCCATGTATTCGGCAATCTCCTCTTGGGTAGGGAGTCCTTCTTCAGGTGCATCGAGCAGAGCAGCTTGAGGCTCACCGTCGACTGTGGTGAGAAGAAGGTAACCGACGTTTCCGTCTTCGATAACGGCGACTGCGGTGACTTCTTGCTCGTCCACATCGCCAGAGACGCTTCGCTGTAGGTATTGGTCCACGGAGGTGTTTGCTGATTCCAATACGCGTTTGATACGGAATGGCGAACCCTCGGTCTGCGGCTGAGATAGTTCAGTCTCCAATTTTCTGACCCAAGGCTCCATTGAGACGTAGAAGACCCCGGTGGCGTGTGATACGAAGAACGAGAAGTCGGTGTGCACATCTGGCGTGATGCTCTGGTTGAACGAGGGTTCATCGCTTTCCACCAGTGTAATTGTTTCCGCAATGATCAGCTCGTGTTCGGTTGGTTCTGTGGTGTCAATCTCGTCTTCTGGTGATGGCAGCCATCGCCCAACGATGCCCTCAAGGTCCAAACAGACATGTACCTTGCTCGTTTCGGTGAGCAAGCACACGACAGCGGTTGGCAGACCCTCTGCAGCCTCCTCTTCTTCGCTCTCGGAGAGGGTCTTGAGGGAGAAAACAATCATGTCGCTAAGCTCAAAATCATCGACTTCAGGCGAGATCGTGAAAGGACCCTGTAGCAACGGCACCGCCGGCGCACTGTGTGGGCGAGCGAAGACCTGAACTGTGTCACCCTGCGCCCGCTCCTCGGCGAGAGGCTCCTCGTATAAGATGTCCGACAGCCATGAGACCTGCTTCTCTGATGTTTTTAACTCGTCTTTGGGCGATGTCTCGTCTTCTGAGAGCTCGGCATAGTTGATGTTGATGGACGAGGTAAGGGTTTGGAGGAATGTGTGGCTGCCGGGCGACTCAACCAACTGCCACTTGCTCGGTAGCAGAGGACAGAGCGCGTATACGTCTCCAAGTACCGTCGCGATCCACAGTGTCATCGGGGCCCAGCCATGGACACCTTCTTGGTCTGGGAAGTCGCCAAAGCATGCCGATGCAACTTCCAGCTCGACGGAGTCGGGAGAGAAGCCCTTGGAAGCTCCGAATTTGGAGGCGCTGAGATCGTCCTGGTCGCTGGTAGCGTTTGCGAGTTTGGGCAGATCGATTGAGAGCGACGGCTCACTGAAGGTAGACCTGTCGGCGCGGTTGATCTCCCATAGCCGAACTACGCCCGCCTTTGTGATGGTGACTAGGCAGCGCCCGTGATAGCCCAATGGGTGCCATAGTGTCGTTGCGACGGGCGACTCTTCGAGAACGTGTACGGTCGGTCCCAACTGGAAGGCCTTTGGCTTCAACGGGCCGTCGTCCTCTCCAGCTCCGAGCAGCGACGAGTCGGGAAGGTGTATTACGTGTACCGTATGCGAGGTAGAGACGGCGAGGTAGTCTTCTTCGGGCGAAATGACGAGACGCGTGATCGGGAGTGGTATCGAGACTCTGAGGGTTCGGTATGCGGGCTGTTGCTCTTCCTTGAGGTTGACCAAGTCTGCCCATCGTATCTCGTTCCCAACAGCGACGAAGATCTCAGATCCCCTCGTTGCGATTGTCTTTCGCGGTCCCGGTTCCTGCTTCTTTGCTGCGACTCCATTCCCGTTTGTCTGCTTCGGCGCAAACAGATGATAGCCTGGGTTCGGTCGGCTGAGCCAGTCTGGCGTATAACCCAGTACTTTTGGCATGACGGCGAGCTCCCTCGGATAGTGTTGAGAGAGTTAAGAGTGGGTAGGAAATAGCTGCGTGGATTGTAGAGGTAAGAGTGTGGACAAACAAAAGTTCCAGCCGCGCGATACAGCGCCAAGACCGACGCGTCTCGAGAGCTCCGAGCTCGACTTTCGACTTCCGATCCTTACACTCACTCCAAAACAACCCTCAATATCTTCTCACTCCCTCGGACCACGGTCGCTTCCTACAAATCTAGCCGACATCGAAGTTGAGGGCGCGCATCATGCCGGCGCTTCGCAGTACCATTGACCGCCTCGACAAGCCGAGTTCGTATGCGACAGCAAAGGTATGGGAGGCTACAACACATCGCATTAGTACTCAAAGACTGACTCTTTTCTAGAAGCGCAGACGCGACCGCAACGGACGTGACGATGACCGCGGCCGCTCTCCCTCGCCCGAAGACAAGCTCAAAGACGCAACCACCCTCTACGTCGGCAACCTTTCTTTCTACACCACCGAAGAGCAAATTCACGAGTTGTTCAGCAAATGCGGCGAGATCAAGCGCTTAGTCATGGGCCTGGACCGATTCCAGAAGACACCATGCGGATTCTGCTTCGTCGAATACTACACACACCAGGATGCGCTGGACTGCATGAAGTACATTGGCGGTACCAAGCTCGACGAGCGTGTCATTAGGACGGATCTGGACGAGGGTTTCGCCGAGGGAAGGCAGTACGGACGCGGAAAGAGCGGTGGGCAGGTCCGCGACGAGTACAGAGCCGAGTATGATCCTGGTAGGGGCGGATACGGCAGAGCTGTGGACGAATACCACGAAGCGCAGTAAGATGACGATGGACTACTATCTCTCGGATCACCAGGACGTTAATCACGAGAAAAAAGACCTAGGCCATATTGATCAGGAGAACCTCGCGCCGCCGCGCCATCCCACGTTGGCAAGCACGACTACGCTGAAACTGAGGACGATGAAGGGCACTTCAGTTACATGGGGAAGCTCGCCCAACCCAAACTCAGCTGGGTGTCCAAACACTGCAAAGAAGGCGTCTGGCGTCTATCATTCGGCATTGTTCATTAGTGCTTTAGTTATAAGCACATGCTCATAGGGGGCAAAGATACCAAATTAGATACCTTCCCAAAACTCAGTACCATCTTCCAAACACCCTCTCTTATGCTATACAAGAATGCCACCCAGCCATGCGCCTGTAAATGTCTAACATTTTCTGTCACTCATCTAGTCCGGTCCGCAAGTTCAAACTGCTGTCGCCTTTCCACGGCCTTTACAACCTCTCCCAACCACCAGACATGTATCCGTGGGTCATCCGTCAGTTCAGGATGGAAACTGCACCCAAACACATTGCCCTGTCGTACCGCTATTATATCCTCCGCACCCGGATGGTCATGTACCTGATTCTCCTGCAAAGGTTTCGCATTGGTCGACAGCGTAGCCATCACCTCAACTTCGCTTTCCAACTCCTTCCTCGCCAAGTCATCCACTGGTGTCTTACTCGGCGCAACAATCGTATCGTCCCTCTCACTCTCCCCTTCTTGTATGCCCACAGCCTTCTTACTCAGTAACAGCTTCTCTACAACAGGCGCGCGAATGAAGACGCATCGGTATGGATCGGTCTTGTTCGATTTGCTCGTCGACTCTAAGAAGGGCAGCTGGAGGTTTGCCTGGAAACTCTCGGTCTGTCGCCCGAAATGATTTCTGTTCACTCGCACGTCTAGACCTCCAATCAAGTCCTGGCCTCCCTTTTTCGTTCTATTGGCACTCTCTGCTAGCAGAATCAGGCCGGCGCATGTACCCCACGTTGGCTTGCGCTGCACCTTGACGAAGTCGCGGAGAGGCTCGAGCAGGGCGCTTCGTGCGGCTACGAGTGACATTGTTGTGCTTTCACCGCCGGGGATGATAAGCCCGTCGCATTGCGCGAGCTGGGCGGGTGTGCGGACTTCGATAAAGTGGAAGGTTTGCGACGAGGGGATGTTCGAGGATGCCGCGCGGAGGAGTTGGACGTGTTCGCTGAAAGCGCCTTGGAGGGCAAGCACACCGACCGTGATAATCTGAGTACCGTTCTTTACCGTCATATTAAAAATGAAACAGATGCCAGGAACTCCGTGACTGTAGGAAAAAAAGGAATTGAAGCGTCAAGGAAATGTACAGTCATGCAACGGAAAGTGACGGCAAAGGCGAAATCTTTATCGATAAGCCCAGCCCCCACTAAAACGCGGTAATCGCCCGCGCGAGCACATGTCACCTCACACATGCGTTTGGTTCAACCCTTTTGATCCGCTTACCCCGACACGGTGCCGCTCTTCGATCTACCTCTCCATCATCGACACTTCGGACCCCCATTGATGCCGTGAACGATCATGACATGTAGATCCCCACGCGTTCTACACATCACGTCAAGAAAGGTCGTACCTGCACTAAGGCTTCCAAGGCTCATATAAGGCGGGAGTCCTCCTAGTAGTCTAGTCTCACTACTTTAGCCGATAACGCAATCCGGTCCAGTATCAGTCTAGGAACAGTGGATGAAGGCGCTATGATCGACAAACAGGATGGAGAGCCAACGGGACACGGTCTCACGTGCTGGCTGCTAGATACCCGATCACTATGGCCCGGGGAAAAGATCACAGATTCAGAATCAGTATGTCATCCCACAAACACTTATCTGCCTAGAACACCAACTAACCACGTGTAGGCGCGAGAAGCACTCTCCCTCGTCACCCCCGAGGAACAAGACCTCATAAAACGCAAATACCACATAGCAGATGCGCGAATGAGCCTGGGCTCCGCCCTCCTCAAGCGCCTTTTTGTCCACAAAACTCTCGGCATACCATGGAAAGACATTCGCTTCGGCCGGAAACGCGATCCTAAACACGGGAAGCCTATCGCCTTGCTAATACCACCGCAACATGGCCCCGCTCCCGTAGAGTTCAACATCAGTCACCAAGCCGGACTCGTCGCACTCGTAGGCTGTGCAACCAATGAACTCGACGCGGAAGTTGGCGTAGATATCGTCTGTGTCAACGAGCGAAACGACTACCGCGTTGTCGACGACGAGGGCTTCGATGGATGGGTTGATATGTACGCTGAGCTCTTCAGCGGGGAAGAACTCTTCGATATCAAGTACAACGTTGACCCATTCCCTCTGTTAGATGGCACAATGGTCACGCATGAGATTCTGGGCCGACATGACCGCTGTTGTAGGCGAAATGAGCATCTCAACGTTACGCTACCGAACGGAGAAAAAAGGGAGCTGGATTCCGACTTACTTATCGATGCGAAACTACGACGGTTTTATACGTTCTGGTGCTTCAAGGAAGCGTACATCAAACTTGACGGCGAGGCGTTGCTCGCAGAGTGGATACCGCAATTGGAGTTTAAGCATGTGCGTGCGCCGAGACCGGGGACGCCGGCGCGGTGTAGTACGCATGGGACTTGGGGTGAGAGGGCCAGTGATGCGGAGGTCTGGTTCTCGATGAAGAGTGATGGGAAGGGACCTGCGGGTGTGCGGGGCTTGAAGAAGGGCGAGTGCGGCAGGTTAGAGGACACAAGAGTAGAGATCCAGGCTTTTGAGGAAGACTACATGATTGGGGTTGCGGCGAGGGAGAAGAGAGATTCGGCAGTTGATGGAAGTAGGAAGAAGCTGCCAGATGTGTTGACGCATTTCAGGGGGCTGCATTTAGAGGAGGATGTCATGAGTGTCGCGAGGAGTGCATGATGCATATTCAGTCGTTCAAGTGAAGTGGGTTTACTACTGAGGCTCAAGATACAGCGTCGATCGACGGCCAGGCTACACACTCGACATGCTTATTGCGTCCGCAACTACGATGACCCTCGCTCAGCTTATCTTCGATCTTCAGCTTGTTAGTCGTCGTTCTATAGTATTCGTAGAGACATCATACCGTTGGAACACATCGAGCACATTCTCTTCCTTGTGCATGCGCTCAACATGTTGTTTGAAATTGTCTATTCGCGGCCATATCTTCTCGCGGTTCTTACAATCTTCAACCGCGCATCGGTAATAAGATTTGTCAAGATCTTTCCTATGCACACTCTTTTTATGGCGTTCAAGGTCGTTTAATGTAGTAAATCCATCTGTCCTTTTACACCCGGGCACGTTGCAGCTGAATGGCTTTGAATGCTTTAACATATGTTCCCTGTTTTCCAGTCAGTAGGCAGCTAGTTGCAGATATCTGGATACCATACTTTAAATCGCTCCGACACATATTCACCACTCCACATATTGGACATGGAAACGTTTTCCTCGTTCGGGGCTGATCATTGTCCGTCGTTTCACCAGAATGACCCACGATCGAACCCAAAGAGGCTTTTACTGATGTAGGGAGAAAGCTCCAATCTGTAAGCGGTTCCATCGCGCCAGAAGGCGGCCCCGTTTCAGTCAGACGTCCTGAGGATGGTAGAACGTCACCGATTTGTGGTGTTGACGCATAGGCCGGTGTGGCAGCCTGGGCAGGGTAGGCCCATGGATGTATATGATAACGCTCTCCGGACGTTGACGATGACTCCACTTGAGATACCATCTGCTGTTGAAACGGGTGGTCGTATATGGGATTCGCCTCAAAAATAGGCGTTGCTGGTAATTGGAACCGGGGATCATAAGACATGAGCGAGTTCTGACTAAACCAGTAATCCTCGACTGTCGCTGGAGTACAGACGGAATACACTGGAGGTACGAGTTGGGCCTGTGAACTGAGACTCCTTATACACTGCCCACAAAAGGCGTCTGGCCAGCACGTCCATAGCTGGCTCGTAATCGTTTCAGCCGACGGTCGGGCTTCAGGTTCGACGTTGAGCATTCGACAAGTTAAATCTAGGACAACCTGGAGCCAGATGTCACAGCTAGGACTTGTCCTCCGCATGAGCGTGGAGAATCCTTCGATGTGATCTCGATATGGAGTCATGTCTGTTTCTATTGGGCCTAGTACAAGCGCACTAAGGATCTCAAGATAGACACATCCAAGCGAGAATACGTCTGTCTTAGAACTGCGTGGAGACCATTCGTGCAACTCCGGGGCAGCGTACTTGCGGGTTATGGAGGTAGGGCGGCCTGTCGTAATGCTGCGCGTAGCTGCGCTGTAGTCCAAGGACGAGCCAAAGTCCGTGTAGATTACAGACTCTCCATGTACTAGGATGTTCGATGGCTTAATGTCCTTGTGTCGTACTCTTTGAGCGTGCATGAACTGCAAGCCGCTAGCAAGACACCCAAACGAGTTGTACAAGATATTCAACTCAGTCCCGGTAAAAAGACCGTCATGAGCATCCTGGAGGAATGATTCCAGCGAGCCGCGATCGGCAACTGGTGTCAGTAAGATACCTATTTGACGCCTCCCTACGTGTGTCGCAAAGATCCGAGTGATGTGGTGATGCGGAGCTAACCGGCGGATGACCCTGACCTCGTTGTCAAAAAGGCGTTGCCTCTCAACTGAAGAACCGCCAAATTTGAAGACCTTGCAGGCCAAGACGAGGCCAGTATGTCGGTCCTCGACCTCTTCCACGTTGGCGAATCCTCCTTGCCCCAGGTTGCGAAGTAACTTGTACGGCAGCTCGTCGTTGGGTTCGAGGAAGTAGTGTTGACCCTCTTCGATGCGCAACATCCGCTTGGGACCGCTGCCGCCGTTCATTGTGGGCAGAAATTATATGGACGTGAGGATAGGCAGTCGCTGTGTTGTGACGATAGACGTAGGGAGCGACTAACACATGTTAGCTGCTGGCGTGACAGCTCTACTATCCTGCCTCGAAGTCTCAACGGCTCGTCGCTAGAGTAAAGAGCTGGGTCGCGGTCTCAGCGCGTTCACAAAGCTGACGTGCGACGCGCTGAGCTGAGATGTTGGGCTCGTCCTGTGGTCGCTAGGTAAAGACGACCTTCGTCGTAACTATGCGAGAACGCGTAGACAAGCAACAAAGAAAAATACAGGTGGCTTCGAGGTCCTTGAGAGGCTAGAAGTGAAGCATACAATCGAAGTTGACGAGGCTGGCTCGCGCCTGGTTGCATGGCGCAGGCTGAGCGCTGCACATGCGATTGGCCCTAGGTAGAGGCACTGCTTCCAACCACGTCGGCAATCGCGATTGATTTTCAACTAGACCTCTAGATACTGCGGCGGAGCCAAACCTTGGGAACTGACACTTCAGAGGTTGCATGAGTTGTATCTTGAGGATGATGAAGTATTAGGGTTCGGATTCGTCAAGAGGAGAAAGGTGGCGTATTCAATGCGAGACCGAACAGAGTCCGATTGAATTCCAACGTCGGTGCGACAACTCGCCAGCCAAGAGAGGCTTATACGCCGTTTATCAGTATTTCCATCCGCAGTTGGCTGTCATGAGGGTCAAAGGGATGGAAGCGCGGCGAGCCTGGCATGTTTCGTAGCGTGGCTGAGTAAGCCCACCTGGGCAGGTCCCGATTCCGAGATAGCCTCGGCGGGAGCGTCAATCCTATCCCCTTAATGTAAGCTCTTTAGAACACTACCTGGCCCTTTCGCAGTACAACGAACCCTACGAGCGCGCCGAGAAACTCAACATGTCGAAGCGCCTCATGTTGGTGCCCAGTGTGAAGATGCCGAAGAAGATACGCGTCATGATTGCTGGACCCTGAGCCCATAAGGTTTGATAGCTACGTCAACGCACCCGAAGTCAACCCGCAGCTATGCCCAGATGTATATTACACCCCTCACCGACTCAATGCCTGCAGTTTCCGCCTTGCTCTCACGTAGTCAATTGAACGATATCTCGAGGCCCCCATCCTCAAAGCGATCCAGAAACCGCCACAATGTCTTCCAACTCGCTCAACTACCCGCTCCTCGCCATTCCAGCCTACTATGTCTTCTCTCTCGTGCCGCACATATACGCAGCTAGCCTTCTCACAGCCAACGGCTACAAGATCAACAACGCGAACCCTAAGGCAGCGTTGTCACCAGAAGCCGTGAAGGGCAAGGTTCCCGATGCTGTGTAAGGCGTCCCCACTCTCCCCACCCAAGATCCCTTGCTAGTACGATACTAACACATCCACAGCTTCAAAAAGTACCAACGCGCCGAGAACGCCCAGTCGAACAATATGGAACAAATGCCCCTCTTCGCCGCCGCCGTTATCGCTAGCATCATTGCCGAACGCACCACCGCAACAGGAATAGGACGAGAGGTTCTCTCAGGCGATGCAACTGGCTTGACAACATTTGTCACAGCTTGGTTCGCAGTCAGGGCCGCGTACTGTCTGGCATATGTACAAATCGCGACTTACTCGAAGAGCATGATCAGGAGCGGCCTTTGGGCTATTGGCACCGGGCTAGCGATATACCAAATCTACAAGGCTGCCGCGATCTTGGGCTAGAGATCATGGACAATAAAGCGACATGGTAAACACGACAGATACGACAAGGACAACACGGACCAAGAGAACGAGTGTTAGGACTATCCTTAGAAAATCGATGTGCAATGAGATCAATTACTACTCAATACATGTGTGCTGATAACTAGGGACTTCCGAATTCACAACACCAGCGATCGACACTTGCCAGTGTAACCTTGCGTCGCCATCCCAAAACGAACAAGGTCCAGGCACGAACCCGCACAACGGTTACACGAGTATATCACGCGTGCTGGCGCAGTCACACTGGGATTGGCCTAGAACTCACGACGAAGTCTATCGAATGTACGAGTAACACAATAAATCTGCAAGAGACTTTTGCAATTAGCCAGCGACCAAGCTGCTACGCGGCTGTGTATATATGCGCCATTGACTTCGACACCCCACGTCCACGACGCGACAATCCATCTTTACTGTATTCGCACACTCCGTTCTGTAGACATACTAGCCCACCTTCGATTACAGCATGGTTCACATTACACCAGGGCTATCACTTCGCATTCACGCTTTGGCACTTTCGTATCTTTTGAGCCGTGTTGCGACGCAATCATATTCGGCTTCTTTCCTCTACCCCGAGTCCGCTTCTTCTGTCCTGACCATCAACGCCCATGATCAACTAAATGTCAAATGGACGTCCGACTTCGATCAGGCCTTCTTACATATGTGGTGCGACGATGACAGTGGGACTGGCGAACAGGCGCTATGTATGTCCTCACTCTTGTGTATACCCTCGGTTACCATTAGCCATAGCTAACGTGCCATGTGGCATGGAAGGGTTATCGACTGAAGTCAGCACTATCGGCAGCATAACATACTCGCCATCAGCCGAAAACCTTACTAGGCGTAACTGGAACACACCCGTCGCATGCCACTTCGACATCCTGCCTTTCGTAAACGACACGAATGAGCAGGAAGGCCCATTCCTCACAATCAAGTCAGACAGCGATAGCGCTCCAACTCTTTACGATCAATCGTTCACATCGCCGCTAGCTCCTACAACCAGTATGACGACGATGATCTCCCTGCCATCCTCTTTCGCTATTACTTCGTTGCTAGTCTCCAGCGTAACAACGGTATACGGTCAATCATCCACATCACTCATCGCATCTACTACTAGTTTGACGACGATCTCCATGTCGGTCTCTTCATCCACTAGTTTGTCGCCTGTATCCAGCGTAATAGCGGAGAGGGACAACAAGACACTCTCGGGTGATGCGATAACAGGAATAGCATTGGGCGCAGCATTCGCAGTGGTGGCATTAGTAACAGTAGGATGGTTCTTCTGCCGGTACCATCGGAGGATAAAGGCGTTAGAGACAAGAATGTCTGGAGCGGGCGGCCCAACGGAACATCCATCGCATAGACCGATACCTATACTACCTGCGAAGAAGCGTGACAGGCCACAGGCTGAGTTGTCTGAATTGGTGGCATAGAATGCGGGAACCGATGTTTCATTGTTAAGAGTCGGACTGGGCGGATCTCAAACTTTCTCAGCGTTACCTCCCCACGCTCCATGTTCGCCCTCCGCTTTTGGCTTCCCGATCCTCTCTAGCTGCGCCTTCATGCCCGTACTCGTCGCCATAGTCCTCATGCTCTCATCACAGTACTCTACACCGTCCCGAAAGTAGAAGTTCTTGCCAAAAAGCTCCACAGTCAGACCCCAGTTGTCCTTGCCCGCCACCTTCTTTCCGTTAGCGTCCTCAATGTCTTCTCCATCCACCACCTTCACCACGGCGTTAACGACTGTCTCCATGGGTGTCATGAAGCTCTCTGGGAGGGACCCCCATTCCTCTTCACTCAACAGGCCGGTGCGAACGATGCTTGGGCAGACCGTGAACGTTCTAACGCCAGCGTAGTGGTATGCTACTGTGATAGCACGGTTAAAGTGGATTACTCCCGCTTTAGCACCAGAGTACATAGGGCCGAACTCGGCTGGATAGAGTCCACCACAGCTTGCAGTCATGACTAGGGCCGCGTCATTGTTCTCTCTGCCATGCTTGGCCTGGGATTTCCGGAAGTAGTGGAACGCAAGCCATGAGGTGTTTATCACTGCCGTGTAATTGACATCGACTACGAGGCTGTTCGGCGGTGGAGGCGGCGCTTCGAGAGCATGTTCTTCGTAGAAGTCTAGGTGTTGGTGATCAAGTCAGTTGGTGTCTGATTTGCCATACGAATAGGTTTGCTACGCACTGTCTTTTTCGGCGATACCAGCGTTCGCGAAGACGAAGTCGAGACGACCTGACTTTGACCATGCTGATTCGAAAGCTGCTACCAGCGAGGCGTAGTCGGCTACATTCGCCTGGTGAGCATGCGTATTATTGAGCAAAGACGTGGCTTTCGTGAGATTATCAGTGCTGAGGTCGACAAGGTGCAGGTCCCACTCTTCATTAGTACGAGCTGCGAGGGCCTCCGCAACAGCGAGTCCCATTCCACTAGCCCCGCCAGTAATGAGAGCTACTTTCTTGACCATGTTGAGATTGTCGAGTAGGGTAGATGAGTGATTCTTGTAGAGGAGGTGCCAAAGGCGACAGTGTGATAGTAAACAGCCAGCGTGTGAGTGTTGAAGATTGGATGGTTTGAAGTGCAAGAAGGAAGTCGTTGGACTTTATAGATTATGCGTACGAGGGCGACCAAGCGCAATTGAAACACTAGAAGGGCTGAATTGGATAGTACTAAGGTTGCGATATCCCTGCTCTGCATCAACATTCCACCGTAATAAGGTTGCGATATGTGCGATGAAGGGCACTTCTGCGAGCACGTGATGCCAAGGTACACGCTAGAGCCACTCCTTGTGTGCATCGGCGTGAGGTGGCCGACGTCATTCTGACTCATTCTCACTCATTCAGCGCCGGCTTTACAATCGGCCGGTGGCTGAAGCGCATCCTCGCGTAGACATCCGGGTCTAATGCGCGAATGCGCTGCGAGATGGTAGCAAATGCGACGTCAAGGGTGCGCATCATGCTTCGGATGGCGTCGTCAGGCGCCGGCTTTGTCGGACTACCTAGGTAGACGATGCAGCGAGAAAACGCGCCTGTTCATATCTAGACCAGTATCCCAGCCAAGTCTGTTGGAATAGGGTCCTTTCTTGACGAACTGAGGCCCGTACTTGGACTTCAGCAAGTGAACCCGACGTTGGTTGGGGAGGTCAAGAGGCAGACTGTCCCTTATGCTGTCCTGTGCAGACTTCTTCTCCACCCGACCGCGCTGGTAGTTATGTCGTCTCTCCTCCTTCCGTAGCTGGCGCTTCGACAATCTGCCGCCTTGGTTCGACATGCCGCCGTCCAACGTCTGAGCAGGGCCTCAAGCCTCGCCATGAGGACTAGAGTGTGGTGTTGTGGGCAAGGCGCAGGAACTTCGGTGGTGAGAGAACTGCGGGTCGGGGCCTGAGCGGCGGTCGTGGGAAAGTGACTGTCTCGAGTAGGCGTCGATGGTCAGGAAGTCACCATGGCGAGAGAGCGTCGTTGGTCAGGAAGCGGCAATCGCGGGTCAGCGTCGACGAGGGAGCCGCGAAGTTGATGGCTGGTGTCAGAACCACGCCCATCGTGGGCTCTAATGGTGATCCTGCGACGTCTTGGGCTCTCGTCCTTCGTTGGCTGACAACGAACATGGACGCGATAAAGGCGCGCAACGAGCGGGTGCAATCAGCGGATACATGCCAGCGGTGCTGTCGCGGCTGCGGCGTTGTTGTTGTGCGAATTGAGGGCGGGTTTGGCGGGCCAGAACAAAAACCACAATTGCGGTCGCATCACTCTGACAACCGGGCCGTGCAGGCGCTGGCGAAGGAGTGTGGACGCGACATGAGAGCGCGCGTTCGGGGTGGAGGCGTAATCGGCGTCAAGCTACAGTCGCGAAGACATAGTCGCGAGGATGTAGTTATAGAATTGATGATTAATCGCAGCGGCTGCCTGCTTGGCGCAACAGTTTTGTCAGACGCGCACGACGTCATTCAAGATAGGATGCAGGTGTGGCTGCATGAGCAGTGTCACGTCCGAGGCTGCAGATAAATGAACGGTTATTGCTAAAATTCCATCCGAACCCGGTGTCTGTCAAAATGCTTTTGCACGCACACATATCGGCATCGAGATGTCGCAATCCCGCGTAAGCAGGATAGAAACAATGGGCTCGTCTATCCGTATTGAGTTGCGTTAGAGCAGCTAATCATCAAGACAGGATATCGGATAGACACGGATTACAAAGATAGCAAAGGCTTTCCTGTAGAGGTATATTAGAGAAGACATTAAAGACATCTTATTAAGGAAAGAGCGATTTAAGTCGCTCGTGCAGATTGCGCTGCACAACACCAGTTGTTTGTATCTTTCTAGGCATGGAGAGGCGGCCTTGCTCAGACCTGCGGTAAACTGTCGCAAGCGGTCGAGAGCCGCATGGCATACTTCTTATATCAAGCAACGCGCAAAAGCATCAATTGAGGATAGCGCGACCAACAGATTCAAGATGTTCTTCAAGGTAGGCCCGAACGTGAATCGTAAGTGTGGGACCGTTATCTCGGTCGTTCACGTCGGCAGTATTGATGCGCCAGGGTTCACGCATCCTAGCCCCCGCAGTATTTCTTTCTGGAATCCCAACATCCCCGAAGGCTTGGTTCTGCATCCTCACTCGCTCGTTTCCTTGTTCAATTCGCTGCAGCTGGTAATACGGAAAGCATGTTGTCGTCAACTCCCCTCAAGACAGCCGCATGGCTTGCGTTCACGGCTTCTTTCAGCTCAGCCACACCCCAGTATGGCACTTCTCCAAAGGTCCAGTTCAAGCACTGGCCTGCTGAGGCAGCGACCGCCCTCTCCACCATGATCGCAAAGAACGCCAATCAAAGCAACTATGCGGTCTTCGACATGGACAACACTAGTTACCGCTACGATCTCGAAGAAGCGCTTCTTCCTTTCCTGGAGAACCGTGGCATCCTCACGCGCGACAACTTGGATCCCAGCCTCAAGTTGGTCGATTTCAAAGACACTGCGAATTTTACCGAATCGTTGTACAGCTATTACAACCGTTTGTGCGAGATTGACGACTTCGTCTGCTACCCATGGGCCGCACAAATCTGGTCTGGCTTCACACTGCGCGAACTCAAGACCTATGTGGATGAGCTTATGGCATACAACTCATCCATTCCCACGAAGTACTGGGACGGTGACGAAGTCACATCCAGCAGCGTAAACCCGCCGAAGGTGTTCCGGGGCCAGGTCGAGCTCTACAATGCTCTCATGGACAATGGCATCGCCGTCTATGTTATCAGCGCTGCGCATGAGGAACTTGTCCGCATGGTGGCCAGCGACCCGAAGTACGGATACAACGTACCACCTCAAAACGTCATTGGTGTTACCACCGTACTGAAGAATGTTACCTCCGGCGAGCTCACCAACGCTCGCAAGCAGATCACAGAAGGAACCTACAACGAGACCGCTAATCTCGACCTGGTCGTGACTCCGTATCTGTGGACACCTGCTACATGGTTTGCCGGAAAATGGGCTGCTATCCTTACCTACATCGATCAATGGAAGCGCCCCATTTTGGCTGGTGGTGATACTCCCGGAAGCGATTCGTACATGCAATTCCATGGGGTCGACACAGCAAAGGGTGGTGTGCATCTGTGGATCAACCGTAGAGACGCGTACTTTGAGCAACTGCAAGAGGAGATCAAGAACAATACTCAGGCGCAAATTGCTAATGGCAGGGAGGTTACGGCGGACAAGAACTGGGTTGTTGTCAAGCCCGAGGAGATTCTGTAAATATGTAATGCAAAGGTGGGGAAGCAGAGATGCGATAGATAGAATGGTAGCCCGCACTCCAGGGCTGCCGGAGAGAAAAAACGCGCTAGTTGACGTAATCGCTCGGCTAAGCTTTCTTCCAGCTTTTAGTCCCCCCCTTCTCGTGCCTGTTATCGACGCGTCAAGCTCACCAACCACCTCACTCACCCCACGCGCCGCCACTAACCATGCAAATGACGCGTGAAACCAGAGCGCATGCATGAAGCGATAGTAAGTTGCGCCCTCGTTGCCTTCCACCTTGTCCTTCCTTCGATGATGATCCCACATTACACTTGAACCGAGATGCTTTAGTTCTTGCCCTTCCTTCGTGCGCCTCGTGGTTTGCGAAAGCTAGCCCGGGTACACTGGGTCGGGTCAGACTTTGGTTTCGATGCGCGAGTAGAAGATAGCTCTGATTTGCACAATATTGCACCAGTAAAATCATTTCGGGTGTTATCAGTACTAACGGAGACCAAATAGTCCAACGTACAACAATCTCTATAAACTGATATAGTGGTATCTAAAGCGCTGGCACGATGCGAAACGAATGCCGAAAGAAACTTTATCGAAAAGAAATTCTAGTTTTCATCTTTCTATCAGAACCACATCAGCATCTGATTTACTTTGAACATCTTCCCGTACCTCATCCGGCTGATCCTTTGACATTTCGGTCTTCTTTTCTGGTTCCTTGTACCAGACTTCACTTGGGTTTGCCAAGATACTCTTCTGCAGCGCATCGCTGAACATCTGCATCACACTAGACGCGCTCGCATCTTTGACTCGAGTCTTTCCCATGGTTGTGTAGTGCCTAACGAAGTTCCCGTTGCAATCCGATATATCCTTGTTGGCGGTACCAGGACGGGATAACATATCGTCGCGGAAACCGGGCCACCCTACCGCATCGTCGCAGGGTATGGTAACGATCGTTTCTGGCGTCTTGTTAAAGTCGTAGCGGATGTATTCTGAAAAGGCGCGTTGCTCGTGGCTCCATTCGTATCTCCATTTCGCACAGCCTTTGTAGCGTGTCTCGGATGTGCAATCGCGCCACGCATCCAATAGTTCCAACGTCATGGATGAGTTTTGCGCAACCACAAGGCCGGTGTTGAGGACGCGCATCCCCTTGCTGTCTAGGCTAATCGAGCCTTCATCGCGGATTTCTTCGGTATCCCATGGAAGAGCAATGGATGTGTGCTGCTTGATGCCCCAGCGGTTGAACATCCACTCGAAGGGGACGTCCGGATGCGCTATCGTAACGTCGGCATCCATTACAATCACGAACTGATATTCAGGTATGAGTTCGCGGAGAACGTGGGGCAATATCCACGTGTTGTAGTGGTCCTTCATGTCGCGCGCTTGATAGAACTTGTAGTCGTAGCCATGGACCAAGGCGTACAGATAATGGTTCATGATGGAGTTGGAGACCAGGCCGGCGCCTTCAGTCTTGAGATTTTCCCAATCTAAGCGTTCTGGGTTGAGAAGCTCGTTCTTGCCAGTCGGCACACGCGTGTCGATGTCCACTATCAAGACCTTTTTGCCCAGAGGCTTCGTCCAAATCGTCTCACGTCCACCTTCGTAGTATGTACCGGACGGATCAACATATCCGGTCGAGCTCGGATCGTGTTTTATGGGCGCAAACAAACTGGCAACCGTGTCTCGGAGAGTTGGGTTCGATGATCTACACTGAGTGTCAGTGAAAGAGCCTCTATAGCAGGACCTGGATTGACGTACGGACGTGTGATCCTCGCCACGACGAATACACCTTGGTCGCGGAATGCATAGAAAGAGAGTGTTGCCACTATTACGAAGGTGGCAATGGCCACAATATAGGTACGTTGCGCAGCGAGCATGATCAAAGGAGTGACAACCGGGGAAGCAAGAATGATCCACTGTCCACGAAACCTAGAAGACAACGAGTGTTCAAAGGAATGGGATGACGCAGGATAGCATTGGCCCTACGGGAAGCGAGCTGGCTACCATCAAGTCGTGCCATTACGCCGAGCTCTCCAGCAATGCGCGTCGCTGGTTCCAACCCTGTCATGTAGCGGAAAGATACACGGTCAATCCATGTGCCACGAGCTAGGCCAGCTCCCAGCACAAGAGATCTGATGAACACCGCCGGCCCGCACGGTAAACCGTTGCGTTTGAGTTCCCTTATGCTAGATTTGGCGAGCGGTTTATCAAGACCTGCAGGTAGCATCAAACTTGTCTACTCTACGACCGCATTGACACATCATTATAGGACTGAAACGCATCGTTCACTCGCTTTGGGGTTGTACGGCAGATTCCCAAAGAGGCCCGTGGTATGACCGTTTACTGATCGCGATCACGGACACACCAATCGTTGGTTTCTCGGCCCCATCCGGATACGTGTAACGGCTTCGCGATTGTGGCTGACGACGAGTCTGATGGAAGCTACTAGCGTCGTCGACAGCGTTCTCATCTGATCTCAAATGACTGTAGCTAGAAGCAAGTACGACGCGATCAACCACTTCACACACTCGGGCAGATACACACGGTGGTGCTTTCGTCAGTACGGAACAAAGGCTTTTTGTCGCAACTTCATCGCGGTACCATCATTTGAACGCGCCCGACACACCAGAGTCATAATTGCGTTTCGATCATAAAACGTGGAGGTAGTATGATTACTTCGGTAGGAACGTGACGGAGAAGAGGCCGCGCCGTGGACGCGACCTCGGGAAGTAGCGCCGATTGATATATTCCGACGCTCCCGCCGCCTTATTCTTAATCAAACTCAACTTTACTAATCATTATCACAATGCGCAACGGCGTGTAAAGATGACAGTCATTTGACAGAGTTCCGCATACGCTTCTAGCATCGGTTTTGCAAGTTGTAGTACACTCAGACTACCCAGGTAGCGAGGTGATGCTGAACCGAACGAACCGACGCTTAACTGTTCAGCAATTGTTATCTCGCGCGATGTTAGAGATTGCTTTCACATGTAAATAACCACGTAAGAGCGCACGTAAGAATGATGGCATGTCAGCACTAGTGCGCAATGTTCAATCCCATTCGCATGGCACGGCATTTCACCATTTTGCATCTACGACGATCACAATTGCGTACACCGAGATAGTTCTGCCGCATTGCGTATACATGTGTCTGTCATGGCATTCTAGCTCTCCCATTCTTTACTACTCAGACTCTATCGTCTTGCTGTTAGAAACCACTGCATGTAGTACTTATCGAAGATGAACTGTCACGAGGTCACAATGACCACAAGTCGTTTTGGGATTCGCCCCTAGATATCTCGTTCATTCGAAAAGTTCCCGTCCAGTTTACTGAAAGTGTTGTCTGACCAGAGTCTAGCATGATGTCGTACGTCCTTGTTTGAGACGTATGTTGAAGAAGGTAGGCGAGATGACAGCGGGAGAGGCGCCAAGCATCTCGTGACCGAGGCAATTACAAAATCATGTTCAAACTTCCGATCTCCGCCCGCACTCGCTTTCGTTCTCGAGAGCGCGATCCAATTGCGCCACCTCAGCCCGCATTCATCCATCCACTCACGTACGGACGGGACGTGCATCTGAGCTCGCCCGAATGCCTAGATTTGGCTCCAAGAAGACGCGTTCGGGATGCGCACAATGTAAAGCCAGACGCGTCAAGGTAGCTTCCCCTTCCAGATCTGTCGCGTTCGCGTATACTTACCCACATCCAGTGCGACGAGAGTAGACCATGCGGCGCGTGCACTAAGTATCACGTCGAGTGCAGTCTTCTGGGGGTTGCAAGCCAAAGTCCAAGCCGTGTAGACACAACATCTCCACGTAACGATCCTACCCCAATAAACGCGTCAACACCCACGAATGGAAATGGAACAACGCCACTCGACACGGGCCTAATCCAAGAGGGGAGCGCATCTCCATTATTAGCAGGTGTCTCAGAAGAAGGCTGGATGCAGGACTTGGAACTGACGCACCATTATACTGCACATGCATATCAAACTATGCCGGGCGCCGAGCATGTGAAGCAAATCTGGGGACTCGCTGTTCCACAAGAAGCCTTCAAGTATCCTTTTCTCTTACACAGCATACTAGCCTTTTCCGCGAACCATCTCGCTTACATCAACACCTCCAGGGCCACCCACTTTCGTATGGCCGCCTCGACACATCAAAGCGCAGCACTGACAGGTCTAAATCATGCCGTCGCAAACATCGGGCCTCTGAATTGCCATGCTATCTTCGCTGCAGCATCAATGACTGTTATCAACGCATTTGCTGACGCGCGTGCGTACAACTTGGATGTTTTGGTGGAGATTTTGCAGTTAGCACGAGGCATGGATTATGTACTCAGTAGTGTGACCGACATGCTGAGAAAAGGTCCCTTCGCAGCCATTGTCCGGCCTGCTGAAGAGATGCCTAAGCCACCGTCCTTATTATCTGCCTTACTCGTGGACATCCAGGCGCTGAGCTGCCCGACTTCTGCCGACCCATCGCCGGACGACATCAATGCTGCTGGGGCGGCTGAAGTACTTCGAAACGGTCTTCAATATTCGTTGGAAACTTCTACTCATCCAGCCTTGCGGGCGACGATGATATGGCCGATCGCTATCGCGCCGGAGTTCATCGAAGCGCTCAAATCAAGGACACATCCTGGAACTAGGGCCACCTTCAAGCGCTATTGTCAACTCGTGGAGTATGCAAGTACTGACTTCTGGTTCTACACAGGATGGAGGGGGATTTCGCAACACCTGTGATGTGTCATACATGGTAGTCTCCCTATGGTCTCCGCAATGAAGGAACGAAACCACTGATGAGTTAGTCTAATAAACTCTTCTTGGATGAACAACACTGACATCGACAGGTTTACAGACTCAAAACACGACGTGAAAGTACTCATGTCACTACCCGTGTTCCACTTGCAGCTCAACGTATGTCTACTGCTTTTCACTGCAGCTTCTTATTGCCATACTGTCGGCTGGGTCAGTCTCTAGAAGCACACAGTGACTTCCACCCATCCGATTGTAGTAGTGAATCAACATCACGAACGCGTTGTGTGCATATAAGCTCCCTGATGTTGTACCTTTCAACACTCACATCCATACACGACCACCCCCTACTTCTTCGCCCAGCCAACCTGCGCTCTCGGAATACATCTACCCGACTACCAAAGTACAAGTCATTGCACCTGAATTCGAATATGTCAGGCGCATCCTTCTTCAAGGCTCTGGGCCTTGCCCCAACGGCATCGGAAACTTCGGTTCGGTCGAGGTTCAAGATCTTAGCTCTAGCTTACCATCCCGACAAGACAAATGCAGTTAACAAAGCAGTAGCTACTTCCCGTTTTGTGGAAATACGACAAGCTTATGAATATTGCATGTCTCACCTCAGTCCGGAAGAAGAAGTGGAAGAAGAATACGAAGAAGAGGATGATGATTCGGACTGGCGAGGCAAGCTTCCTACCGGGATATTTGATGCGAACAGCGCATGGTGGGACGGACTACAGGGCGATGAGCCCATGGCTATCTTGAAATGGGCCGAGGCTTGTCAAAACGCGCAACGCTTCGCTGCCGTCAAGCTTGATGAGGTGGAGCAACGTAAGCTCAACGTCAGTTATCTCAAGGCCTACGAAAACTTCGAATACTGGCGTCGTAAGCATATTGAACGATATGAAGAAGAAGACCGCATACAGCAGGACATCAATGCTCTTCCAGAGCGTCTTCAGGTCCACGTCCGCCGCTCTCTCGAAGCTAAACGGGCTGAGCAGGACTATTGCTATGAACAATACCAGGAAGATCATGACGAGGAACAATACTTTTGGGAACAAGAGGCCTTGGAAGATCCCGATTCTATACCTATGCCGACCGACACGTGGCGCTACCGTCACAATGCGGTGGAAAATAGCGCCACCCCCAAACAGCACCTCACAAATTTCAGAATACAGTGTGCGGCGGTCGAGAAGCGCAACATAGAATGGAAGGAACAGGGCATTGAGTACTATCCTCAAGCGGAGATGGATCGCCGTACCAGGAGGCGCAAAGCCACGGAAGCTAGGCTTCTCGAGGATGTTGCGCGCGCTGAGAAGCAGGCTCGCGAACTCAAATTGATCTCATCGATCAACTCCGCGAAGCGTGTTGGCCGCCTTGCCAAAGCAACCGCTACCGAGCTGATAGACGATGTCATACCTCAGTGTCTGGAAGATAGTCCCAAAGACGATGCTGTACCTCACAGTCTGGAAGACGGTGTTGAGGATGAGGCCGCATGATTCACTCTTTACTTAAACTATCAGCTATCGGATGTTGGGCATGATGGCAGTGATCTCTCTTGAATTTTGCTCTAGCCCTCATGGCTAGCCTTGCGTGCTCCAGACGGTAGGATGGTAGACCTCATCAGAAAGCATCCATCAAGTCTTGCTGCGTTACTTCAAGTTTGTCTTTCTGCCTTCTATTGCGATGAGTATTACACGCGCTTTCTACTGTTCTATCAAGTCCAATCAGATCTCCTTTGTAACATAATTTGCCCCAACACCGTCTATGCTGGAGTTACTCCCCACGCTGCTGGCCTCATGTCAAACTCCGAGACCTCCGAAACAATCTCCGCCGCCTTCGATCCATAACACTGTCCCACAACCCATAGCGAAGTATCGATACCCGAGCTAACTCCGCCAGCGGTCACAATGCGCACACCCGCCTCAGTAGTACCCGCATCCGACCATCGTTGCCTCACAACGTTGATCTTCGAATCACCGCCCGCAGCTTCATCAGCGAGCATTTTCTGCAGGTCGAGCGACAGATGATGAGTTGTGACGGTACGGCCTGCAAGCACTCCAGAAGCGGCTAGGATAAGGCCTCCAGTGCAAACTGATTGCAGGAACCTCTTGCCCGTCTCCTTCCGTGGCTTCGCGTCTGAGAATCGTCGAATGAGTTCAGCCAACTCTTTGCCCTCTTTGCTACTCATGAGTTGTTTGATGGTATCGTCGTGCGCGCCGGGAATGACCAGGATGTCGTATTCTTCGATGCGGCTAGACATTTCCGCGAAGGTGGCATTAGGCAAGTAGACCATGGCTTTGGAAATGGAGGTAACGGGGCTCTGATGCGCAAAAGAAGTTACTGAGAAAGGAGCTGGTTTCTTCATGTCCATCTCCATGTCGTGGTAGTGGCAGTATATCTCGGCTGGACCCGAGAAATCCAGGAGGTCGCCATCTGGGTAAATGTAAATTGCGACTTTGAATTGAGACATCGTTGTGTTTGGTAGTGAGTGAGTCTCTGGCTACATGATTTTATATGGTCTTGCTTTTCCTTTTTATAACCACCGGCTCATCTCTAGTGTAGTGGTGTGCCTGATCTTTCGTAACACGATGTGCCCGGATCGGATGTAAGTTTGTGTCCGACTTCCGCGATCGTCAAAGAGTCCGCTCCGTATGTTGTACCACGAGCAAGTATGCACTGATTACTGTAGCCTAATGTGATCGTGCGATGTATGGTTGGTTTATTTTTGCAGAGCCGAAGACCAGATTCTAGTCATTCGTGCACGTGTCAACATCAGGTGCTGTCGGTGTCTGCTACACAAGCACAGTAAATGCGCATGACGACGTCGCCTGGTGATCGCGCCCAGGGACAATTGTGTCGAACGGAAAATGCCTATATCAATACAGCGCCCATTGAGAGATTGTGTAATTGATCGAAATGAACGCGGTTGAAACATTTGGAGATTGCTGCGGCATATGTCCCAAACCTAGCACCGAATTCTGCATGCACTGCCTCAACATGCCCTACTGTTCCTCTGCCTGCCGTGTTGCAGACGCAGAGAAGCACGCACCGCTATGCAGTACTTTGCAATACTTCGGGCAGAGCGCTCGCCCGTCCTGGTTATATTCTCGTTGCATTTTCTTTCCAGTCGACTACTCACAGCCACGTTTTGTTTGGCTGAAGTATTACGGATTACCTTGTCAGCGGCACATCGACCGCGAAGACCTAAGATTGTTCGTAACCGGTGTACCTTCCGGTGGGGACGCAACTTTTGACTGCTTCCGCGAAGGTAACAGGAAACTGCGTGATCGGATCACTGTTCGACATGACAGTAACGCTCTTGGAAACAAGCAACCCTACAACCAATGTGTAATGGCATTACTTGGTCAGGTGGCTGGTGAGTATTGGAGAGGACCGCTCTTGGCTCAGTCTTACAGGTATCGCGTTGATGACGACCTGCATCGATGGCCTACGGGGGATCGAACCGAGGCGAGTGAAATCTTGATCCCCGTGGATCTCGATGCTACATCTCTGGCGCCGATTCTCTCATTCATGAAATGGAGGGCGACGTCGACGGATGACTATAACTTGACTATCGCTGCGGAGGACGCGACGCTCAGGACGGCCATCGTAGGGAACATTTCTCCAAAGAAAGCTTCACCGAAGAAGTCTTCACCAAAGAAGAAAAAGAAGTGAAATCCAGTCGATGGTATATCGGTCGAGACGGAGGATGAGACCGAGGGCGTTATTAGCTGCAGGAATACGCCTGCCGGCGGTTGGGCGAGGACCTGAACTAGCCGTCGGTCAGGAAGAGAGTGGATTACTGCACCTGGAATGGACATGATAAGCGTTTCTAATGGTGATGTTGCGCAGTAAACGTCGCCTACAGTGTGGGGCCTGACGATGTGAAGGTCATCCTGATATTTCGCACGTAAGCTGACACTAATACTCTCAAATGTGATCGTCCTGCCTGTGATGTAAGATAGGCGATGTCTGTAATGTACGAGGCGACAAAGGCCAGAGATTTCTCGCGGAGGATAAGTGGCGAACCATTTATGTCGCTGTGACGAGGCTTGTAAACTGATAAGTGTGCCTACCTCAAAGGTGTAACATCTTGGCTTAGCACATATAGCGGAGCCTGCAAGCCGGTTGCATATCGAAGCAGCTTATCTAGGCGCTAGAAGTTGTTCTAGATGATCCTCGCCCATTGTTATGGGTCGATAAGCCGTGGGTGTCGTTGCAGTGAGGCCTCGCGTACCTAGAATTGCCTGGTCGATCCGCAAATGCATGCAGATGGGACCTTCATGGCCCACCATCCAGGCAGACGGAACCCTTATGATTATAGTTTTTCGAGAACAAGTAAGCGATCCATTGGTAAGAAGGTGCCTGTGATCAGCATTGACTTCATAGAGACAAAGTGATGCCGTGTCATCTCCGAATGATCTTACCTGCCTCGTGTCTCAATGGTGCGCAGCGCATGCTGACACGATAACGAGCTTGGAAGTCTTCATCCTTCCCACATCCAAGTATTCTTGAGCCGACACTTGCCCTATGGCCTTATCGTGTTCCTCATCTTAGCATACGCGATGGCAGCAAGCGCCCAGACGCGCTGCGCCGCTGGCCAAGCTTCGATGCACACGCGACGAAAGCACCAAGGCTTCGCACTCCTCCACACAAACGTGAATGAACTTCCCCACAGTGTTCTGTTATCCGTGTCTGGTCCAATAGCATGTCATGTCTCGAGTGGAGTGGTGTAGCCATGGCTTGGCAAAGCGCTGCCGGTCAACCGACCCTTGTTCGGCCAAGACAGGACGAGACGGAACTCGGAACGCAACTTTGCTTGTAACCTTCCATTTCGTTCGATAGTCACCAGCGCCGCCAACAGTTCCAAGGGTCGAGTTCCAATGCCTGGGGAGATAGTCTGCACTACTGTCGGGCTTTCCGTCGCGACCTAGACTCAGACATGGCGAATCGATGCCCGCGGATCCAAGTGGCTTGTCCTTGTGATAGGCCGTGGGGACTGGGGTCGGGCGTTGTCTGAAAGTACGGTAGCATCCCGAAGTATTGGTAACAGAATCGTTATCTCTTGGTTGCCACACAAGTGATTTGCAGATACCAAGGGGCGGGGTTTGTGTATAAGATGTCCTGGCTGTGCGTGACCGACTAGGCTGCCTACTCGACTGCTGTTCCACCACTCTCTCGGAATCTGAAGAAGTCTTTCATTCTTTCCGCCTGCCCAGAATCTGCCAATCATGGGCGAAGCCGGAGATGTAAAGCACGGTGAGGCTGCTGTTCGCACCACCTCGAGCCCGAACAGCACACCGTCAGAAGACATCATGCCACGGCCGACCGTCGCTGAGGAAGAGAAGAAGACATTTGTGCAGAGAGTCATGACGCCAGGATCAGTATGGCAGATCATCATCGCCGCTCTTCTCGCCATTGCTATTGGTTTGGCAGTTACCACTACGGTAGACGAAGTACCAGACGCTGCCATCACGATACTTGCCATCCCAGGTAACCTTTGGTTACGCGCATTGAGGGCAGTCGGTATGTTGCAATGGAACCTCTCTAGATGCGTGAGCTGATTATCGCAGTCCTTCCAATGATCGTCACCGCCATGATCCTGGCAATCCAACGTCTGCGCAACATGACACAGGGAGGAGGTGCAGCGGGTAAACTCGCTCGCTGGACAATTGGCTACTACGTCATCACCACCATCCTCGCTGTCGCACACTCTGCCCTACTAGTCGGCCTGGTCTGGAGTAAACTCATGAACCCAGTCTCAGGAAGTGCTCTGGATCTGGACGACGAGAACAAGGAGCTTGTGGACGAAAGGAAAGAAACTGCCATCCACGATGTCGTCGAAGACATGTTCTTCTCGTTGGTTCCCAACAACATCGTCAACGCCCTGGCGACCGATGCCCTCCTTTCGGTACTTGTCACGGCCGTCGTCCTTGGATATGTCATCAAGCCAGGAGGTGCGATTCATCGAGCTGTCGAAGAAGTCGAAGTTATCGTCCTCAAGGTCATCACAGTTTTGATCCACCTTGCGCCTATTGGAGTGTTCTTCTTGATCATGCCGAATCTGTTCCGTCTCGATATTGCTGAGATTGGGACGAACCTGGGTATTTTGATTGGTGGTACCTTGGTCGGCATGTTCATCCACCTTTTCATTGTAATTCCCATCATTTTCTTCGCGATCACCAGATCCAACCCGTACACGTTCTGGATGAAGATGAGTCCAGCATGGATTACCGCTTGGGGAACCGCCTCCAGCGCTGCGACCTTGCCCGTTACCATTCGCTGTGTTTTGAAGCAGGGTATTCCCATCACAGGTCAGTCTCCATGGTTATAAGTAGTCGATCGCGATCACTGACACACAGTTAGTAACCAAGTTTGCCGTACCTCTCGGTTGTTTGATCAACATGGATGGTACTGCGATCTATTTCCCGATCGTCGTCGTATTTTTGGCCGCCACTCAAGGCATCACCCTGAACGGTGCCGATTACATCATTGTCATTCTACTCTCGACTCTCGCTTCGATCGGAACCACACCTATTCCAAGTTCGAGTCTGGTCTTGGTTGTCATGATTGCTTCCAGTGTCAACATCCCAATCACTGGAATGTATGCCGTCGTCATCGCTATTGACTGGTTCCTCGACCGCTTCCGAACTGCAATGAACGTCAGTTGCGATACTTTCGCAGCCAAGGTTGTCACGCACATAACGGGGATCAAAGACGAAGATGGTCAGTCGTACGATGAGGCCGAGAATGTCGACCCGAACTCGCTCGGACGAACAAACGAGTCCAAGGTTTAGATGCTGTCTCCCCAGTTTAACATAGCGGTCTTGAAATCTCCGAATTCTTCCGAGCTCAATCTTAAGTAATGCAATCCTCTTTCGCTCATACTCAACAGCGTTCCTTCTCTTTGTGATCGTGAATCAAGGTACTCATTTCACGCGATCTGACAGCGTATTTCGTAATGCCATCGCATCGACCAGCCATGTCGGCATGCCGCGTGACAGGCGGACCTCAGATTGCGCGACTTGGACGATCGGGTCAACAACACAATGAAAAGAATACGCAAAACCAAAGAGGACGTGGTGGAAGAGATGAGCAGTGCTGCAGAGCGTTTGCCGCATATGCCCTCGCTCCTGATATAGGCGCGCACGAAGTCTGGAAATGTGGCCGGTCCGGAAAATTAGCCGGCTCGGAAACGTAGTCAGTCCGGAAAAATAGCCTGAACATCCCCCCTGTGAATCTGGCAGTTGTTCGGGACGGCGTAGTGCTGTGGAAAGACAGCATTCGTGGGTGTTTTCGTGATGACACAGTCGAACGCTTCGTCGTGGCGGCCGGGAGGAAGCTTCGCTCCACTTCGCGCCGGATCACGGGTCTTGGCGCGTCAGCTGCTTTCCCACCTAGCCATCATTGCGTCATGAACACGAGGCACGATTGAGATGTGCCTGCAACAGAAACGAACGCGTTCTCGTCGCGACTCTTACGCGGAGTGGTTCTATTAAGTGCTGAGGAGATAACTGGCATGGAGGGATGGTTCATGTCGTCGCGTATGACGACGTTCTGGTCCAGCACCGTCCAAGGTACGTGTTTTGACCCCTATCAGTCTTTACTTCCCGAGGTCCTCATACGAGGGTTTGCATCATCTTATGTTCTCGTTTGAACATTCTCGTACAGCTCAACGCTACGCGATAGTCAACTTTTCGTCTCTAGTCTATCACGCGACGTGGAAAGTCGCGTCGTTGCGCGCGTTGTATGGTATCGGCAACCCTTGTTGATGCACAACCCGTTCGCTTGCAGACCTGTCGTAACCTATACGAAGATTATCCGGAGCAATGCACTTTAAAACACGCGGTGTACATAGGAAGGCTTTCACCACAGCCTCGCGCATCGCTGCTACAAGCATCTTCGCCCTTGCTGACCGCTCGCGCATCTGCCATGATGTTGAAGAAATGATACGTAGCTTAGAGGTACCCATGGCAAACAGGACGCAACAAAGCTCATACTTGGACCGTTGCGCTATCCGCAACCAAGAGACCTCGCCAACCCGATCAACGGCATGGCAAAAGTGCCTCCGGGTTCAAAGGGTACTAGAGCCAGAGTGATAACTAATCCTCATGCTAGCAACAATTTACTTCGGCACGTGGCCTGGAGCTCCAAGAGATGCAAATTGCTGTGAGCAATGGCTACAGGCCCGTTCTTCCACGTACTCAGTTTGCCATACTTCTTTGTAGGTCTCCCCGGATACCAATGTTCTGGAAGATCTGGTTCATGTGCGGAAGCTCTAATTAGTCCATTTGCACCAATCAGCAGCCAGATCGGATCCTTGGCCATTGCGATCACAATATATCGCGGGGAAGACTAATGCGGAGTGCAAGATGATCTCGTGAGATTGCTCTCCGTGTCCAGAATGGTATAGCGTCAGAATGCTCAGAAACCGAAACGGTACATATCTTTGCAATACGCGTAGAAAACGAGGAAACACACTCAAGCAGAAAGACTAACTAAGATGTTCTACGGCCTTGCTTCGCTTTTACTGCTAGCTACTAGTACTTCAGCAGCAGTAGTTAGCAGGAAAGCACCCGCTGGCTTTGTCACAACCAAAGGCAACGCCTTCAAATTAGACGGAAAAGATTTCCACTTCGCAGGTAGCAATGCCTATTACTTTCCGTTCAACGACGTCAGTATATTTCACTTCAGACTTGCCACACTTACTGAAACTCCACAGCTCCAATCCGATGTAGAGGCTGGCCTGGGTGCCGCGAAAAAGGCTGGACTCAACGTCTTCAGGACATGGGGCTTCAACGATCGCAACAGGACGACTCTCGCAAACGGACTACCACAGTACGGTGGCGAAGGTGCTGGTCCCAGTCCGAACGTCCTGCAATGGTGGAGCAACGGAACACAGGAGATCAACCTAGTACCGTTCGACAAAGTCGTGAAAGCTGCGGAGAAAACTGGCATGAAGCTCATCGTTGCTTTGACGAACAATTGGGCCGACTATGGTGGCATGGATGTCTACACGACCAATCTCGGCTACAAGTACCATGACGATGTAAGTCACACAGTCTTTGCCTACATGATCATAGACTAACATAGCCTTCGTTAGTTCTATCATGTCCCAGCCATCAAGAAAGCGTACAAGAAGTATGTCAAGGAGATTGTCAAACGCTACGCCAAGTCTTCGGCCATCATGGCGTGGGAGTTGGCGAACGAGCCACGATGCGGTGCTGATGGTGTACGAAACTTGCCGCGCAGCGAGAACTGCACTCCTGACATGATCACCGAGTGGATCGATGAGATGAGCACATATGTCAAGTCGCTTGACAAGGACCATCTTGTTACATGGGGTGGTGAAGGAGGCTTTAACAGGCCTAGTGACGATGGCTTCTATAATGGATACGATGGTGGCGACTACGACAAGGAGTTGGCGCTCAAGAACATCGACTTCGGTACCTTCCATACATATCCCGATTGTACGTATAACTCCTTCGACAGGCATCAACACTATCATTCTTTGAGCTACACTGACTAGACTTGCAATAGGGTGGTCCAAGAGCGTCGAATGGGCAAACCAATGGATCATCGATCACGCCGAAGCCTCTCGCGCCGTTGGAAAGCCAGTCGTACACGAAGAATATGGATGGCTAACCGACGACAAGAGGCAAGAATACCTCAGCAAGACCTCGAATGTCACAAGACTTGAAGCCATCGGGCTATGGCAGGCCACCAGCCTGAAGGAGAAGATGCCGGATATGTACTGGCAATTTGGCTACTCTGGCTACTCCTATGGAAGCAATCACGACGACGGATTCACGATCTTTCTGGAAGACGCGGAGGCCAAACAGCTTGTTTACGAGCATGCGAAGAAGGTCAATGCTTTGAACAAGAAGTGAGATGTTGCGCTGTCTGGTTTGTGTCGCGCCTGTCTCACAGCAAACACTTAGTGCTGTATGCACTAGTGCTCTTTCCTCATGCAAAAGGCGTATGCTTGACAGGTAAATGCGTCAGAACTGAGTTGTGTCTTTATGCAAATTCGTTCGGTTTGCGGAGTGTTCCCACAATGTATATAGTCGAATCCTTTCACTTCCTCCCCACGCCACCCGTTATTTCGTTCGACATCGTGCACTGAAAAGGCTGCAGCAACGTAGTTCATTATTTCGAACTACACCAACGTGTTTCTTCGATCCTGCCAAGAAGAATAGGTTGCACTCCTCTTCCGTCCGACTATACCACACTAGCTTCCGCTACTACAGCTGCCTGAATCTACACCACCCTAGGCCTATTATCTTACGCCTATTCTCAGATCATCTCATACACAACCTCAAGTCAGCCACCCGATTCTGTCGACGATGTGCGGCTTCACATGCATTACATACAGCGAGTGCGCCCACACCGTGCTCTCAACGAAGCCCGAACACACCTCTCTTTGCTTTAACGCGAAGGAAATACATTTGGTCCAAGGTGTCGACAGCGCACCCGCCAATTGTGTTCCAACTGACGACACAGAAACCCCGATTGCCGCGGAGAATACTTTCTTTGATTACTGCGATGACTGCCGAGCCGAAGCACGCGCTGCTAAACCGATTGAGCGCGGTGAGATGGATGACATAGTTCAGGCTCATGCGCATGCAAAAGAAGAAGACCAAGGCTCGTACGACGAAGACGAGACTGAGCAGCTGAAGGATTTAGCCACCTACCTCGATGTAAAGCATGCTGCCGGTCTTGAGACTATCCAACAGCTCAAAACTTTGTCGTCAATTCCGACCATTCTCGCACTCATCACAGACCCCGAACTTCGCGCCTTTCTGTGCGCACCAGACGTGGAAAAGCACTTCGCTACGTTCAAGTACTGCTCAGAACTCTTTCCAGTCATGGGCAGCTACATCCAACAGCGTGCTCCAAACAAGTTGTTTGTAGAGACCTTCTTATTCCTGCAGGACAAAGCGAAGAAGGCGACGGCGTTACTAGAGTGTTTCCAAATCGTTCTCGAGTGCCTTCTCAACTACGAGCCCTCTCGACCAGAAGAGCACTTCAACGGTAGCGAAGCCCGATTGGAGTTCTTTGGCGATATGCTCAAGTGTATGATTACCAGTAGGGATCTTGAAGTTCCTCCGATCGCCTTCCATTTCCATGAGAATAGCTTTGTAGTTCCCGAAGCCACCATTCAGCAACTTGAAGAGAATCAGGACGTGCCGCAAGCTTGCACCGAGAAACAGGAGAAGAACTCGGAGAAGAAACCATCGCGGAAGGAGCGTGGCATTCTGAATATACATCACCTGGCGTTCGACCCAGAGTCACTGAAGGGACTACTGGACGACGAACCGTCTCGTAACTTCGAGGCAGTACACGTCGCGTTTCCGGAAGATGAGAATGCTGTGGGTATAGACGTGGAGGACGAGCAGGGTAACAAGCTCGTTTGGAGAGATGGCAAGTCGCATATCATCTTCGCTGTTACCAAAGCTGAAGACAAGACTGCTGTCAAAGAGATGAACGAGCAACCGACAAAGCCTAAAGATGAGCTTCAGACTGAGCCAACGAAGACGACATATCAACCAACAGGCGGCTTTGGTTTCGATTACTCAGACGAAGAAGATGACACACTTTTGAACAATGAAGTGGCCGAAACTAAGGCGATTGCGGTCGAGAGCGTCGACATGTCCTCAGACCCATCACCATACCTATGCATACCCTCCTCCCCACCCGTATCGGCCGCAGAGTGTTCATTCCAGTCTCATTCATCTAGTGCGTCTTCTCCATCCTCACCATCCCTTCCAGCTCTTCCGAATACATCCAAGAATGAAGACGCGGAAACAAGCCAACCAAAGAGTGGCTCCTCCTCACCATCGTCTCGTAAGCGCAAGTCGTTATCGAGCGAGTCAAGCGAAGACAAAAAAGGCATCAGCAGTGACGAGGAAGAAGATAAACAACACTCCGACCCTCCCATGAAGCGAAGCTGCACGACCAGTCTATCTTCCTCCTCTTCCTCCTCTCGATCTACGACGCCTGTAGAAGCAACGTTGCGCAATTTCCCATCAGCACCAGCCTCACCTTTAGCGGACCTACCTCCTCTACCATCTTCGCCTGCATCTCCAGATAGTTCGTCGTTGTCTTCTGTATCGTCTTATGTGGACTCCGCATCATCGCCTCAGTCGCCTCCTGCGCCCCTTCCGCCGCAGCCAACGACGCCACAGCACCGCATGCAGACGCGTGCTATGACACGTAGTGCAAGTACCACACCAGCGCCTCCGGATGTGGCATCTACGAGAGCAACGCGTTCATCGAGGAAATGATGGAAAGAACAGTGTCAGCATAAGAGACAGAGGGGCTGATGAGATGGATGAGACTTTGAGAGAACAAAAGAACAAAAGGGAACACAACTATATCCCAGGTAATTGCACGAGAGATATCGCAATGGCTTGAGGTCTCGTGGATCAGTGTTGTTGCATAGGCTTTTGCGCGTCGCGTTCTGTCGACACTTATCGTGTGTTTTTGTTATGACTTGTTTCAAGACTATTCCATTCCTTTAGTCAACAAGAGTTCCCGGGTACGTAGTCTTGAAGGTTGTGACAAAATGCACAAATTCGGGTTGAAAAAGATCAGAACAGCTTTTGTGGGTATCAAACGACCTACTACGCCCCGATTAAACCATGCGCATGTATTAGATATGGTGTCGTACGCTCCACAATGACAAGCGTATGCAAGCGCGGCGAATGACATTAGAAGTTGCAGATATAGCTCATTCGGAGTCGTCACCTCCGCTGTCGCCGCTCTTATCATCCTCCTCGTCTTCCGATTCGCCCTGGACATCGTCGTCATCATCGTCATCGTCGTCTTCGTTATCATCGCCGCCAGCCTCTTCCTCGCTATCGTCTTCCAGTACAACCTTCTGCTGTGGTACAGGTTTTGCTGCTGCCCTTCGGCTTGGTCGACCCGTAGCGGTGACTTCACTTGCCTTTCCCCACGCCGCTTCGCCCTCTTTGATTGCCTCGAGGTCTTTCGCAAACTCCCTCTGCTCCTTGATCTTGGCTGCCTTTTCAACCGAGTATTTGCCATCCATGCCCACGTCCTTCAGCCAGCCCTTGAGCACGCGGATCTTGTCCTTCGAGGTGTCGCACTGGGACAGTTCGGGGTCGCGCGACCAGACTTTTCGAATGCCGCACTTCACGAGCCAGCCTTGGAGTCGCTTGACTTCAGCGGTGTCGGGATCGTCCTCGGTCTTCGCTTTGGGCGCCGCTTTCGGTTTCGCCGGGGCCTTTTCCTTCTTGCCCTTTGCTGCAGCGACTTTCTTCTTCTTCTTGGGCTCTTCGTCTATGACGCTGGACAGATCACTGTCAGATACGTCGCCCTTTGTCTCTGCCTTCTTCGCTGGCTCGGGTTCGACGTCGCTCTCATCGTCAACCACAGCGCCGGGTCTGGACGTCGGCTTCGGCGAATCCTCCTCGTCCGAGTCTTCTGTCACAGTCTTCTTCCCCCGCCGTACTAATTTCTTGGGTGGCTCGCTCTCTGCATCGGATATCTCGGCGGGTGGTTCTGAGAGCTCAGCTTCAGATTCTTCGGACTCGGTCTTTGCGCGCTTCTTGGGTTTCTTGGCGGGTGCCGCAGCCTTGCGCTTGGTGCCTCTGGCATTCTCGGTGGCAGCTTTGGTCTTCTTCTCGGCGGGCTTCGCTTTGGGTTTCGGGGCGGCTTTTTTGGGAGTAGACTGTGGTGTAGGCTCATCGGAGCAGAACTTCTCCTACATATTTTTAGTACACGGTAAGGAATTCGAAGTCGGGCCTCATACCACTGCGTCTACAATGACTTTCTGTGATTGCTCTTTCCATGTCGAGTCTGTCTTGAAGAAGCCCTCGTCTAGGGCTAGTTCCTTCTCTGCGCGCGCCCGAACGCGCTTCACAGTCAGATCATCGCTTTTTCCAGATTTGTGGATCGCGATGACAATGTCGCGCAGTTTGTTTGAAATGGTCGCCTCAGAGGGCCGGTCTGCTTCGGAATCCGACATGATGGGCGGCGCGTTCGTAGATGGTGTTGATGATCGACGGCCGTACGCGATAGACGCGGCGGTTAGGGCAGGCACGTCGCCGGTAGCGTACACGTGACTCCGCGGAGAGATCCAATGGCGTCAAGTGGCTTCAGGGCCTGCGGGGAATTTGTCGTGTCGAGCCACGGCGATGTCAGTGTATCAGTTGAATCGCATTCCTTCCTGCTGATTGCATGAATCGCATGGTATTGCCAATGCAGATGCCCATAGATGATGCTGGGCGCCGCCCTTTGACGTCGAGTTGGTCTGTGAGCGCCCCGCGTCTGCTGGGTTGGGCAGCTCCACGACCGACGTCACATTTATTCCCAAGTTTCACACAGACACCGCCAGCTTCATTCAGTGTTTTCCAACGCGGCCTACACCTGTCAGCGACCGAGCTGCATGCCGCCAGTCCCGACCGCCCCTAGCCCCAGTCATCTTCAACTTTAGCATCTGCCCGGGTTGTAACTGCGCCCTGCCGTCTGCCAACTCTGGCCGCTTGAGCTCGGAACCTGCGAGAAGCCGCCTCCACCTTCGAGCGGGCCTTGATCTATTATCATTCTTTCGTCACGCCAGCACCACAATTAAAATAACTGATCCCTCCCCCCTCGCGCCAAAGGAAACCTACCCACACCGCCTGCTCACCGGCCCCAGCCACGTTGCGGAGGTGAATGCTGACCTCGCCCAACATCCTACGCCGCAGATAAATTTCCTGTCAGGAGTGTCGCGACTCAACCACCTTACAACCCCCACTATCCAACATATCCACCGCCAAGATGTCTAACGCGCCCACAACCCTCAAGCAGCCCGAGTCGTCGGAGGGACGTCTGCTGCTCGTGTCGAATCGACTGCCCATCACCATCAAGCGCTCCGATGAGGGCAAGTACGACATGTCCATGTCCTCGGGAGGACTGGTCAGCGGTTTGAGCGGACTCTCCAAGACCACCACCTTCCAGTGGTATGGCTGGCCCGGACTTGAAGTCCCCGAGGACGAGACAAAGACTTTGAACGACCAGCTCAAGGAGAAGTACAACGCGGTACCTGTTATGCTCGACGATGAGCTCGCAGACAGGCATTACAACGGATTCTCAAGTGAGATTACCTATGTAGAACCATATCGCTGCCAGCACTAACAATTGTAGACGAGATCATGTGGCCGCTCTTCCACTACCACCCCGGTGAGATTACCTTCGACGAGTCCGCTTGGGACGCCTACACCGAGGCCAACCGCCTGTTCGCAAAGGCCGTCGCAAAGGACGTACAAGACAACGACATGGTCTGGGTGCACGACTACCACCTGATGCTCATGCCCGCCATGTTGCGCGAAGAGCTCGGCAACACGAAGAAGAATGTCAAGATTGGCTTCTTCTTGCACACACCTTTCCCCAGTTCCGAGATCTACCGAATCCTCCCCGTCCGCAATGAGATTCTGCTTGGCGTTCTCCACTGCGACCTCATTGGCTTCCACACATACGACTATGCTCGTCATTTCCTGAGCAGTTGCTCGCGCATTCTGTAGGTATCAGCCCAAGGGCAGAGTTCGCACTTGCTAACTCAGACCAGGGGACTTGCCACAACACCAAACGGAGTCGAGTTCAAGGGCAAGGTCGTTACTGTCGGCGCTTTCCCTATCGGTATCGATCCCGAGAAGTTCGACGAGGGTCTCCAGAAGCCCAAGGTACAAGAGCGGATAGCAGCCCTCGAGAAGAAGTTCCAGGGTGTGAAGCTCATCGTTGGTGTTGATCGCCTCGACTACATCAAGGGTGTACCACAGAAGCTGCACGCTCTCGAGGTGTTCCTCACAGAGCATCCCGAATGGATCGGCAAGGTCGTGCTTGTACAAGTCGCCGTTCCTTCTCGGCAAGACGTCGAGGAATACCAGAACCTCCGCGCAGTTGTCAATGAGCTTGTTGGTCGCATCAATGGCAAGTTCGGCACTATCGAGTTCATGCCTATCCACTTCATGCACAAGTCGGTCTCTTTCGACGAGCTTATTGCGCTCTACGCCGTCTCAGATGTCTGTCTCGTATCTTCGACACGCGACGGTATGAACCTGGTGTCCTACGAGTACATCGCGACACAGGAGAAGCGACACGGTGTCATGATCTTGTCCGAGTTCACTGGTGCTGCACAGAGCTTGAACGGCAGTCTTATCGTCAACCCATGGAACACCGAGGAGTTGGCAGATGCCATTCATGACGCAGTCACCATGGGCGATGAGCAACGTAGTCTAAACTACCAGAAGCTGTCCAAATACGTCCGGAAATACACTAGGTAAGTGCCCACGATCACATCTCGATCGACACGTTCTAACTTCACACAGCGCATGGTGGGGCGAGTCGTTTGTCACCGAACTTAGAAGGATCTCGGAGACGCCAGACCGCAAAGTACACTTCGCTAACGCTCCGGTTGCTGGAGTTGATGACTCTACAAAGACTGCTGGTGAGACGAGCTCAGAGCTACCGATCCGCCAGGAGACCGGCAACAAGGACAAAGAGTCAGACCCGGCCGCTGCTGTCGATGCTCAAAAGGAGATCGACGGCGCATCTAGCCGATAGGCGCTGTGCCCCACGGTGAGCACCTCTGATTATTACGACGGATGATTTCACGTGACGAAAGTTCGGCGTGATGGATTCGCTTGGGTTTGACGATTGATGAAGGTTCCGATTCTCACAGTATCCCCTCAATTACTAGATCTTCTTACCTAGAAGCTGTAGTGGAAACATCACTGCAGTAACAATATACCCCCTCTACACACGACCTTGTTCTTTGCACTCTGATCGTAACTGTTTTGTTCCGCGAGTGAGTTCGTACCTTCGTGAGAAACAGGTATATGAGAGCGTGGGATGTTCCTGCCTACGAAGGTCACTGCCAAGCCATTAGCGCGTCATCATCCGCTGTCGCAAACCTCACGCGCAATTTCGCGTCTTCTGCGCCCCCAACCCCCATCACGCCGACAAGAAAACTTGCACCGGCAACTTCGGAAACGATTAGTAACGAGTTTGATTTCACGCGTCAATACGAATCAAGCCTCGATGTTGACGCGCAAAACACGGTCATGAGAAACCACAATGGAGCGACCCGCGTCTTTTATTAGAAGTCTGACTGCGTAGGTCTGACACTGACATGACCGAATCTCAGCAGTCGACTTAATCAGCACCGCCTATCTACCACTCAATTAGAGCGCCACTAAACTCACGCTCCACGAAGCCGACGGGAGCGTACGTGTGCGGCTGCTGCGCTAGCTCCGAGGAAACGCCAGACGCTCCTTCCAAATGGTACCAGTCCCCTCAAATACCGACATCCACTGCCATCCCAAACGCCAAGTCACTGCATGAACTACCACCCTCACTTCTGCTTGAACATCGCTGCCTCCCATCCGTACGCACGCGCTAGTCGACGTCCGTAGCGTCTGGCCAGAGTCAATGGCACTTCACCGCTCGGATGCGGCTCATGGAACTGGATTCCACGTGGCAAGTTCAACTTCTTCGGTGTGAATTGCCACGCAGACCCGTGCAGCTTCTCGACGGCGAATCCAAGCTTGGTGAGCGTAGCCACAAGCTGGTCCCATCGGATTTTGCCCGGAGGCTCGCTGTCGTTTGGCACATGGAACAGCGCCTTGATTACGACATACGCGTCCTTTCCAACATGATATAGAGGTTTTGACATGGCCATCGGTCGCTCCTGCGCTGCCTCATCGGCGTTGTGAGCCGCAGCATCTATCTCGCTATGTGTCTTCGATTTGATCTTACCTGCAACGGCGAGGCGATCGAAGTTTCCGGTGATCTCTTTTGTTGGGTCATGAAAGATCTCGGATATAGGCTGATACTCGTATGCAATGATCGATTTCGGCGATGCATCGTGACCTTCCGGGTCATACCACGGAGCTGTTCTCTGCATCGGACCGCCTTCATCGAAGAGTCTGCGAATAGTAGCGTGTTGGGAATAGCCTGTGAGCTTACGAAAAGACCTATCGACGCATCTCCAGAACCTGTCTAGGTTGCGTTCCGCCTTTCGACGTGCTTCAACGGCCTGTTTTGTATGGACAGTTTCGCTGGGATAGTCTAGTTTTCCATTGCTTGACACTTCAAGATTCGGTATGGCCAGCTCGCCGCCTCCGTTTTCCATCGTTTCTCTCCACTTTTCGTGAGCGTGCAAGAAGCCCAGAACTGGTTTAGGAACGACAGCATCGATCTCGAGAAAGTCGAAATGTGGTGTCATCCTGTCGGCGCAGGATGATACTCGTAACAGGTGTAGACATTCCACGCTGATTGACAGCTGAGTCAAAGAATGTTCTATGAAAGGTGAGAGCTTGGATCTTGCAGACGGCTCTCGTCCGCAGTATGTCTCAAGGCAGTCCAGATGGCAGTGAGATACGTCGACCGTTGAATCCTCATCGCTCACTCGACCCAAGAGCTTCTCTACCCGGCTACCAACGACATCGTCAGTTGCGGTCAGCGCGGCTGTGTAATCGGATGTTCCTTGTATAGGCTTCCTAACATAGAGGTGACGCAAATGCGGAGAGCCCCTAGCGAAGTTCTGCAAGAACCCCGCGGCTTCACCTTTGCATCCCAGCAACAAGAAGTACACAACTTTCATAGCATCGAGATAGCGTCTGAATAACTCCTCGGTCACTTCTCCTTGCAACGTCAACTCGTAAAGAGCTTCGAGTTTGAGGGATTCCTGATAGAGCTGGTCCCAGACGATAAGAGTGCCGTATGCGCTGGCCATGATCTCGCGGAGAACGCAGGAGTTGAAGTATCTCGTTCCCAGTCTTTCGGATGGCTGTCCAGCTTTGTTCAGTATGTTCTCATGGCGATGCTCCACGTGGTCTTGGACGTGTTCCGCAAAATACACAGGGTCCTCGCGCAAGGCCCAGGCATGGTCTTTGATACTGTTCAATACTGTTGAGATCAGATGTCGGATGCGCGTACAATCCGGCATACTTCGCGCACAGTATTCGGCCTTAATAGCTGCATCTTTAAGGCTACTGCTCACAAAATCTTGAGGTGGCAAGCTCGGTGGCTGGAATGGGATCGTCCTAGCATCAGCTAGAATCATGTCGCTGGGGATGTCATGCATGATCTTGATACAGCAGTCGACAAGGAACCTCAACAGACCAGCTTGAATGCGAAGCATCTGCAGGCCTGGTCCCAGAAGGTACATGGTGCGCAACCCATTGAGAACGATGCATTCGGGTTCTGCCGGGTCCACCACGCGACCGTATAACTCCGGTATATACTGTTGTGCCTCGAAATCCTGGTCTGCGAAGGATATGCTGGGATCCTTGAGTTGCTCCCGGGTAGTCCGCGGTGCAGCCGCTGGAGAATAGCTTAGCTCGGTGCTAGCGAATGTTGAAGGACGATTGTGGGCGCGGACTTTGATCAATTCGAGCAAGGACCTCGCATCTGACAAGTCCTCCAAATTGATGTAAGGCCATAGCTCGTTGCGATAGAATACTTTCTTCGCGCCTCCGCATGTGCACTTAGCGCAATAGAAGTGCGGATCCTCCATTTCAGGTCGATGTGTAGCAGGCATTTCGGACCATACGGCGCAAAGTAGCTCTCGGCGCTTTGCTGGCGACTTTTTCTTCCACCGAACCGATATGGCGGCCCCATGTTGTTTCTCGATGACGTTGAGGTAAGAGAACTCGGTGTAGATGTTGTGGCTCAGCTCTTTAGCTGTGCGTTCCACTAAATCTAACGGTAGATCGAGCTTAGCATCATCGGCTGCTAGGATTCCAAAGATGGTGTTGATGTCGCTCATATTCGCAGGCCTAAAGCTGTGTCAGTGTACTGGGCGCGATCTAAAGGGAAGAAACATACATGATTCGTGTATCGCTGTGCGCAGTATTGACAGAATCCGACCGCGCCGGCGACTGTCGTTCGTACGCCGTCAATGGGAAAAATTGCTTATGTTCGCGGTGGGGGAGCGGATGTAGAACCACAAGGCGATGGAGGCCTTGAGCAAACGCAAACAGTGTGGCGCTATGACCTCAAGTGGCTTGACTGAGCGAAGTGCAAGTTGCGCGTCGGTGCACTTTTGATACTGCTGATCGATCAACACACCAGACTGATGGTGCGGTCGCTACCAGACACATCGGCCTTGATTCCATCTCGGCAATATACCGCCACGTTCATCAGGTGGATTGATATGTGACTTGCCTTTAAGCAGCCAATGTTCTGCTCCCTCCTCGGCAAGTGTGCCCTCCATATTACGCGCATAGTTGATGACTGGACCGTTCGTGCTAGCTATGTGCTTGGGCACTTTTCCAAGGTTCTCTTACAGCTGACGGCCACATGGGTTGGTCTGAATGCAGTCAGACGTTCGTTCCATTTGTCTGCGACTACCCGCGTGTCACAACATTAGTGGGTGTACAGATAATCTGGGGAAAAGCATCCTTGAAGGGATTGTGTTATCGTCGGTTAGCTAACTTTTCTACTACGAGAGATCTTCTGGTTGTCACATCATCGTAGAGTCACCTATTAGAAATTGTCGTCATACATGGGTATAGTATGAATTGCGGAAGTAATGAATGACCGATCGTGGTCAGTACCCTTAGCCATAGTCCATATGGGTTGGCAGCATCTCACAGATCCTTCATTGAGCTATACAAGTAATGTAGGCAACATGATGAAATGCCTAAAGGCTCTCACTTCCTCACCTACCGCCACACCTGCCAAAATAAAGTAACGCTCTTTCCCCTCCAATTCTGCCTCGAGCCTCTACGTAATATTATCAACTCTCCATACTAAACTTTCAAGGTTCTGCACCATCGATCTGCTATCTCTAGATCCCCACAATGAAGTACTTCAGTATCATCACCTTCCTCACAAGCCTTACCGCAATCGCCCTCAGCTCCGTCGTACCACGCGGCGTACTCTCGGACTGCACCCATCATGAAAACGGCGCCTGCATCCCCTCGCCCGCTCAATGCGCAGAAGGCGAACTACAATGTCTGACTACTCTCCACATCGGCTACGACGGCATAAACATCTGCAAGGACGGAACATGGGAGGCACGCGAGACATGTCGCTGCACCGATAAGCCATCACCCCAGTGCATCGACGCTACGCTTTCTTCTCGCGACAACAACTTGCACCGCCGATGCGAGGAAGGCGTACCGAAATGTATGTTGCGGGAGAACAACGGGAATGGAGGCGTGCTCTTCAGGTGCAAGAACGGGTTCTGGAAAACTGCTATGCGTTGTCGATCTTCTGAGCGTTGTCATGATGGGAAGCTGGCTACTTGTTCGTGGCCTGGTGCAGCTTAGGGGAATGGATAGGGGAGGGGTTTTGGCTGTTGTCGTCGCTAAGATGGGAGAGCAGGGTAGTACTATAAGCTCTAAGAGTCATAGCCATTGGCAGGGTACAATCAGATGGGACGGATGAGTTCTTTATCACTTTGTTGGATTCATGTAACTCTACTATCAACAGGAATGGAAGCATGCTATCGCCATCTCGAGGTATCGCTACATTCCCAACTCTTCAAACGCCGTCAACACCTACTCATTGCGTATAAATCACCATCTACATGTTCGCCAACAAGTACTTCAAACCAGCCCACATCTCCTCACCACTGGGCAAGATCTGCGCAGCGGGCAGGACGAATCCGTAGTTGCCGGTGTCCCTTAGCTCCACGGTCATGGAGTAGTTTGCCTTGGCAACCTCGAAGGCGTAGTCCACTGAGTCGCCGCTGACCTGGTAGATAGTGTTGCAAATAGGTCCACCTGTAAATGTAGTTCCGTGCACAGCCTTGACAGCGGCGATGGCGCCCTTGGTAAGGGAAGCATACTTCGAGGAGTTGGGGACGACACCAGAGCATGTGTATCCGTACGGGTACATCCAAAGCTGGCTGTAGGCGTGGATATCCATGTACAGCGCGATTCCGCGGCCGGCGGCTAGGCTGTCGAGTTGGGCCTTGAGCAGCTTAGTCTCTACACCGTCGCCTGCAGAGGGACCCTTGTAATCTTGTGCGCAGGGGGAGGTCGATGCGCCTTGGGGTAGGTCCCAGTGGGAAGGCCAGTTGCGGTTGATGTCGCGGCCTACGCAAGACGCCGAGGGAGTGGTCTGGCGGTTCTTGCGCCATAAGCGGTCGGCTGATTGGGTGTATGCGAAGCCATCTGGGTTCACGATGGGGAAGATGTAGAAGTCGTACGAGTTCTTGAATCCAGCCGTGGTGGAGTCGGTAGATGTGAGGAGCTGGTACGCAGCGTACTCAACGACCATTGTCGTGATCCACTCTCGTGCGTGGACTGTGCCGTGCCATACTACCGCTCTCTTCGATCCTTTGCCGCCGTTGCCCCAGATGTGGATACCCTTGATGTCGCGGCCTTCAACCGATTTGCCAGCAGAGACTACTTCAGCGTTCTTTGGGTACGCCGCGGCAAGGTCCGTGATCCATTGCATATGATCGGCAATCGAGTGGTACGCGTTGAACCAGGAGGCACTTGGTGCTGCACCGGCTGATCATCGTTAGCACAAGTTTTAGATCTCCCCTGGAGTCTACGTTGCCGCTAGATCTTGAACTCTGCGAAATCGCAAGACAATGTAGACTCCTGGCTTGTTTTTCCTTGCAAGAAATGTATCCAACGTACCGGCATATATGCTGACAGTCTGCTCGTCTGCGATCGAACGGCCAAGATTGTCGTGCATGACCTTGGTCTATCCAGTTGTTAGTGTCAAGAAACGATCGTAGCTACGAGGCCACATACTGTCAAAAAGTTAGTTAAACATTCTCAAAAGTACTCGTGGCGGCTGCTTTACCCTCTATATCCTTCGTAGACGTCTCGAAGTCCTTGACTGCCGAAGGTGGCACCATAACGTCGACCACATCACTAGATGTTGGCTTGCCCTTCCACAAGTCAAGTGAAAGCTTGCTCATGACATCGTCGATTTTGGCAGCGTTGGCACCGACATTGACGCGGTACACCTTCCAGTCATCGTAGTTGACCTTCTTTGTGTTGACGGTGGCCGCAGACGCTAAGCCTAAAGAAGCAAGGGCGATGTTGAGGAGCTTCATGGTATGTGAGGATGAAGGAGAAGCGTGAGGGAAGACTCCAGATGAAGGCACCGACTATGCTACCTATATATTCAGTGGTAGACCAGATGATATCGCGCAGCCCTGCTCTATACCGGCACTAAAAGGTTAGCCCCGGCTCCTCCAATGCAGATGCGGAAGGTCGTCAAAGATCCCCAGATTCGCGCCGACCCGGTCGCTAGCACCATGAACGGAAGGAACGAAACAGGTGGCTGCAGACTACATTAGTATGAAAACGAAAGTTTGGGAGATCCGTAGGGTGGTGTAGACTCCCAAATCATTGTTTTTTGGTCTCTGATTTGGATGGGGCCGACAAATCAGCGTCATCATGTACTCAACCAACCAAAGAACAAAGTAATCGCAATCGAATCACCACATAACGAGCGTGACCACAACAAGATCCTTGAATCGGGTGCTGCTAAATTCGAGATAGAGACGATCATAAAATCACCTATGCGCGACCATTCGTTGACGGTGAACCTTGGCGTTTACGTGCCTACTGGTTTAGGCAGTTCGCTGACTATGGCGGTTTGGTCCCCTGCTGATCCGTCTAGGCGCATGATGCTTGGGTCGCCTTCGAGCTTATCGTGGCCTTGGGATATTAATTACCATCGCAATGGAAACAGCTTCCTGGGCGAGCCTTTGCTCCGTGGGAGATTAATGCCAGTCGGGCAGGTGGGCTGCGGGGGCGCTACTGCTACTGAATGCGGTGTGTTTGTTGTAGAGTATGAGTGATCAGCTGGTGAACTGTTTGACCGATCCCACATCATGGTTGTGTGTTGAGCCATTAAGTCATGTGTAACGAGACGGAAAGGTTGTGGAGGAACCGTGAAGCGTTCCGAGGTTCGCTGTGGCGGGGCGGGGGTGCACGTGTTGTCTTGGCGGCGATCATGGCAGCACGCCAAGCTGGGAACAAACTGAACACCCTGGAGTCTACATTAACGTTAGGTCATCTACTTTAAAAGCTCTTGTCTTGATGTAGTCTACAGACCTGTTTATCTTTTTCTTGTTTGACGTGGCAACGCCATGGAGCGCAATGATCGTTCGTGTTTCTGTCCGGCACATTCCAAGGTTGCTTCATACATGGTTCAAAGCCAGAAACACAGCCAAATTTACTTCACCAATTCACGAATCTGCGGTTACGCAATTGCATGAACAATGAGATTATTCATGTAGAGAACCTCGTGGAGGTGCAACAGTAAGACGCGCGCCCTACTCCGTCCGCTCCTCCCAGCTCTAGCGGGTAGACCAACCAAGAACGTGCCATACTGAACGAATCGCTATGGCCTTTGTTGTGTTCGTTCCAAGATTCGCCAAAGAATGGTTGTGGGCAACATAAGGTACACGCGAAACTTGGTAGAGCCACTGCAAAACCTGGACATGATCTTGGCTACCTATGTAATTGTCACTCGTCGTCGCATTTCTTCCATACAACCCTCTTTCCATCTTCCTCAGACCCCGTCAACACACGATCCCACATCTTCGCCATGTCATCGCTACGTATGAACGCCGCGTGCGTGTTATCGACTTACGCACAGATAGTCATACGGCCGACACCTTCACAAGAGAACAGCGTAAAGGCTTTCCACACCTTCTACATGCTGGTACCACTGTGCTTGTGGACCGTATACTGCCAAGAGCGCTTGGTCAATTTGATCGTAGGAGAAAGACAAGGTGGGATAATGACGAACTTGAAACACTTTGTCGCATGGTGGTTGGTGTACTACCTGGTATACTTCATGGCGTGGAGCCCGACGCTGCTTTATATATACTTGCCCGTTTTGTCTGAGTTAGGTGTTAGATGGTCTATTTGACCTTCTTTCGGACCTCAAGCGGCTGCGGAAACCGCATTGGTGCTTTCCGACAGCATTCCCGTATAGCCAACCGGTTACTCCCTCTTCAGTCCGACCTTACCCGCCTTCCTCAATCCCACGACAGCGATCATCATACAAACGACCATGTACCCGAACATAAGCCAATAGCTCGCCCTATACCCCTTCAACACAGCCACATCATCCTGGCTCTCAAACGCGTCCCCACCACCCCCATCACCATGGCCACCAGTACCCGTACTCCCGCTCTTAACCTGCACCCCCAGCGCAACAACCTGGCAACTACCCATACCCAAACTCATACCAAACTGCGCCACGGTATTGAACACAGCACCAGCCAGCGCCTGCGTCTTCTCCGGGAAGTTGTCACTCACGATTATGAGACCAACGGTGAACAAGACATCGGCGCTGAACGGGGCGAACATCTGCGCCCAGAAAGCGAGTTTCCAGTAGCTCCACGTTGGTGGCATGACGGCCATTAGGAGAGGCGAGATGGCGCAGATCAAGGCGGAGCCGGCGACGAGCCAGCGGGCAGGAATGCGGTGGACGAACAGACCGACGGATATTTGGATTAGGACGCCGGCTAGGAGGTTGGGGAGGAGGTAGAGGGATGTTGCTAGCATGGAGGCGTGTTGGACTTCTTGGAAACTGGGCTTGGAGTTAGACATCGACTTCTGCCATGTTGCGCAACAGGATGGTGGATGGTGATACATACTATAGACTGGAGAAGAGCTCAATGGAGTTCATGACGCCGTAAGAAAGTGCGACCATGATGCATGTGCTGGCAAAGGGGAGACTGTTCCACAGCTTGTTCGGTACTAGGGCTGTTTTTCCACGTCGCCCACGGTAGTGCATCCAGGCTGGGAAGGCGCAGAGAAGGAGGATGCTGATAGTGAGAAGCGAGGCCGTCTCGGCTGAGCGAATGCTTGTCAGGTCGGCGCTGATGATACTGCTTGCTATTAGCTTTTGTTGAGTACGGGGGAAAAGGGAACTCATACGCAAGGACATAGGCAAGAATAGCCAGTCCACCACTAGATATCATACCACCAACCCAATCAATCTCCCTAACAACCTTCTTCCAAAGCGCAACCACACCATCCTGATTCTGAGAAGGGAGTTTGGGAAGCGTCCAGATCGCAGCCACGGCCACTGCCAACGTACACCCTCCAGTCACGTAGAACCCCAACCGCCATCCCGCTCTTTCGATCATAACACCACTCAGCACTAGTCCAACAGCAAACCCGAGTGGCTGACTGAACCCCAAACACGCAAACCCAAGATTCCTCGCTCTCCCAGACGGCACAGCACCAGTAATGATGGCAACAGAAGCAGGCAAATGCAATGCAAGTGCCACACCTTGGAGAGCCCGGAACGCAACAAGCTGCCCGCCGGTCTGCGCGAACCCGCATGCTAGCGTGAAGACACCAAGGAAGGTGATGCCAGTGAGCTCCACGGATCTAGCACCGACGATATCGGCTACAGAACCAGCGATGAGTAGTGCGGCGCCGGATGTAAGACCATAGACGGAAGAGGGCCATAGGTAGAGAGAGCGTTCGAGGGCGATGGAACGTGCGATTGAGGGGAGACCGACTGTGATGATGCCGTTGGTAAAGCTGGCTATGAAGCCGACGAAGGAGGGGGTGAAGATTGTAAGGAAGGTGCGCAGGGTGGATGATTTTGTGACAGATGGCGTGGCGGATAATTCGCTGTCGGATACACAGTGACCGTAATTCGAGACTTCCTGCGATGGCCGTGGTGGATGATAGATAGGTTTCATGGATGTGGTCTTGGGTGTTGGCTGGAGCTCGAAGACCGAAGTCGCTGTTTGTGTCTGCGTCGCCATCTTTCAACCTTTTCAGCAGAACATGAACGTACAATTGTTCCGGTTTTAGAGAGAAAAGAAGGTCTTGAGAAGACTATAATGCTCATCATTTTTTAACAGGTTCGTTGAAAACTATGGTAGAAGAAATTCTTTCGTGACTAGCTTCACGCCCTACGACGGGCAACATGTCAAAAGTCAGGGTCCACCATTTGAGTCGAGAACTTCGATCATTGAGAGAAGCATGGAGAGGAAAATGTATTCATTGTCAGCTGTCAGTGATGCAGTCGCATCCATTGAGGTTGAGCGCATGGCGTTCACGGGTCGCCAAGGCTTTCCTGGAGTGTGCTTCGGATGCAGGTACAGGAGAAGGGACGACGGCGCTAAAGTTTTGCTGAGCTTACGACGGTTACTACGGTGCTACGGTATGCGCAAGACATGAGACTAGTCCGGGGATGTGGCCTTCCCGCAAAGGCGTGATGCAGGGCGCTGCAAGCCCTTTATGGGGCTCTTCGCGAAGGCGATCGTTGGCGCGCATGGCCTCACCGCCGACTCCATTTCTACGCGTCGCGTCAAAAAGCGGTAAAGAAAAAGAGGACAATTGTTGAGAGGGTGTGCTGTACCGTATGAACTAGACAGGTTTCTAATCAATCGCGGGACGCCGCGTGGCATTCAACTGGATTGAAGTTGGTGGCCGTGCTGTTGCTGCATCAACGACTTTGTTTGGGTGACGTCGGCTCGCGTCCCCAACCTCGTCCTAACCTCCTGCATTTGCCCACCAGCCACCCGCACCCAACACGCTTCAGACCAAAAGTTAACGGGAGCCACGCTTCCACGCTCCAAACCCCACACTGCACATTGCTACCAACACTACAGAATACTCTCTGACTACTTTCTGCCAGTTGCATTCGCTGTTCGACCCGCTATAATCGACCTGCACCTGCGAAAACACCACCACCACCCTCTCGCCTACCATGGCGCCCCATCCCGACATTGCCGCCGACGAGCGGGCACTCTCGCCCATGGCCGTGAATGCTCTGCAGCTGGCCAAGTCAATGGTCAAGCGTGACCAACCTGAACCATACAAGAACCTCGCCTCAGCAGGCGCACGCCCACCCAACGACCTTTCCGGACCGGGCTTCCAGGCTCTGTTTGCTCTCATCGGTGTCGGTCTCGCCCTTGGAGCTATCTGGTTCTTCTTCTGGGCTAAGAACGGTGGCTTCAAGTGGCGCGACAACGACTGGGAGGACTACAAGTCAACGGTGCTGAGACGCAAGGGACCCGACGGCAAGACTCTCTCCAACGCAACCAAGAGCACCAAGCTCGGCGGTGGCAGTGTTGTCCACGGCGGTAGCTACTTCGGCGAACAGAGCGAGCTTAACTACACGGATGAGTCTGGTACCAGTGTCGACCCCAACGAATACCGCGACGCCGAGAGGGGCGAGGGCGGCCTTCGTGGCGGAGACGGACGAAGGCACAAGAAGCACCGCCGCGATCACACCAACGACTACAAAGACCCTGAGCTCCGCAAGTACCGCGAGGAGAAGGCTGCCCGTGTTGGTGGCCTCAACCGCGTTGGCGATGGCATGTACACCGACTACTCCGGCTCTCAACCCTCTGAGGTCGGTGGCTCCCAGGTCTCTAGTAACGCACCGCTTGTAAAGAAGGACGCCAAGGAAGTCAAGGACCCCAAGAAGGAAGCCAAAGCCAAGGAGATGCGCGCAAGGGAACGCATGCGCAAGGCCAAAGCCGCTGAAAAGGAAGCTGCTAAGAAGGAAGCCGCTGAAGCCAAAGCCCGCAAGGAAGAACAAAAGGCAGAGGCCAAGCGCGCAAAGGAAGAGCAGAAGAAGTCCAAGAAGCACGGCACACCCTCTGAGGCTCCCGAAATGGCTGAAGTCACCCGTCCCATGATCGAGTACCGTTCCCCCGAGAGTGACTACACCCGCGCCTACACTGAGTACACCGCCCCCTCTGAAGCCGGCACACCAACACGCGCTCCCACAAGGAGCAAGGCCCCGTCTGGACCTCGCCGTGCTCCTCCTTCCGCAGCCTACTCATTCACCACCGGCGACGACGACACCGCAACCGTCTACACCGGCGTCTCTACCTCTGACTTCGCCAAGCCGCCTCCTCCAAAGGCCGCCCCCAAGACCGAGCGCAGCGCCCCCTCCGAAGTCACCGAGTCAAGCTACTACTCCGACTACCGTCCCAACGCCGACAAGTCCCTCTACTCAGACCCCAACAAGCACGCGCCCCGCTCCCGCTCAGCCCGCCCATCCCAGGACCGCCCCTCCCAAGACCGCACCTCGCGCTCCGGCCGCCCAACCTCTGAGTCTCGTCCCCGCCCCTCAGGCTCGCGTTCGCGTCCTACCTCCGAGTCGCCTCGCAAGCAACACCGCACTTCGCGCCCTGCTCCCCCGGCATCTGACATCTTCACCACTACCAACGGTGATTCTCAGGGCCACATGAGCTACCCGTGCCACATCCCCGGTCTTAGCCAGGCGGGCAGTGTGCACCCCATGGAGAGCGTGTCTCAAGTCGGTGTCCCGACTAACGCGAGGAGGGAGAGGGGCGGCAGAGATGTCATGGATGGCTACCGTCGTGGTGGCGTCCGTGCCGTTGGACGAAGGGACAGTTTGAGCGACAGCGACTAGACTCGTCCGCTCTCGTCTTCTTTCTCTTTGGTAGTATGATTCGGCATTGCATACCCCCTTCTTGGCGTTACTTGGGCTTTTTATTGATAGAGCGACTTGATCTTTCTTTGAACCTCAGGGTTTCAACTTTGTACAGCGAGCGCGATGAGAGATTGATGTTATGGATTGGATGTACAGACTTTGGAAAGGGTATACCAATGATGGATGGAACGACGATGGAGGTCTCCGAACGAATGAAGGTTAATGACCTTGTATGTAGCAACACTCACAAAGCAATACATGATGACACGGAAGTCACGATAATCAAAGACATTCTCTCCCCATGCTTCCACATTATACATATTCGTGACGTGCATCGACCATCAACCTCGATCTCACTCAAAGTTCAGCACAGCACAGCGGATATAGGCAAAAGTCTCAGTCGAACGAAAAGGGTATATCACATTACTCTGTCCACTTCTTCCGTCGCAGAAAAACGAACTAGTAACTAGACTACAACGCTAGAGCTTGCTTGCTGGCATAAGAACAAAAGCGGAATCCAGTCGGGCTAATCCTGAGAAAACGCAAGAGCAGATATAGAGAGACAAGAGACTGAGACTGGTTCATAGCTACATACATAGGCATTACCTCGTTGGTTTTCCGATCTTCCTTTCCTTCCTTTCCTTCCTTTCCGTGGTTCGTGGGCCAGATCAACTGGCCTTGCTTGTGGGTGGTGAGTGATGGGTAGTGTATTTGAGATGATAGTGATGGGGTTGTGTAGGGGTGGTTGATCGTTATGATTGTGGTGGTGGGGGTGTGCTGATGACATATTGGTGTCGTGTCGTAGCGAATGTGCTATGTTGTGATGTGTTGAGAGTATGGTGAAAATATGGAGATATGAGAAGCAAGCTTCTTCAACCAATAGTCTACAACTCATCTCGCACAGCCTTGGTAGCTTGAGTAGCGGCGCTGGAGATACTACTGACAGCTTCCTCGGCGCCACCAGAAGCAGCCGCGTACATGGAGGCAATACGGCTGTTGGCGGCGGCTACGGCGTCGGCGATGCGGCTGTTTGCAGACTCCATGGCTCCTTGTTCAGGTCCGTAGACGGCAGAACTGGCTGCCGAAGAAATGTAGGCTGCGTTCTCACTAGCAGCAGAGGCAACGTACTCGGCGTTGACGCTGGCTACAGACGAGATTGAGCTGTATACACCACCGGCACTGCTTGTGGCTGAGGCGACGTAGTCGGCTGCTGTAGGCGTGCCGAAGATGGCTTCGCTGATAGCAGCTTGGGCGGATGCCGCGGCCGACGAAAAGCTATCTTGAGCTGATTGTGTTCCGTAGAGCTTCTCGCTCACCTGAGACTGAATGGATGAGTAGGCGCTCGCAACTGACTCGCTGGCCTGCTCAGCGGCACCCTTGGGCGTTCCGTAAAGAGCGACAGAGGCACTCTCAACCGCGAGATCCAAAGACGCGCTAGCCTGGCTCAGGACATCTTCGATCATGGCCGGGGGAGTAAAGACGGCGCTGACGACTGACGAAGCAGAAGCATACGCGTCAGCAGCCGCGTCGGTGACAGCATCGTAACTGTCGCCCGCGTACGAACTAGCAGCGTTGATACCTTCACTGGCATAGGACTGGGCAGAAGCCATGGCTGCGGGCAGACCCGTGGAGTAAGCGGAGGCGAAGCGGTTCATGACGCTCTCGGTGAAGTCAGGCTCCTTGCCAATGACAAGCTCTGAGATAAGAGCCTGAACCTCGGCATATTGTGCAGCAGCGGCAGCGGTAGCCTACGTGTACAAAGTCAGTAAATTTCTCAAATGCAGTTTATTCATCGGACGGAGTTCTTACCTGAGCACCGTAAGAGCCAGCTTGAGAGTATACAGACTCTGCCCATGGTGTAGGCTGGCCGTAGACCTGGCTACTGGCCTGAGCAATGAGTGCTTCCCAGTTCTGGCTGACTTGGGAGGCAACCGACTCAGTCCAGGGGGTTTCTGAACCGATGACACCAGAGCTAACCTGGGAAGCGGCAGACTCAGCGGCAGCTTGGGCGTTGGCGACAGCCGACTGTGCTGAACCAGACACGTACGACGCGGCAGACTCGGCCGATCCAGATGCAGCAGACGCAGCAGAAGCGGCTGATGCGGAGGCGACCGAAGCCAAAGACTCAATGGTACCTTGCTGGGGACCGTATACAGCGCTCGATGCAGCATCAGTAAACTCGGAATAACGGGCGTGCGCAAGGCCCACAGCTTCGTAGTACTGTCGGCGAGCGCTGTCGGCGACACCGGTGGATTGAGCTGCGGCAAACTGAGCAGAAGCCTGGCTGAGGCCTTCAGCGAGGCGAGATGATGCGATGGAGGAGACCGACTCGAAGTAACCCTGAGTGGGACCGGCAGCGTAACTCTTCACTGATTCAGTGTATTGCATAGCATTCGACAACCTCTCACTAGCGACTGCGAGGGAGTCAGAGTAGGCCTTCTCAAAGTAAGAAAGCATGGTTTGGTGCGCAGGCTGGGGCTCTCCAGAGATCAGAAGAGACATCTGGGCCTTCGCATTCTCGAACTGCTTGCTCGCAGCGCTGACAGCGTCGTTGTATCGCGAGTTTGCCTCGACCTGTACAGTCTTAATTATGGCTGTAGGCGTTGGGGTACCGTAGATCGCGTATGATGCTGCAGTCACAGCTTGAGCATACTTGTCGGCAATGACGCTGGTCGCACTCTCAACAGCCGGTTGCTCGGTACCATACAGCACGCTTGATGCAGCGGCAAGAGCACTTGCGTACTGCTCGCTTGCGATCGACGAGGCAGACTCGACAGTACCTTGCGTCTTGGCAGGACCGAGAAGCGCTTCGCTGACTGCTCGGCTCATCTCAGCTGCTCGGTCGCCAGCGTCGGCAACCACGCTCTGCACTTTGCTGGAATAGGTGTCGACAACTTCGTCGTCGTCTTCCAGCGGCTCGTCAAGTACAGGTTCGCGGGCTTCAGCGATGATTTGCGCATTGGCTCCGCCCCAGACCTTCTTAGGCGATTCGTAGGCTGCGGAGGCCTTCGATGCGGTGTCATCGATAACTTCAGACGCCTTGGATGAAGCTTGAGATAGGAGGCTCTCGGATGAGGGTTCACCATAGATAGCCTCAGACGCTTGAGACGAAACCTCAGATGCAGCTTGCTGGACAGAAGATGCCACACTCTCAGCGAGTGGGGTAGAGCTACCTGATACGGCCTCAGAGACCTGCGATGATGCTTTGGATGCTGCCTCCTTGACAGACGATGCGATACTCTCGGTAAGAGGTGTTGAGCTACCTTGAACAGCTTCGGACGCCTGTGAAGAGACATCGGAGTACATGTCCTTGGCAGACGATGCGATACTCTCAGCAAGCGGTGTCGAGCTGCCTTGGATTGCTTCGGCAATCTGGGACGATGCACCCTCAACGTTATCCACGACTTGTTGGGCAGCCTTGCGGACACGAGGTGCGAAGACCTTGTCAGAGAAATCGTCGCTAGCATCGCCGGCCCAGATCTTAGACTTGGAAACATCCTTCAAGCGTACTAGCTCGGCGACCATGTCCGACGCAATGGCCATGGCCTTGTCTTCAAGCTTCTTGGACTCTTCGTGGGCGACGCGGAGGCCTTCATGCCTGTTGCCAACGGCTTCGACTTCGGCCTGCCATTCATTGAGCGTGTTCCTCAGCTTGTGGTAGTTCTGCCAGTCCTTGTACGTGACGCCATCAGTCCACGCCCATCGCATGCCGACTTCTTGGAGGCCGAGGCTGTGGATCTTCTCAAGTACTTCGACAGTGCTCCTGACAGCAGCTTGTACCAGGGAGTCAGTCTCTTGATCGTATGATGCTTTCCAGACACGGATGTCTTGAGCGCGCTCCTTGACAGTGAGACCGAACTCGCGGGTCTTGGCGCCGCAGTCCTCGTAGGCAGCCTCAAGATCCGTGTCTGAAGCATCCTCTGGAAGAGATTGAATAGTCTTCTTGATATAGCTCTTCAGCTTAGCAATAGTCGCGTCGGCAGTCTCCTCTAGCTTAACGACCAGAGCCTGACCATGTCCATTGACGGCATTGTCGACCTGTCGCTTTGTAATTTCTGCAACGCGTACCTCGAGGTCTTCAGAACCCTTGTCTGCGGCTGTAGCGAACTTGGTCTGCCAGTCGCGGAGATCCTGGTTGAGCTTCTCTTGTAGTTCGGCGCCTGTAAGCTTCGGCTCAGAGGGCTTGACTTTGGTTGGCTTTGCTTCCAGTTCGTTGGAGGCTGTGCTGGCTGATTCGCTGCCAAAGAACTCATCAAGAACACCCCAGCCAGATCCCTCGGTAGAGCTGGGAGGGACGATAGAGGCGGAGGAACTTGCGATGGTGGGAGTGTCCTTGGTAGACTGAGAAGGGAGACTTGTCTCAACATCGACGGCGGAGACGACAGACTCGATCTTCTGCTGGTCCCTGTAGCGGCCTAGACGCTCAGAGATACGGACCAACTGGGGCTCGACGTTGTCTCCGTATAGCACGCGCAGCTGAGGCCACACAGTGCGGAGGAGGAAGGCCCAGGTGGCATCCTTTGCGGTGTGGACATGGGGATAGACGATGTCGACGAGGACGTGGTGGCCGTATGCGTGACCCTGTTGGAGGTAGGGCTTGGAGCGCTCGTAGGCCGGGAGCAGTGTCAGGTGGTAGATCTCTTCGGAGCTAGTCCTGAGGTCGTTGTAGTACGGGGCAGCAGCATCAGTCGCCTTCTTGACATGAGGGCCGAGGTACACGTCGTACTGGCCCTTGATTTGCTTTTGGGCATTCTGCAGCTGGGGCTGGACAGACTTCTCGTACTGGGCCTCTGCATACTTCCTGGCATGCTCAACCCTGTGTGCGCCGTAGGTGGCGTAGTTGTCCTGGGCGAATGTGGTTATGGGCGTCGTGTATGGCTTGACCTTTTCAATCTGCGGGGCGACGTAGGTCTCGTAGTAGGGGTCGACATAGGGCGCAGCGAAGGACCGGGTCTGCAGGTAGGGTTTGCACACGCGTGGAGAGTCGTGGTTGAGCTGGTGCAGCGATGTGGGACACCGGAAGAGGAAGGTGATGATGAGATACCACGTGGAGAGTCTCGCAACCATGCTCGTGAAGGCGCCCACGAGACTCCGCCTGGGCTTCCGCGAGCGAGCCGACCGCGAGGTGAGCTGCGTCTTCTCCGCGTGGCCGTTGGCGGTGCCATTGGCGGACCCGTTCAGGCTGCCATTTTGTTTGGACTTGGTCGCCCTTCCGTTGGCCTGGGCGGCCATGCTCGCGTGTGGTGGACGATGAAGCGGTGACGCTGTGTGGCTGACCAGCTTCTGCGGGTGCGTATTAGTGGTACTGCCGCAGCAAGTCGGGGTCTGGCTACGTACAAAAATCAGCGACAGGCGGCAGCGTCTGGGTTGTTGATGTCTCTTGAATAATGGCGATGGCTGCTCGAAGTAACTTGTCTGTTAGCGCTGGGGGGACGACAACCGAGCTGCAGCAGTGATGTAATTGCACGTGCGGACGCGGGAACACGATAGCAAGATCAAGGTTTGGACATGCGATAGGCGGTAGGCAGCGCACAATTACGCGATAGGGCGCGAGAGATGACAGAGGAAATAGAGTCTGTCTGTCGCGATTTCCCAGTCCCAGACAGTTCGATGCCTCAGGCTGCCCCTGCGGTTCGCGTCGTCTCATGTGGGGCTGGATGCCTTCACCCGTGCTGTAGGACCCTGTGACGCTGATCAAGCACCGAAGACACGCCATGCATGTGCAAATCCGATCGCTTGTCCCAGGTACCAGACTAAATAATTAATTGTCCCTACACGTGCACTAAGTGTGGCTAGGTGCCATCGCTCTGCCAGGGGCCCGGGGTGCTCGACTGCCAAGACCGAGACTGTCTGGCGGCGGCGACATCACCACTTCCGTCGCCAGAGCTGCTGCACGCAACCACGGTTCCGGCCGCATCCACCCTTGTGCGCTTTCCCCCAGGTCTATTCACGTCCCTAATTCCCTGCATCTGCATTGTCCTCCACCGCGCAGCACTGCACGCCCGTCCTCTTCACGCCGCTCCCTCGCTGCGATTCCGATGCCTACTTGAGATCGACTTGTGCGGCATCTGCCCGAACCCGAACCATATCTTCCGATTCGATACAACACCCCTCTTACCGCGTGTATACTTTTAATCCCCCTCCACCATGACCACCGATGCCGAGCCCCTCACCGCGGGGCTCTTCGACGATGCCTCCGCGCACGACAGCGCCCCCCAGACTTCCGACGAGCGAGCCATGGACAAAGACGAAGCCGACACCTGCCGGATATGTCGCGGGGAAGGCACCGCCGAGGAGCCTCTGTTCTTTCCCTGCAAGTGCAGCGGTAGCATCAAATACGTCCACCAAGAATGCCTGATGGAATGGCTGTCCCACACCCAGAAGAAGCACTGCGAACTGTGCAAGACATCCTTCCGCTTCACCAAACTATACCACCCCGGCATGCCGAATCGCATACCCACGACCGTCTTCGTACGCCGCGCCGCTCTCCACGTACTCAACATGTTCACAACCTGGTGCCGAGGGGTCCTGGTGGGCGCCGTCTGGCTCTTCCTACTACCCTGGTGCATGCGCGTCGTATGGCGCAGCCTGTTCTGGGTCGGCGATGGTGGCTGGTCACAAGACATGTTTGCCGACACACCTGAGACGTCAGTAATGCCCGCGACTGGTAGAGGACTGGCCCCTAGCGATATCGACTTGATACGCTCCGCACTCGATACCGCCAAGAGCAGCAACTCGACTGTGCATGTGGCAAGTACCGTCGGGCCCATGAAGATAACATATACTCCAAACAATTCCACGACTAGCGAATCCATCCTCTGGACCTATGCCAAACGAGTCTTCTTCGGGGTCCCGTTCCCCTTTTCCCAGCTTGCACAACCCGACAGAATAACTACTCACGTATCTGTCGTTGACAAGAACGGCACCGTTTCCAATACTACCTCAGACCATCTCGGTATTCGCAGTCCGTCGCTTCTCTCCGATGTCCCCTTCTTCAACTGGTTCCAGTCTCAAAGCGCCAATCGCTTTATTGTTGACGTGATAGAGGGCCAGATCATCACTCTACTCGTTGTCGTGGCGTTCATCCTTGTCTTCCTGATTCGAGAGTGGGTGGTCCAGCAACAACCTGTCATCAATATGGTTGCCCTCGGTGACAATGTTGCTGCGCAGAGGGCTGCCATTATAGAAGAGGAGGCTCTCGTTGACAACGTGGTCGTTGACGAGGGCGAGCTGGAAGACGCTCTAGATGCTTTGGATGCTGAAGTGGCTGGGGAGGCCGCGGATGTGGAAGAAGCTCATGAACCTGAAAATGCTGACCAAAACGAGCCAATTGCCCCTGGAGACTTCACTCGCGAAAATGATGAGCCCGAGGCTGCTGAACCTACGATACGCCGCGTTCGCCGGTCTTCCTCGCTCCGCCGAGAACGCGACGAGCTTGTTCGCAACATAGTACGCGAAGGCCTCTCGGGTGATTTGAGGTCAATGATGCAATCGGATGAGCTTGTGGATGCCTATGACGATGGATTTCCATCCCAGAGCTTTAACGAGGCTATCGAGCGGGCAATGATGGAAGACGGCGAGGCTAGCAGCTCAAGCTTTCCTGCAAGAACCTCGTCACTCCACCAACCTTCAGGCGTAGCGCCAGATCTTGAAGGTTCCGAGTCGTCTTCATCTTCGCACAGACCAAACATGCCAGCACGCGATAGATCCTTCATCGCGACAGAGATTCGTCGCGGCCTAGAAGAGGGTAATACATGGTCTTTCGAGAACGTACCACAATCGTCAGCTTCGAACGAGGAAAGTCCTGAAAACGTACCTGAATCGTGGGAAGACGATGACAACGCAGACCGAAGAGCCGATCAAGGACCCGAGGCTGCATCGGATCACGAACCGGGTAGCGAGCACAGCAGTGGAAGCTGGCAGCAAGTCCCTGAGGCTGTAGAAGATGACTCCGACCAAGCGCTGGAAGGAGAACATGTTCACGACAAGGGTAAAGCTAAGGCTGTCGACGCCAGTGTGGAGGATAATCTACCCGAGTCAACGTCTTCTGCACAAAGCAGTTCTACTCATCTAGACAACTCAATTACGGTCGATACTACGATTGAAGTCGACAACAGCAGTAGCCAACCTGACCAAGACTCAACCGCCCGCGAAGATCAGGAGCATTCTGAAGTGGGTCAGCAAGACCCGGACGATCAGCCTGCGGTTCCAGCCAACGCACAACCAGCAGCGCCTCAACCTCCACAAAATCCAGTGAACCAAGTATTGGACTGGATGTTTGGAGACATAGCCCCGATGGCTCAACCTGCCGAAGAGGGAGGCAACGATGAGCATATCGTGCGCGATCTGGCAGACGAAGCGCCTTTTGTGCCCTTCTTAGGGAACGAGCCGCGGGATCATGGCAATGCTGCGCCCCAAGATCCTGAAGTTGCTGCTGCTGCTGCACAAGCTGGCATAGATGTCAACGACCAGGAAGCGATTGAAGACGCTGAAGACCTGGAAGGTATACTTGAGCTCATTGGTATGCAAGGGCCTATTGTCGGTCTTTTCCAGAACGCCCTGTTCAGTGCCGTGCTGATCACCTGCACATTGGCGTGCGCTGTATGGGTTCCTTATCTCTGGGGTAAATTCGTCATCATAATGGTGGGAAGTCCTATCGAACTCCTCAAAATTCCTCTACAGGCGGTCGCTGCAGTGACGGACTTCATAGTCGACGTCACGCTCTTCCTCGTAGCTGGTACGACGTACTGGAGTTCTTATGCCATCTCCAGTCTGGTCAAGCTGTGTTCCTTGGGGAAACTGTCTCAAACCATGGATGGTCCACTCCGTGCAGTATCTACGCCAGCATACTCCCTTGCAGAGAGTGCTATGGTTCGTATTGGCAAGATGTTCATGGATTCGCCATTATCTTCTCAGCCCAGCTACACCCAATTCACGCTCAACGCACACGCTTCACTACGAAGCCTGCAGAACACGACCTCATTTGCGCTCAATGAAACGAGCAGCTTTGCAAACGCCATCATCGAGGAAATTTCAGCAGATTCGCTGCCCAAGCTTGTGCTGAGGGTCCTTGGACGCCTTCCCTCGTTAATTCAAGATATCTTTACGACTACCTACGGCCAGTGCAGTTCTCTGCTCTCATGGCTTTGGACGGCCAAGTCGTACAAGATCACCATTGATCTAGACTCGAATAGCAGCACCGCTGCAGCATATACTGCATTGGAGCGATGGACGGCCAGTGACCGCCTGATTGCAATACTTGCTGGCTATGGGTTCTTCGCTTTTCTTGGTGCGATATATCTCAGGCGCGGCACACCTTTCAGCTCGTCACAGCAAGGACAAAGGATCGAACGCATTCTTTCTGATATACTACAACAAGCCGGAGGTGTGCTCAAGGTGATCCTTATCATTAGTATCGAGATGTTGGCATTTCCGCTGTACTGCGGGCTGCTTCTCGACTTGGCCATGCTCCCACTATTCCAGAACGCTACGCTGTACAACCGGTGGCAATTCGCGAGAGAGAGTCCTTGGACATCTGGATTCGTGCATTGGTTTATCGGAACCTGCTACATGTTCCACTTCGCGCTCTTTGTGTCCATGTGCCGCAAGATCATGCGCAAGGGTGTGCTTTACTTCATCCGCGACCCAGATGATCCGACCTTCCATCCTGTTCGGGACGTCCTAGAGCGTAGCGTTACGACTCAACTTCGCAAGATCGCCTTCAGCGCTCTTGTGTATGGAGCACTCGTTATTGTATGCCTCGGTGGTGTCGTATGGACCTTGAGTCGTGCTACTACCAACGTGTTGCCAATTCACTGGACTACCGAAGCACCATCGCTGGAATTTCCGCTCGACCTTCTCTTTTACAACTTCCTCACGCCGGTCATCATCAAATTCTACAAGCCTAGCGAGGGTCTGCATACCATCTACAAATGGTGCTTCCAGAAGTGCGCTGGGTTCCTTCGCCTGTCAAACTTCCTCTTCGGCGACAAGGTACCTGCGCAAGAAGGCGATGATGGTCGATACGTTCGTGCGCCCGCTTCCGATCAAGCTCGTATCCCCAAGGGCCAACCCGTCTTCGTCGAAGTCGACCGCGACAACGTGCGCAAAGATGGAGAGAATGAGGGCGGAGTGCACAACTCTGATCTCGTGTCAATGGTATTCATCCCACCATGGTTCCGCGTGCGCATTCTCTGCTTCATCGTCACGATATGGATCTTCATGGGTCTATCAGGAGTAAGCGTAACGATCCTACCCCTCCTCTTCGGCCGCTACCTCTTCTCGCTCTTCCTCCCACCGACCGTTGAGATGAACGACATCCACGCGTTCTCCCTCGGTGTCTACACGCTCGCCAGCATCGGCTACTCCGCCTACCACGCCTTCAAGTTCATCTCGTCGCTCAATCGATCCATCCCAGATCCCATGTCCACACTCCACACCATCGCAGCAACCACCTCCCGCGTCGGCGGGCGAGCCCTCCGCTTCTCGTATGTCTGGGCAACCCTCATCTTCGCCATCCCCTTCCTCTTCGCTGTCCTTCTAGAACTTTACTTCCTCATGCCCTTGCACGCCTACCTCGGCCCCAAGGAACCCCACGTCGTCCACGTCATCCAAGACTGGACTCTCGGGTTCCTCTACTCTCGTCTCGCCGCACGCCTCGTCTTCGCGAACCGCAATTCCCGGCCTGCACGTGCGTTCAAAGCTGTCATCAGAGATGGCTGGCTCTACCCCAACGCCAAGATCGCTACACGCTGTTTCCTCATCCCCGTGCTCGCGCTCTTCCTCGTCGCTATTGCCGTTCCATCCAGTCTGGCATTTGTCACGAGTCGAACGCTATACCGGAATGCGAATGAAGCGACGAAGAGCTTACTGTGGCGCTTCAGCTTCCCGGCTGTGGGACTTGCTTTGGTGGTTATGTGGGCTTCGTCGGCGGTTGTCAGGCTGCTTGTGAGATGGAGGTTGGTGGTGAGAGATGAGGTTTATCTTATAGGAGAGAGGCTGCACAACTTTGGGGAGAGGAAAGCGCCTGTTCAGCCTGCGTCTGCTGCTACTCCTGCGGTGGGCGTTGAGGGTGTTGATGTCGGCACGCAGACTGCTTAGTTTCGTGGGTTCGTCGGTAGGGATGTTGTTGGTTTGGGTGTAAGAGTGGAATTGCTGCATATCCTTTTCATTATGCATTTGCTTTCACTGGGTGGATTAGAAGACATGTCAGTCGTTTTGTCAGCGGGCTAGCCAGATAGCCAGTTAGCATGAATCTCACGCTACTCATCCTTGTTACATTCATCTATACTACTGCCCTGTGAATTTGATCTTCTGTCCATTGGTCTATCGATTAATGTCGTGGTCAACTACGCATGATGTTCACTTATCACGCTACTCCACAACCGCCTTCCTAGCACGAACTCCGATCCGAAGCCTTCGACTGCCACCCTCCCTCAGCAATAAGAACCTTACCAAGAGCTCTACTAATCCGAAGAAGATGCCTATCGCGCCCTCTTCCCGCAACAAGAGAAACACCAACAGGCATGCCATTCATTCCCATAAAAGCAGGTATGTGCACCACCGGCACATGCAGACCCTGGATAAAAGTCAAACTCGTTTTTATCTACCACCTGTGACATGTCAACTTACCGTCCACAGCGTATTGAATACCGGACTCCCCATATCCCCAAGTCCCATCGGCGCCTCATCTACAGCACTCGGCGCGATGATGACGGGATACTTGGCTGCTGTCGCGTCGAATGCGGTCCGCAGATGAGCGAGTTTGTCCAGTGCTTCCCTTTTCTTTTTTTCTGCCTCAGCGTGTTTAGAGTGGTTCTCTACTAGATTCCGGATCGAGATGTCCAAATCACCCTTGTGCGAACGGTATTCTTCGCGGAAAGCAAGTGCGGCCTCAGCGTCGATGATCGCGTTTTGAGAGCGTGTTAGAGTGTCTGCGTCACCAAAGACATCCGGTAGAGACACTTCTTCGACTTGGACGCCGTGGTTTTGCAGTATCACAGCTGTTTTCTGCATGGCATGTATAGTACCAGGTCCGGCGTGGGACCACATTGGTGTCTTGACAAGAGCGACTGAGATATCTCCCAAGCATACTTTCTTCGGGTGCTCGTCGTCAGGAAGGGAAAAGACGTCTGCTAGTAACTGCAGATCCGCTATGCTACGAGCGAAGAAGCCGATAGTATCGAATGTAGAAGAAACGATTCTTTGGCCCGAGGTTGAGATGGCGTTGTACGTGGGTTTCATGGCGAATGTCCCACAGAAGGCTGCTGGTCGTATGATGCTGCCGCCTGTCTGGACGCCCAAGGCAAGCGGAATCTGCATATCGACTACGGCGGCGGCGGATCCGCATGAGGAGCCGCCTGGGGTTCGAGACGGGTCGTGGGGATTGGTGGTCGGAGGTCCTGAGTTGGTGATGGTGAACTCAGTTGTTGTTGTCTTGCCTGTGGAGGACGTCAGGCATTATTTATCGGAAAGGTGGATTGACTAGCCGAATATTAAGGCTCCTGCAGCTCGCAGAATCGCAACAGCCGATGAGTCGAAGCCAGATTGATGTCCTTTGTATATTGGAGAGCCGTATTGGGTGGGCATGTCTGGGGCTTGTCAACATCTGGCATGCAAAAGACTGTACCTTACGACCTTTCGTGTTCATAACATCTTTTATGCCTATGGCCATCCCATGCAGCGGTCTTCTCTGATCTTCTGGTATCTGATCTAGTTCTCGAGCTTGGCGTAGAACAAGCTCATGATCTGGCCTTTGCTCAGATCGAGTGATGTTTACATGCAGAGAAAGACTCACCTAGATGGGCCCATGCCTTTACGATATCGTCCCGGTCGCGGATGCGGTCGAGGAGAGATTGCGCATAGGTCTCGACTGTGATGGCATTGGCTTTAAGCAGTTCCAGTGCTTCCACTGCGGTCAGAGTATGTAATGCAGGGGATGTTGACATAGTTGGCGGGTTTTGGAAAAAGTGTAGCCTAGAAGGTGGTAGAGTACGGAAAGATGGACGAGTATCTACGATAGCGTGCATAGCTGTCACGTATGCAAGGGGGGATGCTGAACTCGCTAACGATGCAGATTGATGTTTGCACTCAAGAAACGACATAGCCCATTGCAGATTTGAGATTTTTTGTATTGCTTTCTTCCCATAGCGCCGTTTCTGATGCAAATTGTACAGTAATACATGGTATACACACACGCGACCGTCGTTCCCGGCGGGGTCCGTCTAGAAACCCGGAGGATTGAGTCGTTGACTGACTCTTGTCCACTTTGGCACCTCTGTTAAATGTCAGCGATCGCAAGCACGATGTTTCTCCCTACTACCAGAGTTTCCGAGTCTTTTCCTGTCGCTACAGCGCCGTGTCCAAATGCACAAGAAGCATGCAACTTACTGTGTATTCCCTTTCGATACCTCTTCACCTTACGGTCGAAGACGGTGTATTTGTCCTTGGGCAGCATCTCTGCCTCGGTCGGCATCTCCATCTTCCAGCGCTCCACCTTCTTCATGCTCTGTCCCATGCGTCGTAGTGCGTTATCGATTGTGCCGACCACAGTGTCAACGTGCCGTAGGCGCTCGCGTTGCCTGTACTTCTGGTGTCTGGATAGCCGCCATGGTATTTTCCTATAGCTTTGTCAGCACGGGCTGCCAGATATCGAGTCGCAACTGATAGAAGGTGCATCGGAGCGGGAATTGTGATGGCGACGACGAGCAATTGCGCGCGGATGACAATTCGGGGAATGTAGGGAGTCGCACCATAATAGACCGCCCGATAGCGGGTTTGTGAGGCGGAATGGACCGAACATGGTGAGGTGCTGGGGTTGGCGATGCTGGGTTGCGCAATCGAAGTCGCGATATTCTTCGAAAGGCACTCCCGCGGACTTTCTTGGCGGACATGCCGATTAGCGTGGGGAAGCTCACCAACACACCCCACACGCTGCACAGCTAAACCCCAAGCTACACTTACGACGATACGAATTACGAACCCTGGCGCCTTTATTTTCGAAATCAGTAAGAGCAGAAAGACTGTACTGGGCTAGATTACGTATCCTCGCCTGAGCCGCACGGCGCACGCCAAACACTCCACACGTATACCGACCGACTTCCCCATACTTCGCCATGTCGTACACATTCTCCATCCTATCACCTCTCGATGTCCCCCTCTTCACGCACGACTTCGGTACCTCACGTAGCGGCGGCACCGGTGTCGCGAACTATACCCCCGCCGAGCGCGCCCTCGTCCCCTTCATCCTGCATTCGTCACTCGATATCGTTGAAGAAGTACAATGGGGCCCTTCTACATCCAGTGGCTCCGCGCCCATGTATCTCAAGCATATCGACAAATACCAGAACTGCTTCGTGTCGTGCTGGATCACTGGCGGTAACACACGCTTCCTTTTGCTCACAAGACCGCGGGATGAAAGTCTGGGGCTGACGAGTGGAGGTGCTGGAGGCGCGAGAGGAAGTCTGGCTGGAGGGAGAGCTGCTTTGGGAGGAGGTGCTGGTTTATACAACCCCAGCAGCCCAGCCACGGAAGAAGCTGTTAAGAACTTCATGGTCGACGTATACGAGGCATGGGTCAAGACTATCATGAATCCTTTTTTTGCTGTGGGCAATGGCGAAGTCATCAAGAGCCCGGTGTTTAGGCAGAGAGTTGCGACTGCTGCAAAGAAATATCTATGAAGGGAGAGAAAGCATCACAGAACCACCGATTCAAGAATGGAGACGACCACAGGCGCGAGGACCCATCTTATACCCGAGAGCATGGTGAACGGCACAAGAGCAGTGCAGGTTATTGCGATCTGATTGGAGAGTCTCGACCAGACGACTACTGAAAGGTCTCACTTCCACTTCGCAGCGACGCAAATCTGAGACAAGGAAGGCAGCAACGGAAGCCTTCGAGCTAGTTGCGAGCCTTTGCACTGAGCAGGTGTATGGCTACTCATGCCCGCGAGGCTATTAGACCTAGCCGAAGTCGACCTCGCGCTTTGTATGGGTCATGATAATTGGGAACAGGAGGATCGATATCCTGAGAGTCGATGCGATGGAGTCTCTGTCGCGCACGCATCTTTTGATAAGCACTGTACTGGACTAATATATCGCATTGGGCTTGCGCGCAGCCAATCCCTCTCTATATAGCATCCTAGGTCACAAACAGCTACTAGGTCAAAAGTGGATACTCGTCGTTTGCGTCTCGGCGTTCCGTTTACCTATTATTCAAGGCACCCTACCTGCAAGCCTAAGCCATGAACATAGAGGTCTTACATTACTTACGCATCCTCAAAACTGTGGTCACCATGAGTTACGCCTTTACCTTGGTCCCGTTTGTAATCGCGCAGATCTCTCACTCACCTTCACCTTGTCCAAGCTGGTATGTCACCACTCCATGTACCCACCTTCTCCCGCTCGCAACGAAATCTCTTACCTCACAGTATTTAATATCTTTGCCTTGACTTCAGCGCGTTGCGACTCTCAGCATGGCATCAAAACCCCCCGAGGTCAGTGCTGCAGACAAACAGTGGCTCACTTTCCGACAAAAGCACGACGCTGAACTTAAGGGCTTTCAACGATACGCGACGGAGGCCTTTGCCAAATTTCAGGACAATGTCAACAAGGAGCGAGCGAATATTCTCGCAAAACACCAGAAAGAAGAGGAAGAGTTCTGGAGCAAGGCAAAGGCGGCAGCAAATAGGGAAAAGAAAAAGGTTGGTAACACGGCTGTCGGGTCTGAGACGGGTGTCCAGAGTCAGGCGGATCGTCGTTCAGCTGCTGCACCACCGAGAGCTGCTCCCACCATCAAGAAGACGCCGGCGCCCAGAGCCAAAGCACCATCCATATCCAAGCCAGCGAGCAACACAACCACACCGGTAGCAGGACTTAGGAATAAGAAGGCCGCTGTCACGATCATTGATCTTTGTTCCGACGAGGATGACGATGAACTAGTATTACTCAAGGAGAAACCTGCTTTACAGATAGCCGGGCAAGAGCCCATCGCGAAAGACCCTCCCGGCTTGTCTGGCAATATCGGAAATGCGGTAAGTCGGCAAATCCTAAAAACGTTCTTGTCCTAAGACTAACGCATATAGAATAAGTCAGAGCCAGAACATTTGAAGCGTAAACACAGTGTCTTCACTCAGCAACCCTCACACCCACTTATACAACCGCCTGCGCTATGTACAAGTAACAGTAACACTTCTGGTGTGCACGTCTCGAACTCCGTCGCCTCTCAGCATGCGCCGGCAGCTGTTCTCAGTACACAACGGAACCTGGTCGGGGGCGTGGGTTTTGGCAACTGGGCGAATGTGCCTCGCATGCCAGATACTCGTCGGGAAACAACGTTCAATCCTGGAGGTAGACCATTATCGGCCTCCTCTCCGTGGGCTACCCCCACAATCTCTGCTTCACAAGGCCTACAGTCGACGAGCAGTTTCGCTTCTTCGAGGCTCTCTCAAGCCCACCAGCCAGACAACTTTCAGTCGCAACAAAGTTTAGGATACCAATCAGGCCACTCATCGATGTTCCGGGAATCGGCTTTCCATGGCCTTCCGCGGGACGATCACGCAGTTTTGCGAAAGGAAGGCCATGCTTACTATTTGAATGGTTCAATCGAGTCTTCACAAGACCTTGGGCGTAGAGACAGATTTGGTCCTGATTCTGTCCCGAATCATGCAACCAAAAGCGTGGAGATCGACCTTCGTAAATCGGGTTCGAATGGTATGGACACGGCGATGCATGAAGCTCCGCATAGTAAGCTTGCTGTCTCCGATCTTACAGTGACTGAACTAACGTATGCATAGCTCCAACAAAACCACAGCAGCACACTCCAAACATGCTTCCGTCACCTCAAGATACTGGTCTCGTATCCACTCAAGAGAGCTCTCGCACCCCAACGGCAGAGCCACTTACCCCTGCCACTCCCAAGACTCCCAGCTTCAGAAGGCCATTCCTTCCAGCTAGTGCCACCAAAGACAGTATTGCGGTTGCTAGGGGTGTTCGGGCTGGGTCGCAGGTATCTACTTCTACGCCTACTAATCGCGCCTCGAGTGTTTCGCAAAGTCAACGTGATGCGTCAGTCGTATCACAGACATCTTTCTCTTCCCGTTCAGGCAGAGGCAAGCGGAAGGTGGTTGACCTCAGCAGCGATGAGGAGAGTGACTATGCCCCGCCGTCTGATGATGAGGAGCCTAGTTCCCCTGTCATGATGGACGATGTTCCTGAACCTGTGAAGAAACAGACATCTAGGCCGGCGACCAAGAAGGCTAAACTTCCTCCGCCACTACCACCAGCTTTAGCATCAAAGGGTGTGTACAACAAGGGAAAAAATGGCTTTGGCTTCACGAGCTTGCAGAAATCGAAACCCAAGGTTAACAACCAAACTGATGCGGCATTACCGACCACCCCACCGCGTGTGCCCAACAGAAAGCCTCAGCCGACGACACCATCTACACCGACACCTGCGTCTCAGAGGTTTAAAAACGTCACGTTAAAGACTCAAGGAGCAACAGTATCGCGCTCACCTCGAAAGGCCAAAATTGACGCGTCTGCAAAGATCACCCAACTTAGCGAAGCCGAATTAGAAACTCGGACCAGCATTGCTATTGACGAGGCGAACCAGCGCGAGAGAGCAACAGCCGAAGCTGGAATTTTCGAGCAAGTCAGAGGTGGCATGCGGGCCATGTCCATCACACCCGCGCCTAGCACCGCTGGCAACGCTGCAGAGGACGTGGAAATGCTGGCTGACGTCTCAGACTCCGAAATCGCATCCCCAAAACACGGCGCTGGATTGATTTCATGGACAGAGTCTCGCTTCAATGGCGACAGGTATCTTGCCAAGTCCCGCGCTGCTCGACCCATAGTGGAAGACGACTCGGACGACTACGATGACCCGGACATCAGTAAGTACAGCGTCATCGACGGCGTTATTGTGCATGAGGCGGATCGGGAGAGACTGAGACTGACGCAAGAGCAGGAAAGGCTTACGAGATCAAGAGGGACAGACGGTGGCAGTCGCGCACGTGTAGTGACCGCAGTTGAGATGCCGGAGCATGCCCAGGGTATGACCGGGCAGAGTGGAAGGCGCGCAAGAAAGACTATGAGGTGAGGAGCATGGAGCTGAAGTCATGGGGATACGCCTTGTACGATGTACCTTGAATGGGACACCCATATCGCAAGAACGTTTAGAAGTGGAGATGTCGCTTGCAGAGCAGGATGTATCGAAGTATCCGTATCTTCGTCTACTCGCATGAAGTCGCGATATGCTTCGCACTAGCTACACTTCTATCATTCATCGAAACTCTATAAGGTTCTTGCTCAATTAGTGGTGACAAAGAGCTGGTACAAAGTCCCGAATAGTATCACACTGTAGCCCATCGAACACGTCAAATCTCTCCTACGTGAAGGCAAAACGAACAGCCCCCGGCTAGCCAACCCATCCACAGCTTACTCACAGTGAAAGCATCTAGATCACCACAGACTGCAAGCAGGGAGATGACGATGCGCTGCATCTTATCAAAGCACCGAATCGGCCAGACAATACTAGTTCCGTCCCCGTTCACGCACCTGCAACCCCACTCTCTCAAGCGCATGACAGCAACCGCCAACAAACGCCTTCCTAGAACCCGAATCTCGACGCGTCGAAAAGTCTCATCTACAGTAGTAGTAGACGCCCTAACAGTGTCAATAGTAAAAGGCAAAGCTTTTTTGGCCCCGCAATGGCTAGAATACTAGCTCATTAGCTGCACGCGACCAGCCAGTCAGCCTCACTCACTCAACGGCGCTGAACGCTTGTTAGAAGAAGGAGGGACGAGCTCAATCAACCATCCTGCACACGAGAGCCAAGACGGGGAAACGAGCACCAACGACGCAGGAAAAACGGTCGCGGTGCTAATACTTTCAACGGTTTGGCAAGTCGCGCCGAAGATTAACGTTAACGTCAGGTTAGCTGTTTTAGTGCCGGAAAGTGGGCTTTACCAACTTGTGACTGGCTGGCTTTGGGTGCCCGGAGTTTTTTTGGAAAGTGGAGTAGCTGCTAGCTAGCGACGTAGTTGGTTCGGATTAGTTAGTTCACTTTTCTAGGTTGGCAGACTTGCAGTGGAGAAGGTCTTGGGAGTTCGGTTCTTCTTAGTATTAGCATCGGGGCGGCCGCGAGTGGACAGGACGACTCGAGTCCTTGATGTAGGTTGCGTAGTCGCAGAATTGGCATTGCGGAGGATTGATCTGGGATACTGCGAGACGGGACAGAAGGCGTCGATTAGAAAGTGAATTGTTGCAGGTAGAGTGCGCAGACGGAGAAAAGCATCTGTTTCACACACGAGTATACCAAGAGCCTTGGGACTGCCGTCAGCGCGAAAAGCGACGATATGTCAGCCCATCTCTGGTTTAGTTTTGACAAGCCAACTAGGCATATCCCGCCCAGTGTGACATGCCCTCCAAGCACCATCGCTGCAACTTCGGAGAGTTTTTTTGCGTTGCTTTGGAAGACGGAGGGAGGGGCCCTTTTCCGACTACTCCTAGGTTCGTAACAGTTTTACCGTTTTCGACGCCTTCGGGGGGGTTGGCAGCAGTTGGGTTGGTTGGGGTCCTTTCCGCGCGTACCTCGTCTCGCGTGCCACATGCCACATGCATGCATGGGTAATTTCGGTCTCCAACGGCCAGCCGTTCCGGCAATCGTGTCTAAACCGCAATCAGCCTGTTCTGCCCACCACCCCCAACAACCGTCGGGTCGCGTCGCGTCGCACAACATTGCATTGCGTTGCCGTCGTGTGCCTGGCCTTCTTTGATACCCTGCCCTGTTGTGTGCGCCCCCCTCGCCCCTTACTACCCACACCTTGCCCACCCATAAAAGCAAATCATCCTTGTGTGCCTGAGCTGGGTAGTCAGGCACCAGGCACGCAACGCGTAGACATGAGTGGTATTCAGCCACGCGAGACCAGGCTCTCCCGGCCTGTCACCTGTCCGCCTTCCGCTTTGCGAACGTATGGGGGAGGGATGTCCCTAGGGGAGAGTAGGTCGACCGAACGACTATCGACGTGATTTATTTGTCTCGGACAATATCACGTCGAGCATGCATGGAAAGGCTTGCGTGCCGTGCCGCTGTAAGTGATCGTGAGTGGCTACTGAGCGGTTCATGTGGGTTCTCTTCTCGTTCGGTGCTTTGAAGGATTGCGGGCGAACTGGTCAGCTGGCTGCATCTGGGATGCATCCTCCGGGTCACCTCGATGATACACAAAACGCCTCTTCCAAGGTTTGGAGGAGGGCAATTTACTCTGGACTTTTGCCGGGCTGCGAACACTCGCAAGAAATCACTTAATGTCAGACTGCATGTTTGTTTTTGAATTGTCTATTATATGTCCAGGGTAGCAACAACTAGCCCATCTACCGAATACTCACAAAACATGCGCAATATAAACATATCCGAAGACGCAATCATAGCCGACAAGACTCCTTCCTCATGCCATAGACAACGTCCTGAGTCATGCTTTTAGATGCTTCCGTGTCTCTTTTTACCGCAGGCGCCAAAGTCCGTTCGCACAAAAGACGATCGCTCAACACGCTATAAACAGGGAGAAAAGAACAGACCGAAAACCGACCGAGTATGTCGCAAGAGATCATAACTTGTCAACGGGTATCAAGACGGTGGTGGGTGGCCGTGATGTATCGAAAAGAGAGAAGCAGTCATCGGCAGATGGATGACCAGTCTGAAACCCAATACAGCCATGATGAAACATGGGTGTAAGCAACAGCCGGGCCTGTCGCGAAGGATTTGGTGCCGAGTCGAAAAGGGTTGTCAACCCCGGTCGTTCGTAGGGGCTCCCTGCAAGTGCCGAGAAAGTGGGTCAACGGGGCGGCTGCCTGCAACCAGGGCATCCGTTTGGAGCATGTGGCCTGAGACTTCTTAAGGAGAGCCATCGCGCCTCGCCTTCTTGCTCTTCTCGATTCTCTCGTTCCACCGCCTCTTTCCAACACGAGTCTCGAAATGTGGGGCTACTTGGGTCACATCTTGACCTTGGCCCATCATGCTACTTCTCATCTTGTTGCGGTAGGCATCAACTGTTGATAAGGTCAGTAAAACGTTCTTCTTCATACCGAGCCATTGACTTACGAGACTTTTGCAGAAACAGTGTCCTTCCTGCGAAAACACGACTCTGGCTCCAGCTCATGCGGTAGCCAAGATCATTGAGCGTAATCTCCTTCGACCGCTTCGCACGAGTAAGACGCGGCTTCGGCACACGAGTCTCGCCATCCAGCGTTGGAACAGGCACAACAGTAGAGCCAGCCAGAGGGAAGCTCGGGTCGCTCTCAACATCGGGCTCGTCAGCAAAGACCTTGCTGCCACGAGGGCTGGCAGGTGGAGAGGTCATTTGCATAGCGAAATAGCTACGAGGGAATACCGAGTTGGACTTGCGGTAAGAATCAGGCATCTCCTCCATCTTGACCGTGTCGAGAGTAACTCGCACGCGAACCCTAGTTCCTCGTTGCGCATCATCTACAAGGATGAATTTGCGGCGCTTTGAGTCAGGTAAGTCGCCAAACATGGCTAGCTTTCGCTCTTCTTCGTCTTGCTCTTGCTGCTTTGAAACGGCCACGCCCGCTGCGTGCGATGGAGGCGGAGGGTGACTCAGGCTGTCGTGGATCGGCGGCATGCCGCTGGATCCTGCGACGGAGTCGCTCGATGGGTAATTCGGGTAGAAGCTCTGAGCGGGCCGCCCGTCGGTAGGTGATGATGATTGACCGTTTGGCGCTTGGTGATGGTGAGTGTGTGATTCACCGTATTCATTGGCTGTACACAAAGAGAGTTAGCTTGCACGTCCAAACATGTCTCTACTTCCCGTCCTGCGCTGCTGAACCAAAAACATGTGTAACTATGGGGTGGGTATATATGCAAGCATGCATGGGGCAGTGGTATCGAAGGGGTATTACATCAAGGAGTATGTAATGTACATGGAGAAAGAACGACAGAGGTATCATTTAACAGCCAACAACAATCGCGCCTTATCACATCACATCTGGTGAAACATACCGCTAACGTCATCTGGTCCTCCGTGGGGCCCTCCAGGTCCATCATGGTGATGGTGCATCTGAGGGCCGCCCATGCCCATGTTGGGTTGTCGGGGCGGTGCTGCTAATCCGGCAGAGTTGGGAACGCCAGGAGCACCTGGTCCACCTGGTCCAGCCATGTGGTTACCATGGTTAGCCGATTGGGCTTTCCTGGTGGTCATCTTGGCCATTCTGCGCACGCGTCGGCTCCTCAGTCGGGGGTCTTGGTTGCTGTTCCTCCAGCTGTCGACGGCGCGCTGAATGAGACCACGCTTTCCGCGCAGGCAAGGGTTCAATTGCGCTAGAGCCCAGCCGACGGTATTGCATTCAGTCTCGTAGTGAAGACGGTTGCCCTTGTATTGATCCTTGGCGCAGCAAGCGCGAGGGTATACGCAGTTCTCGGTCTTGAAGTCTTGCGGCAGCTCGTCAACATTGATGGACTCGACATCGCAGCGGATGGTGTACTCCATCTTAACCCTGTCGCGAGAGTACTCAAACGCGATCCATTGCACACCGTTCTGGTCTTGTCGCACAACTAGGGGAGTGGTGGCAGGAATGGGACCAGGCGCGGCATTAGGGTTGACGTTGGGTCCTCCGGGAGGGCCAGCGTGCATGTTGGGGGTGCCGACGGGAGGGCCTTGAGGCGGGGCTTGAGGCGGGCCGAGTCCTGACGGTGGCCGTTGAAGTGGCGTCTGCGACATGCGCGGCTTGGGGCTTCCTGTCATTCCAGGAGTTTGGGGATGATGCTGCTGATGTTGCTGTTGTTGCTGATGCTGCATCTGCTGGCTTTGCTGGTGGGACATGAGCAGCGATTGCGTCGCCATTGGTTGCTGTGGCGCGCTTGAAGGATGCTGCTGGTAGGGTGACTGTTGGGGAACTGGCGCCGAAGCATAGGGTGTGTAGTACATTGATTGAGGCATCTGGCTGGGCGGTTGTCCATAGATTGGCCGGCCGTGCTGGTCGTGCTGTGGAGACTGAACAGATGCTGGTGAGTTTGACTGCGGGGTGTGGTATGAGATCGGAGGATATCCGCCCCTGTTCATTGTTGCGGCCGCCATGAGCTCTGGGGTTTCTGCGAATTGTTAGAATTCCATTTTGCGCCGGGGGGATATACGACGGGGGCATCCAAGTCGAGGCGTCATTAATGCGCTGGGCGCATGGACAAACGCGTGGTGATTTGTGTACACAAAAACAAAACATACCTGAGGAGGAGTAGTTACTCGGCGCACTGTTGGTGCTGTAGGGGCTCTGGTGGTGCTGGGAGTAGTAGGGAACCTCTTGCTGCTGTTGCGGCGGTGGGGGACCTTGGATCTGCTGAATGTAGGGCGATTGGTGCTGCGGCGGGCCCTGGGGGTTTGGGTGCTGTGGTGATGGGTAGTGGCCCTGTGCAGGACTCTGAGAAGGCACCGACTGGTGTGGAGAGTCGGGATGGTGCTGGTGTTGATGTTGTTGATGGACTACACCAGGCCTAGGGTGGTGAACAGGAAGGTGACTAGGCGGTGGCAAGCCCTGAGCCGAGTGGGGATGATGCTAAGAAGACAGCCAGTCAGTAAGGCTGCTGGGGGCAAACAAAGATAAAAAAGCAAGCGTCGACTTGACGTGCTGTGGTGGTGATCGGGGCTGGGGGTGCAAGCAAAGTGAGAGGTGGGGGTGCGGGTCGCTGTGGTTGGCTGGGCGGCTAGGGTGTAGCGACGGATGTGCAGCAGCAGCGTGGTAGGCGAGGGGCAGGGTCTGGAAAAAGACAGGACGGTAGGGTATAGTTTATAGGATGGGAAGGGCAGACTAAAGAAAGCAGGGCGGGACTTCGCAACGTTGACAACACAGAGCGGACCAGCGGTGGGAGCGGAAGGCTGCTAGGATGGCAGGGATTCCGCTGCTGGTAGGCTGCGTGACAAGAGGCTTGGACTGGCTTCAGAGGAGACAAGGAAAGCTTTGGCAAGTGCGACAGGGGAGGCGGGTTTTGGGTAGCAGGGCTGCTTGGCGGGAAGGGCATACCATGTAGGCAGAGACGCGCCGGAGCTGGGGTAACTCGTTATGTGTGGCCGCGACGTGCAGTGGCTGCTGCAGCATGCAAAAAGCGCGAGGGTGAAGCTACCAGCGGCGGTGACGGGTTTAGGGAAGGGTTCTGCGACGCGCACGACGAAACTCCAACGGTCGAGGGTGCGGCAGGGCCGATCAAGATGGGAGCGAGCGGAGGGTAGCGAGTGTATGGGATGATGCAGGTGGTCGAGCGTGCGTGGTAGGGGGTGCAAGGAAGCAGAGGCAACTCACCATCTTTTGCGACGCTACAGGCGCCGGGTCTTCCTTATACTTGCGGGCCCTATCTGGGATTTTTGGCTGCGACATTGTTATTATTGCGCGGTGGTAGACGTCGAAGGATCCGGGCTGCGAGGGTCCGGGCGCAGCGGTGGACGAGGGTTGGGGAGCGATGCAGTAGCGTGGCCTGCGCAATTTCACGCGCAGAGCAGGTGGCGCTAGCGACGTCTAGGGAAAGGCAGCGAGGAGAGTCTGCAAAGGCGGTGGGAGGGCCGAGGGTGGAGTCGGTCGTTAAATCAACCTGGAACAGCCACCTCCCTGCTCTGCTGCACGCTCGGACGGAGCAGCTGTTTCGAGCGCCCAAGCCGCGGATGCGAAGGGGCCGGGATCAGGGATCGCCGGCGGAATAGCCCTGGTCGATGGCGATGTCGTCGCGGAGGGTGGGTGCTGCTGCGAGGATGAAGCTGCTGTTTGATCGAAAGGCGCGTCGTCTTGCTGCCCGCTGTCGCGTCCGGTGGAGCACGTGACGGTCAGGTTTTCGGCGTGTGGGGGCTTGCTGCCCAGAGCAATCGAAAAGACAGCACTCGAGGACGAGCTAGCGGTTCCTTCGCGACGTGAGACTGATAGCAGCTGCCGTCATCGCCCATCGCGCCTGCCCGTCGCATGCTCGTCGCCCCTGCCTCGCTCGGCTAAATCCTCGACATGGCAGTCGCGACCCCGCGGTACCTCCCTCGCACCCATGGCACACCTGGCGTCTTAATCCGGCCTGCTATAGCTCGCACACGATGCCACCTGCTGCTTCTGCCATTTCATCTCGCCCAGGGCACACGGTGCTCCGCCCGCCGCTGCTCTGACGCGTCCTTCGAGTCCAATTCACCGCCGCTAGTCGACCGTTTTAGCAGTTGCACCACTCAGCCCAGCGCCCCGCCGTCTTGCACGCCATTGGCCCGTGGCGCCGGTGAGCAGACGCCCAAAACGGCTCACCAGCATGTCTCTTTGTGCCCCCAACGTCGCCCGCTGTGACTGGCCGATGCACGCCCGCAGCCTCCAATCGCCATCGAGGCCTGATCGGCACCGCCATGCCTGATGCTGCCACACGGAGATGCTTCTCGGGAAACGGGTCATGGGCTGCCTGCTCAAATCGCCGCTGATCGGCCCTGGGACGTCGGGTTCGCAACCTCTGCGGAGCCATGCCACCGAGCAAACTGCTGCTTCAGGGGCCGCATCGTGGCAGGACCGCCTTCAATGCGCCAGTCAGCCCTGCCATCCAATTGCTGCTGTGGCTATTCCCAGTAAAATTGCCCTCATGCTCAACGCGAGCAACACGCGTCGATAAACTCCGCTACAACATCCGGGCGAATAGCCGCTTGGCCCATCGCGATAGCAATACACGTCTGCAGCCGTCTCGGTGCATTTGCTCCATCGCTTCCGGCGTCAATTCAATGCTGTAATGCCGTGCCCTTCTCGGACGTCTCAAGCCTGCTTCTGCGCGCTTGTCCTCAAGTATCACATGCGCACTGAAACACGAGACGCGACCAACACAAAAACTCCTGTTCTGTTCGGCATGTCTCTCTGCCAGGCTTCGAGAAGATCGCGTTGGAAACAGCGCGCCGTTCCATGTTGTGAGCATTACCCTCCCTGTCACGATCGTGAGCATGGGACCTGGGCTTGTAAAAGTTCCGAGCGAGGCGTTCGCAGTGCGGAGACACCCTGGGAGCACGCTTGCTGGCCTTGTTCACGACAAGGGAGATAGGTCAGGTACCGAGCGACCATCAACTCTATTCTGACGCCGCCCGCTACATTTCGATACAACACAACACTTGCTGACTACCTTCGTCGCCCACCTCGCGGCGCACAAGGGCGCGCGCATTCAGTCTCTCACCGTCAGCATGCGCATCGACTGTGGATCTGGCAATTCGAAATCTTCACTGCCAACTTTGTGCAAGCCGAACTGCTCCTGAACACCCTCAGGCGGCGCCTCTTCACGCTTTGACGATGAGCCACGCTTGCACTAGTTGCACAAGATGTGGACATAGCCATGTCGATCTTGTCAGCGAAAACGATGCCGTGTTACATCGGGTTGCTCTTCTCACTCCACCCATATGTAATGATTAGCTGTGTGTCTCCGCAACGTGGTGCAAACACGGCTGACGGCGACGTGCATGACGGCCAAGGTCAGCTGGGGTGGCTCGTCGACATTCTCGCGCGTCGCCCGCCGCCAGGTTCTACAACAGCCTCCAACTCCGTTCGTGGTGTCGCTTCCATGATAACCGTTGAACAAGAAAGCTCTATCACGCCCAATATCGCGAGGGCGTCATGCTTGTTGCCTTCGCGTACGGTTATTTGGTTGACAGGCCATCGTTTTGGCCAACCACATTTTGCACACCGTTGTCCGCTCGCGGGAAGCAGGGATACATGCCTGGGCACCAACGGTCGACGATCACAAGGTACAAGGTGCGCGACGCTACCGTACATGGATCCGACTCGTCCCGCAAGTCTCTCGCCCACCGCCAGCATTGCACACTGGATGATGCTGCACACCACCGCTACCACTACCGCGTATTCCCGATTCGTGATTTCGCGCGTGGAAATAACGTCAAATAAAGCTACCATGATATGCGAAGCGCGGTCGCAGGCCCCGATGGTTCATCTACCGAAGGTTCTCTGCTTATTGACTGACCGGGGAGCGATCGGCAGGTGAGCCCCATCACATCGAGCATTTTTACATTATCAAGTTTTCTCCGCTCGCGGCAGCTGTCGTGTGGAATAGGCTAGGCAGCTGTGATGGGCCTAGGCCTGCATTTGCTTATTGCAACTCTATCGGCAGAAATCAGTCACATTCAAAGAAGCGATGCAGGAATATCTATCAGATTGTGTGATAAGATCTTGATGCTGGCGATGCGCGCTCCAGTCACCCACCCGGTTGGAAGATCTCCAGGCCCCCTCGACCTTGCTTCCCGCATCCCTTGAGGGTCGCGGTGCAGCTTGGGTGTCTATCCGACATCTGTTTCCCGGGGTATATCATGAGTGGGCTCCAGGCAAGCATTGTGCCGAACACGAGTACGCGCCCAAGATGCCGCAGTGCCACAGGTTTCGCAATTTGGGAGTGAAGGACTAGACCTTCTCGTCCTGCTTTGAAATCGCTATTTCTCCAGCCGAGCCTTCACTTGCGAACGTTACTGCATAAGCGGCACTTCTGACAGGCGACAGCTTTGTTCTCATTGGCTCAAGGAGTACTCTCCTTCTGCCGGCTTTAATCATGAGACGGAGTGATCCGTGCCATCCCAGTCGATATCATCGAGCTGCAACAAGGTCCGGCCGGTCTCCCGTCCTTTCCCTGTTCTCACCAGGCCTTGCGGCGGCACTGATTCGAGCGGACACTTGTGGAAAGGATTCGACATGGGCTGATGGATGCAGCGTCACGTTAACCGCTGTTTTCCATGATGTCAGTCAGCGCTAGCTCCCGATGCACTGCATCAAGCTACCACCCTCCTGTGCGAATTGGCCCGCCTCGGCTTATCAGCCATCTGGGCCCAGCCTCTTCGATATTCTTGATGGAGAAGCCACAACAACATACACATCGAAGGACAGTGTAATCCCGCGTTCTATGTATATCTGTCGCCTTTATCCAAGCAGCTTGTAACACATTGATTTAATGACGCGTATGTTCTAATTCTACAACAAATTCCTCCGAGGCGCGTGACTGGAATAGAAACAGCCAGTTCCATCTGCGACCCACAAGCGAGCCTTCTTGATATGCGCTTGGCAAAGTATCAGGAGATGGCCTTCTCGGTGGAATTCTTGGTGGCTGGCATGTCGATATCATGCGGGTGCGTACTGCTGGCTCTATCTCGGCTCAAATGCGCTCGGTCATACATTCACCTTCTTCCGGATCTTACATGACACTGTCACTGGCGCCGATTTGGCTCACAATAGCCGTACGTGAGTTGTCGGCATACAGTCTGGTCGAGAGATTGCTCTTGCAAAGCATCAGTACGTGCATCCATATTTGGTCCTAGAATCTGCACTGCATGAGGTGCATTGCATCAGAGATTGGGACCATGCGAAGTCGGCCCTTCTGTCAGATGCAGTCCGCCTTACGCTGCAGAAAAAAATAACTTTGAGGCTTGCCTAACTGGAGCTGTGTGCGTACTCCAGTCGAGATACGACTTGTAATTGGCCCTGGCTCACGTTTCACGATCTTAGTATCCTTCTAGCGGCCTTCTGGAAGGAAGCGGTGACCATTGTGCTCGCCCAATGCTCCATGCTTTTTCGCGAACTCGAGTCAAGAACTCTGACGCAACAGCCTTGCAACTGCATGTACGCTTGCTCTGTTCATGCGCAGTTTCCCATATCGTCATTTCAAGCCTGACTGGAGGGCCTTCGTCAAGTCATCTCGGCGCGACCGAGTGTCGATTGATGGCAGAATTAACTGACCACGATCTGCAATCTCCTCCGTAAGCTCGTTCGGTGCACGTGAAGTGAACAAAGCGCCGAGCTCAGCCTCCTTTTGGTTGCATCTTCTTCACGTCCTTCACCTTGCTGCGCATAGCACATCCAGAACGCTGAACGCGACCACAAACGAGAACCGGAACTACATCCCCATGCGCCACGTGTAGCGTGTAACAGCAGATCGGACTCGAACAATCCCAAAGGACTGGTTTCACGACATTGAGCCTAGTACAGCAGCCCCGAAACTTACACAGATATTTCGTCACTCGAAATAGCTTTGGGACCACCACGTACCGCTGATACTTCTGCGCCTTCGGAACATGCGAAGACCTGCGAGCCGACGCATAGCGCATAGTTGTAGTAGTGTATGCGATGCAATTGTCGGTTCGAAGATACCGAGATCTCATGAAACGTTGACATGTTCGAGAAGATACTCAGACTGGTGTTTCAAGATCGCGTCCCGCATTGACAGCCGGGCGCCTCCAAACTCAAACGATCGAGGCTAACATCTCTCTCGCCAACAGCCTTGTATTTCACCTAGGATCTGGTTGCCTGGGCTCCCTCGTCTTGTTTCAACCTGGTCGTACGACCTGGCAATTATGGATCGGTTGTCGCGCTGGGAGCATCTTGCCAGTCAAAGATGTCACAGTCCAGTCTCTACAAGCAGCAACATCCTTCTGGAATGCCGTTGGTGGGAACGCATCAGGCTTAAGATCAGGGTTTTCTGGCTAACAGCACGTCGCATGCGCGTGCCGCTGAGAACGCCCTCGTTGATAACAACAACCGGTGTGCCACTCTTGACATGCGCAGCGGAGGAATGTCCCGGGTTGGAACACTCGCATTGCGCCGCATGAAGTTTGAACGTTTCGAGATACTCGGTCCGCTTGCTCCATTCTGGATGATGAATCGGAGGAGTAGTCGTCAGTGATTGCCTGATTTTGACTGACAACACCATCGACCGCTCCCAACCACCTGTGTAGCCTGATAACCTTTAACGGCTCGAACTATCTCATCATTGACCCTCACGGTCGGTACAGTCAAGCCCCAACATACACTGTACTGTAGTTCTCATCAGATCTCAACGCTCTTTACCCTATCGGCCCACCTATTGACGCGTCACACTGCGGCTTACTATACATGCGATTGCTACCCAAGATCAGCATCAACCTGCCGTTGTTCTAACCGTCCGCCTTGATCCGAGAGAGATCCAGACCTCGTAACGACTGCTCAAAAGCAAGTGAGGCGTGAAGCGAAACGCAAGTGTGCGGGGAACATAGATGAGCTGGCAGTCATCCCGTTGGCCAATTTTGCTCACAGGATGTTCCTGGTCCACGGGAGGAGCAAGGGAGGCCAACTACCGGGATTGCCAGTGGCCCAAAGCAACTTGTTCTGAAGCAAGCCCAACTTGCGCCTCCAACCAGTCACAGGTTGGGCAAGGGTAGTAAACCGCAAGTCCGGCACCAGAGATGACTAGAATACCTGATTGGAAACTTTCTTCGCCACAGACTACTGCAGTGTTGAGGTGGGGGAGTTACTGCCTTGGGTGTTTCGAAGTCACGGACTGCATTGCGATGCACTGGAGGGGAAGCCTCGTCATTACAGTCGTCGGCCTCATTGCCCCGTTACAGAGTCGTCAGTATGAACAGCTGATGCGTGCAGCCATGACCGGCTCCGCGAACCTTTTGTGGTCTCGCCAGACCTGGTGAAGATCAGACTCGCTGGGTGTCAGCTTAATGTGGGCCGCGGAGGGCTTCCCCATACAATGGTGCTCAGGATCGATGACTGATCGCGGAATCCAGGGCGGAAGGGAGGCCCAGTAAGTCCCATCCGATCCGCACTGGGAGTCCAGATGCTCTGCACAGCGATGCCTTGATCAGAGAGGTGATGAGTGCCAGCAGTGCCAGCAGTGCCAGCTGTTGACGTACAAGGACGTGTCCTGTCCTGTTCAGAGGACATCCTGATGTTTATTGAGGTCATATCCACGTCTCCCTAGTCACTACTCTTGTTTTCTGGAGCACTCTTTCCAGCCGGGTACCAGACCAGCTATCCCATCACAGCCCAATGCCTACGATCAGTACGAGCGAGAGATCCAGTACGCTTCTAACAAGTAAGGACAAGGCCAGATCATCGTCTTCCTACGGTCTTATCCCTTGTACATCTACATCCACCATATCTCACTACAACTGTGTCTATTCCAGCCCGTCACCATACCTCACTTACATGCTTACTACACAGGAGATTCTGCTATGGACCCCCTCACAACACCCCATGGCCGCCGTATCTACGTCCCACGCCTTCCTCGTCCGTCTTCCACACTCCCTCGCGCCTACCATCGACTTTGGTGAAACTGCTCCGCCGAGCTCAACGCCTTGGTTAGCCGAACATGACGTTGATACCTGGGTAAGGAAGTAGACGACAAAGATGGACAGGCTCGTACTACGCACAGTACCACGGTCTCTCTTGTGGAATGAGAGGCGATTTGAGGGTGCTGCGAAGTACGATACACAAACGGTGCAGCTGCCTTGAGTCTAGAACGCAGCTGCGATACAATGTCACGTAGAACGCTCAGAGAGTGAAGTCGTAGGTTATGTGATTCACGGTCCACTTGCTGCTGCGTTGAGCTTGAACGGTCAAGTGCACCGACATCTTGTCTGTATGGCACTGGATGATGTGCTGGAACAAGCGCACTGGCGTCCGTACCTACGGTATCTCGTTTATTAGTATAGAATACAGTCATAGAATATTAGTATACGACGCTTGTCTGTTGCAGAGCTTTGATGCGCTGGTGAACTCGCGCGATAGGTACACCTTGCTCTTCATGTCTCCCCATACACTTTGTGGACAGGTTCGTACTAATGAAACATGATGGATGTCGGTATCATATCATAACCACCTACCAGTATTTATGTTACCAGGATATGTAGATTTCTGTCGCATGAGCTTTCCAGGTGGTGACAGTATCGCGCGGGTAGAAGTGTGCTGGTGCATTTACGAATATAGTTGAAGAAGATCAAGTACGTTGAAATAGCACAACACACAGACACGCTGCAATAAAGATATATCTTACAGTAGAACAGATATATGTATATCGTAATGATTGTAAGAATGGTTTACGGTATCGTGTAAGGCTTCGACGTCGTAGCTTTTGCAGTCATCTCCGCCGCAATTTTCCACACGTCGTAACCACTAGGACTTTGGAAAAATAATCATTCCTCAACACCACACCCTAAACCGAGCACCACAATTTGGGAATCTCATGTTTGTCCGTTTCTATATACATTTCAACTTTTTTCTGCAAACAAAACTCACTCCTTCGCCTCCCCCTCCGGCTCTTCAAACTCCACCAAAGCAGTCCCCGCCTTGCACAAATCGCCCTTGCCATGAACAATGCGCTTCACTATGCCATGACTCGGACTCCTGATCACAGTCTCCATCTTCATACTCTCGATAACGACAAGCGCCTGGTCCTTCTTGACCTCCTGACCCTCTTCGACTTCCACTCTGAGGACCTTGCAGGGCATGGGGGCGAGGACACTGTTGGCCACGTCCTTGACGCCAAGCGCCTTCTTTGTCCACTCTGGCATGGCGAGTTTGAGGCGGTACTGGCGGCCGAGATGGAAGAGGGTGAGGCGGTCTTCGTCGCGGATGAAGGTTGTTGCTAGGCGGGTGTGGGGGTAGAAAGATGTGAGTGTGTTGTTGGAAGGGGAGAAGGTGGATGTGACGTTGCTGTATGTCTTGTCGCCAATGCTGATGTCGAATTGCTGGGGACTGGTTTGTCGGATGCTGACTTTTGTTGCTGTGGCTTCGCCCTTGCCGTCGGCGGGGGTCTCGATGAGATTGAACTCGCGCTGTTGGTATGAGCTGCTGAAGCCGAATCCTACGGTTGTCACGGGCGGTCCAGTCCATACGTCTCCTCTTGATGCTGAGATCTCTTGTAGTGCGAGGCCAAGGGCGGCTTGTGCGTAGACTTCTGGTGCTGGAGCCTCGGGTGTGAAGAGCTCAGCGTGGTGTTTTTGGATGTATCCCGTTTCTACATCGCCTGCGACGAAGTCGGGAGATACGCACATGCGCTTGATGAACTCGATGTTTGTTATAGGGCCCGCGACTTCGTACTCTTCTAGGGCAGCCCGAAGCTTCTGGATTGCAGCCTCGCGTGTCGGGCCTTGGACGATGAGTTTGGAGATCATGGGGTCGTAGTGAGAGGATACTTCGTCACCAGCAATGAAACCAGAGTCGATACGAACGGTGGATGTGGGTGTTGGGGTCTTCAGGTGGAGCAAAAGACCAGAGTCGGGAATGAAGTTCATGTCTGGGTTCTCGGCGTAGATGCGCGCTTCGATGGCATGACCCCTCTCCTTGATCCTCTGTTCAATCTCCTGTTGGGTAAGAGGTAGCTTCCCGCCCTCGGCAACGATAAGTTGCCATCTCACAAGGTCCTCACCAGTCACCATCTCTGTGACAGGGTGTTCGACTTGCAATCTTGTGTTCATCTCCATGAAGAAGAATTCGCCCGTCTCGTTGTCAAAGATGAACTCGACTGTGCCTGCTCCTTCATATCCGACTGCAAGTGCAGCTTGTCTCGCCTTCTCCCAGATATCCTGCCTGATGGCCTCGTCCAGATGCGGTGCTGGCGACTCTTCGAGGATCTTCTGATGCCGGCGTTGTATGCTGCAGTCTCTCTCTCCAAGCGCAACGCAGTTGCCATGCTTGTCGGCGAAGACCTGGACTTCGATGTGGCGAGGCGTGGTGATGTACTTCTCCACTAGCATGATTTCGTCACCGAAGGAATTCCGCGCCTCTGATTTCGCCGACGCGAGTTGGTCGAAGAACTCGGCTTCGGTGTTGACGATGCGCATGCCCTTGCCGCCGCCGCCCTTGACGGCTTTGAGGAGTACGGGGTAGCCGATGCTCGCGGCCTGTTCTTTGAGGTAGGCTGGGTCTTGTTCAGCACCGTGGTAGCCTGGGATACAGGGAACGCCAGCTTTGGTCATGATGTCTTTCGACTCACTTCTACTTGTTAGTTACGATGGCTTGAGTATATGCTGGTCACCTACCTCTTGCTCCCCATGGACTCGATTGCTTGCCATGGTGGTCCGATGAATGTGAGACCGGCATCTGTACATTTCCTTGCGAATGTAGGGTTCTCGCTCAGCTATCTTCCTGTTAGCCTTATCCCACCTCATCGTGTACATGAGCTCTTACAAAGCCGTAGCCCGGATGTATGCCCTGGCATCCTTGCTCTTTCGCGATTTGTATTATACGGTCTCCATCAAGATATGCGGAGGGGTCCCCGAGGTTTACGGCGTAGGGTGAGCTCAGCGCATGTTGCGATCGAGCATCTGGGTCGGTAAAGAGGGTCGTGGTCTTGATACCGTATTCTGAAGCTGTTCTTCCAACTCGTCTGAAATCGTGTTAGTTATGAAAGCATGAAATTCCGTCGGGGATCTCACAATGCAATCTCTCCGCGATTCGCTATGAGGACAGAAGTAAGCGGTTTGGCAGCGGGCGCAATGGTAGAGTTGTAGCGGGCGCCATTGGTAGCAAGAAGCTGGCGCGAGAGGTGAGTGGACTTTCTAAAGGCACGCATGGTCACAAATGGGTATATGGAGCAAAAAGATTGATTGAACAGCTACAGAAGCACTTTGTTCGTGGCATGGCGGAAGGAAGTTTGGGGAGCCTCGGTGTTGTTAAGCCGCGTGGAGCCGTTCGCGGGGAAGGCGCGCTTCGTGTTTACTGTAGCAAACAGTTGCGGAAGTTGCATCTCGGGCCCCTCGATAGGGAAGGAGCATATGGCGGCATCTGGAGTTGCACGGGCAGTCACACATGCCGAGTTGCCTTCTCTCCGCTGGTCTCGACTCGCTCGAATTGGTGGCTTGGGGTTGCGCTGATGACCACCGTGCACTCAGGGAGGAGAGGAGCGCTCTGCACGCCCGCGTCATACCCTTACTCACCCCGACTGCGCGACCTCGACTCGACCCTACGCCCCAACCACGCAGGAGCGCAATCACGTCGTCACCTCTGCCATCACCTCTGCCATCACCTCTGCCGTCACCCCACCTTTCGCGCCACGAAACTGTACGGTCGCGCATCGCATCGCAAACGACGTCCTCGATCGCACTCAGCGCATGTGATCGCATACACGGCCACCGATCCTACCCAATATGAGCGATTACGACGATGACTACGATGATTACGAAGGCGACTTCTTCTACGTCGAAGATGAATACATGGCTGCCGACGACCTTGCAGAGCACGCCGTCGCCTCACCACCACCAGCAACATGCGGCGACGAGGACATGGAAGACGACTGGGACCGCTTCGACTACTTCAACGACCTCGAGTACGCGTCGGATGGCTACGATGATACCAAGTTCCAAGCGCTTGATGTCAAGGGCGCAAAGGCAGGCTTGAAGAGGAAGCGGGCAGTGAGGAGCGCACCGCCCAAGAAGAGATTGGCCAAGGATAGCGTGAACACACAGTCAGAGACAACACCGCTGGGACATTCGCCTATAGTTTGGCGCTCACAGGCGAGCCGTGGAATCAAGCCCAAGACCCTCGACGACAACGCGCAACCATATGCTTTGTTCAAGAACTGGAGGGAGAAGCTCGCAGACATACCAGAATGGGCGAAGGGTTCACCACCAAGCTCACCGGGAGCGGTATCTTCGCGGCCAGGCAAAGGAAAGGCAAAGATGGCCTTTGTCACGGAGCCCGCCTCGCCTCCATACGACGATGACGATGACGTCGATGACGAAGGTGACGATGGCATGGACCAAGAAGAAGACGGCATACCACAGGACGCGCTATTGGCAGCATTGCAACGGCAACTCGCTGCTACTGGCGGACCGCTCACCGGCATGGACCCCCAACAGCTGCTCGAGTTTGCGATGCGCATGGCAACAGACAACGACGCGGGTGATGATATCGCAGGCGAGATGGCAGAGGCAATGCTAGGTGGGGAGGAGGATGAAGACGACACAGAAGCAGAAGAAAAGCTGCTCTCGTGGGTAGCTCAGCAGCGCAACGGGAAGAACGGAGAGACCACTGCGGAAGAAGAGGACGACACGATGGAAGGAACAACGCAGCAGCCCCCATCACCGCCTTCATCCGACCTCAAACGCAGCGTCCGCGTCGCCGAGACCAACACAAACAAGTCCTCTCTTAAGCGGAAGGCAGAGGACGAGCCCAGCGTCGAAGGCTCTACAAAGGTGCTCAAGAAGAAGACAACACGGTCTTTTGATGCGCCCACAGCAGCAAGTCAGGCCAAAGCCGCTCCGTCGCGACCGACGACGCGGTCAAAAGCTGGGAAGCGCAAGTGAACACGGCGTGCGATTGATCACTGACAGCAGGAGCATGGGCTTGCGTCACTGGCATACGTTTGACTACGGATTCTCTCTTCTTTCTTCTTTCTTTGTTTGTTTGCATTCGACACTTGTATACTACTTCCACGAAGAACGAGATGATATGAGATATGGGGCAATTGACTGGCTATCTCCGCAGCCTCTGCGGTATGCAAGGCATGTCGCTTGCACATATCGATAGCATAGCCTAAGTTTGTCACAAAATGGCATGACACCCCGCCCATGAGTATCCTATTGACTTTCCGCATGAGTGAGAATTTTGATCTTCGAGTATCAAATTTCGTTGGAGGCGTTCACAGAGGTTTTGAACAATCTAACAAGATAGGATTTGCTGTTTCTCACATGCACCTATGCTTCATGATACACAGTCATTCGCCTTCCAACGATTATAACACCTCATCTAGAACAACATCCCCAGCTCATTAGAATCAAACCCCATACCCTCAAACCCCAGCCCCTGAGCATTCCACCCCATATCCAACGGCAGGAATCCATTCCACAACGCCGCATCATCCGCCGGCGCATTCCCCCCACCCCCACCCACCGCAAACTCATTAACAGCGCCCAAATCCGTCCACCCAAAATCGCCCATCTGCTCCGTAAGCGCCGGACTCTCCCCCGTCCCGTTACTACTCGCCTGCGGACTCGCTCCCACAATAGGATGTTGAGGGAACCCATTCTGGTCAACCGGATTGCTGGCAATGTGCGTGCCTGGATGGCGGAACGACGAGCGACTTGCCTTGTCTTTCTTTGGTACTTTTGCCCAGAGGAGCTTGAGGAGTTGTGAGTAGCGGGAGCCGGGGTGCTGGATGCCAGCGCCGGCTCCTACGGCGCTGCGCTCGAGACGGGCGACGGTTTCGTTGATCATGGCGCGGATGGCGCGGTCTTCGTCTGCGCTTATGACGCCGGTGCAGCGGGCGCGGTAGAGGAAGACGCCCGCGTAGACGAGGTAGAGGTAGTATCTCAACGGCATAAACCGTAAGGAGCGCTCTGGATCGACAAAGTTGTTCACAGTCGTCAGGATGGCTTTTGCGGCGTCGAGGCCTTCGTAGATGAAGCGCGCGTCGCCTACTGCGCCGACGTTATTGACGAAGACGCGCTGGGGGACTTGCATGCGGCCGTTTGCCATGGTGGCTGGGGTGCCGACTACGGGGTCGGTGGATGTGGACGAGGAGGGGAGTGCGCGCAGGACGGTGGCTTGGAAGGCGAAGGCGTTGGTGTAGAGACGAAGGTAGTCGTATGACATGAGTAGACATGCTTTGAGCGGTGGGGAACATGTCAAAGTGCCCCAGACGCTCTTCCACCCGTATATCGCTGACCGAAAATCGTCGATGAATTTGATGTAGCTGCCGCTCATCTGCGATCGGAAGCTTGAGCTGGGGTTTGAATACAAGGTATCATGGACATTGCTGAAGAGCTGCGTGAGTTCAAGATTCGCTTGGAAGATAGAAGCATGGTCCTCTTCGTTCGGGCTCTTGGGAATCAACGATGGGTAGTCCTCTCTTCGCAGCGTTGTCAGCGGTCCAGGTCCACGCGACCAGAACGCCTTCCCGATTCTGATGCTGATATGGCGGTCAGACACATATGCCGCCGTCCAAATGAGGCGCTTGCGATGATGGTCCGGATCCTTGCCCTGATCCACAAAGCGGAACGAGTACCGATCGAGAGCAAGGAAGTACGCGATCCTCAACGCAAGACCAACATGCATCCAGCTCTCTTTATCTTCTTCACCCTTTCCGACCTTGCCAGAGCCACGTTGCGTATACGGCGCCCACTCAGCGAGCAGAAGCAGAGCTTCTACTGCTTCGATGCCAGCATCGCCTCCCGCGGCCAGCGTCGAGACAAGGCTCTTCATGTGTTCGGAACAGGCTTCGTAGATGTGCGGTTCGTCGACGAGGTCTTTGGAAGCGATGAGGAGGATGGCTGTGAGGAGGTGCTTCTCGTTGTTCACCATGTCGGATAGGCGCGATGTTTCGAAGGCGTGCGCTGGCGCGAGGGGATAGTAAGGATGGTACTGCTGTTGGAAGCGTACGAGCAGCTGGCATAGAGAATGCACGGTGAGTATTCCTCGATCTAGTAACGGATATGAGAAGGACAGCGGCGCCGGCATGCTGAGAGATGACCCTCGCGCATGTCCTATGCTGTTGTTCCTACCCGTCCCGTTGATCTCGTCATTTGAGCTCGACTCCCCAGCAACCCTCGCGAGTATGCCCAGCGCATCCGACGGATTCTGCAGATTTGAAAAGGGCAGTTCATCGGTATTCGAAGAGCCAGAGCGTGATGCTTGGAGCTCTTCGCCGAAAGGCTGTACGCCTGGGTCTTGCGACCATGTTGTTCCGAGATTCCCCAGCGTGTGAAAGCTTCCTTCGGGTGCGGTATTCGCCAGCGATGGGAGCGGTTGTTGTGGTAGCGATTCAGATTGCGACTGCGATTCATCGACGCGTTTCTTCTTGCGCTCGCGTCTTCCGCCGCGGTTGCTGCCGCCTAGTACGCATTCGAGGTTGTCGCGCTTGCATCGGAGGCATGGTATCGAGTTGTTGGAGTCTCTGCAACGCCACGTTAGATTTACATACGATGTGCAAGCGCATCCGGCGTCGCGACACAAGCAGTCCACGTGCAAACTTCAATCCAAGCAAGCTCCAAATCGCCGACGCGCAAACGAACAAGAAACCTCAGCCACTTACAGCAAACACCGACTCTTCCTCTTCCTGCAGTTCAAACACGCAATCTGCGTCCTCTTGATCTTCGAAGCTTCGTCCTCATCCGGGTTGGTGGCCGCCTGCGCGCCAGCAGGCTGTTGTGGGGCATTTGCTTCCATGCCTCATCTCGAAGCAATGCGTCGTGTCGGTGTTTGAAGCTGTCGGGAATTGTGGGCACCTTAACAAAACGCGGGGACGGCAACGCTGGCATCGGTTATTGCTGGTATCGGGCCGAAGTCGTGAGCGGACATGGGCTTTTCTGTTCTCAAGGTCATCCCATGGTTTGCGGATCGTGGCAAGGGTTGGATACGGTTGGCTGATCTTCAAGATCCAGCTGCACTGGAAACGTAGTGATTACCATGGTAATGTTAGCGTTTGGTGTTCTTGTCCGCCCGGGTAAAGGTAGATTCGTGATCGCGCACCGCCGGCCCCTGACCCAACCACGTCTGCTCAGTGACATGTAATTCCCCACTTTGACCGTAGAACGCTTAGCTCTCCGGCCCAAAGATCGAAAACCACTTCTTCATCCTCGTCGTGGCGTCTTGTAAAATTCAGACCACGCAAAAGTGCATTTTTTGACTTGGTATATATTTTGGTCTTTGTGGCCAAAGTTCATCAAGCAAGGCTCGTTGGTGTAGTTGGTTATCACGTCAGTCTAACAAAGGCCCTCAAAAGCCCGTTAGTACACTGAAGGTCCGGAGTTCAAACCTCCGATGAGTCATCGCCTCCGGGCTTTTGAGAAATACGTTTTGGGAACAAAACACTTGAGGCCTTCGTGTCATTCTTTTTTGCCAATCTAAGCTCCTGTAGTTGGGACGTTGTGAGTTAGCAGACTTTTTGCCCATCTGTAGCTAATAGCGGGAACATCGTTATTCTGAGTTTACTGTAGGATGCAAGTTGGTACTGCCTCAAACTATATCCTGTAGTCTCGGTCTTTGCGCTAGTCTTTCCGGACATTGGAGACCTGTCAAACGTGAAAGAACGGTTGCCCTTTCGCAGTGAATTTGACGTCTGGTTTCTATGTGAATCATTGTCTCCTTCCTTGCGTTTCGCACATCAGTATTCCCTTCTTTTCATTTTGTACATCATCCGGTGGTACACCATCCGAAGACACATCATCCGAAAGGCACAACATCGGAACGACACATGCAAGGCACCGATCTTGCTCAGATTGGCAGGCTCCAGTTATATAGCCGCTACTGTTCTGGTTATCGCATTTTCACATGCGCGTAGGTAGCTGTCTACTGTTTGATAAATATCACAGTCGTGTCTACGCACCAAGTCGCGTGCTACGTACAATACCGCAACGACCGTCTACTACAGCAACACGACTCAGGCCTCGTCATATATCACCAAGACACGTATCAGTACATGCGATTTTTGCCTCGATCTTTACCACGCTAGACCGTCGTCGGCCCTATAGCGGCGTAGGTGACGCTCTAAGGATAATCTTGGAACCTTCCACGATTAGGACCCATAGCTTTCGAAATCAACCGGTAGTAACCGACGGTAACTCACTAAGTGATGAATAGGCGATACAGACGTGTGATTTGGTAAGGCAGTCTAGTGGCGATTATTCAGCTTTCTGTCGGATGGTTACTACAGTAGAACAGGTGTGATATAAAGACGTAGCTGCTCGCGATCGTTACTCATATCTCATCACTACAACATCAATTTCGAGGTTATCAATTCTACCCTAAGATCGTAGTTGCAATCTACATCGTCTTTCTGTCCGCAAAAAGAAACATTTCCATCCAGCAAGGAACCTACACCAACTCCAAACAACGTAACGAACCCCATCCCACACTCTCTCAGCACCCACCAATTCTAATCACTCACCTCACAGACAATGTCCTCCGCCCTCCTCCCCCACCTGACCCGCTTTACGGAGTTCATAAACAGCGGCGACGTCGCCATCGGAAAAGAAGTCATCTCACCTAACGCGACCTTCCACGTCCCCTTCGGCGGCCCTCCTCTCCAAGGTCTTGACGGCTACCTCCAAATCCTGGGCATGATGCGCAGCGCCTTCCCTGACATCCAATGGACGATCAAAGAAACCATTGCCGAGGGCGACAAAATCGTATGTCGCTTCGAAACACGCGGTACGCACAATGGACCCTTTATGGGCGTTGCTCCTACAGGAAAGAGCATTTGCATGACAGCGCTCAACATTTACCGGTTTGAGGATGGGAAGATTGTGGAGGAGTTGGGTCAGCCTGATATCTTTGGATTGATGGTGCAGATTGGTGCTATTCCTGTGCCAGGTCCTTGAAGATTGTGAAATAGAATAATGGAAAAGATGTCAAGTACACCGAATATGCCTTTGTGAAGATGAGAGTGATTTGATATATACTCTTCTTAGCGACGCTCACATCGCCTTCGGTAATGAGATTAGTAGTCTGATATGTAAAAGCGACGATACTATATCGCGCTTGCCCTCTTCGTCTCCACGCTCTTCTATGCACCGCTCATTATGTTTAGAGCCCCACTAACCCCCTAAGTTATATACTCAAGTTGATCCAACGGCAACGAGCTTTTCCCAATCCTGATACGCCAATGCTAACAAGCAGTTGAATAGACAAAAGAAACAACAAGTGATGGACAAAAATAACATGCAAGAACTAATATGTACGAAGACGGTACGTCGTGAAAATCTTCATGGCTCATAACTTCATCATTGCTTACGCAACGTAAGCGGGCGGTGCCTCGATCTCATCGTCGCTCTGCCAAAAGCCTCCTGTGGGTGCTGTCTTCGTCCGGGTATGTGATGGTCGCCGAGACGATCGGTCCTTTTCTTCTTGGACCTTGCGAGCAATCTCCTGCGCCATCTTCGTCATCCATGCTTGTTCGAGGATGCCGCCGGAGCTGGCCATGACGTCAGCGTTCGGTGGGGAAGAAGTACGCGGTGGCGAGCAGAGGGCTGAGAGCGATGAAACTTTGTCAAAAGACAGGGAGCGGAGGAGCGGCGAGGTGGATTGCTGTGCTTGGCGTAGCTTGTTGCGCGACAGCGGCGGACGTCTGGAAGAGGTGTGGGATATGAATGGGTCTTCGAGGTGAGCGGCTGGTGGGGTCTTTTGCTTCGATTTGCCATGCTTCGATGACTCTGAGAGGACTGGCGCAGGGGCGAGAAGAGGGCCAAAAGCAGGAGGTTCTTCGGGTATTCGTTTTGGCGTACCAATGTCCAGACTGCCACGTCTACTCTCAAAGCGCATGCCAGGTTGTGCGGGGCTCGTTGGTGGGGTAGCGAGTTCTTCCTCTGCCTCTCTTTCCTCTGGTATGACGCTCGATGTCTCGGAGGCGTATGCGCTGGGCAAAGGCGTGTTGGCGCCTGTTGAGACGCCAGAGTCGACGCCGTCCTTTTTACGTAGATCAACAACACGCTTCTTCCGTTTCCGCATGCCGCCAGTGCGAGAGCGACTTGAGCCAAGACTGAGCCCCGCCGATGTCGAGTATGCCGACGCCATGGTGGGTCGGGAGCTCAGCGTCTCGTTGCCTGTGCTGCCAGACGCGACTGACGAAGCGCCAGACTTGAGACTGCCAAACGTCGACTGTATCCTTGACAAACTGCCTTGTGTGAGTGCGGGTGTCGCAGCACCAGACTCGGGCCTGTCTGGGTGACCTGCCCACGCTCGGAAGACGGCATCGCGAATGCCAGGTGTGAAGAGGGAAAGGGTTCGTTGCGATTCGGAGAGGGCGGCTAGGCGAAGGATGTTCTTCTGGGAGAAAGAGGCGTGTATCTCGCCAGAGTCGAGCGACAAGGCCGAGATCTGGGCCTCGTCTAGTGGGTTGCCGAACGCATCGACAGCGTCTTGTGGTGGCGATGCGAGGGGATCGATGGCTGCGGTGGTATCGTTGGCGCTCTCTAGCCGCTCTTCTGTTTCGATTTCCTGGTACTCGGGCGACAGCATGCGGAGTGACAACCTGTGAATGATAGCTGGCAAATCTTCCATGAACAAGACACGCAATTGGCCCTCAATCTCCTTTTGCAGGTAGTCGCGCACAAAGGGGATGGAGTCAAACGTCGACGAGACCTTGAGCGAGTCCAGAGGGTCGTTCCTGAAGACCAGCGTCAAGCCCTTTTGTTTGGAGAAGACCAAGATGACGAAACCAGACAGTCGGATGTTGGACAGTGTAATTTGCAACGGTATAGTCAAGCCCGATGACGCTGCCAGCGGCTGCGGTGACGCAAAGTCTGGCTTGTTGGAGAGATACGTCTTGAGCGGATTTGCCTGGACCTTTGTTTTGAGCGTCAGAAACGCGTCGCCCGCATACGACATCTTGAAGATGCCCCTGAACCGGTCCTCAGCCAAGTCTCCAATCTCCAGTATCTCGAGCTCGGGCGGGGTGGTGCCGAGATTGAGCTCGGTGACGATGATGTCGTCGACGATAATCGGCGGCTTGGGCGACTTGTTGAGGGCCGTCGTCAGCATGTCGCGCGCCCTCGACGTGTCGGCTATCAGCGGCGACCAGTTGAAGTTGAAGGCCATGGTGGGTGGTTGATGCGTGGAGCGTCGACGTGGTTACCGCGCGGGTGCTGGGGATTGGCAGATGATGCTGCTGTCGCGTGCATTCGCCATGCGATCACACGAGGCCAATTTTGGGGGGTGGGCGTGTTTCGGACGGGACGGGCGGGGTGACGGGCGGGCAGTGAATATTGCGGGCGGTGTGGGCAGGTATAGATGGGCGTGTCGTGGTGGAGAGAGCGTGGGAGCACATGCGGCACTCGAGGGGATTTTCCGGGTGAAAGGTACCGACGTCAAGGATGATGCCGCCAACTTTTTACACAACCGCTCGTCGGCCGTGCGCAGACAGCACCCGCCCCTCGCATCCGGTTTAGTCTACCTGAACATCGCGACTGGCGGTGAAGAGCCTGGAGCCGTTGTATGCACGTCTACGTTACAGAATAGCATCCCGCTGCGAGTGATTCGCTGCCACCACTGCCACCTTGATCGACAAGTTTCAAAAAGCCCTACGTCTAGCCACATGTCAACACAATATGCTTCCATCGCTGCCGTTTGGCCTGTCAGGTACTAATTTCCCCATCTTCGCTATAGCCCAGCTACCCCAGCAGCTCCACGCCGTCGAGTAGGAAATTGCCCAATAATAGCAGCGGCCGATTGTTTGAATCACCATCCGAGCTTTGGCAGGCAGATCCGCCGTGCGCGGGTACATCATCTGTAGTCGTGAAATTTGTTTTCATGCATCCGTCGTTATCGCAGGTGGTTGGTACACGTGGATGACCTGGCGACCTTGGAACTGAGACAACACACACATTCCTTCAGTCACGCGCATCCTGATACTCGGCCCATTACAACGCTGCGCCTTGATCCTCCTTGAGCAGCTTCTCCACAGCGTCCACCTTGTCCTTGAATCCTTGCTTCTTGTCGGTCCTGCTCCCCACACGAATATCGCTCTGAATCCTCACAATCCCATTCTGATGCAGCATCGCATGGCATTGCCCTATGACCCGCATAACGTCGTCCCACGAGCCCTCTAACCATAATTAGCATGCACATTCAAGAATGTTCCATATACCCCTCCACCTTCCAAGCCACCAGGCCCGCATACCGGCCGAGAAGAGGGTTGGCTCGCACGCGAGAGCGTACAGAATTCAGAAGGTGGGGTGTGTGCAGGCACATACCAACTGTTGTCCCCGCGGAATGCATCGAATAATCCAAGCCGCTTTTCTTGAGGAGCCGCTGCACTTCCGCGACTTCCTTGGATACCGATGCTGTGGGGGTGCCCAGGGGGATCAGACAAAAGTCTGCAATGCACGCTGGCGGGGTCGCAAGGTCCGTGAGGTCGTCCGAGGCTGACATGATGTAGTTCCGTTATTGCAGCTGTGGGGTATATGCAAAAGGAAAGTCTTGAAACAAACGGTCGTTGAGTGAGTCCGGATATTGTAGGGTGACGTCCGAGTTCGGTGTTCGTCGGAACTTCAATACCGAGCTCGCTACACTGCCTGCGCAACAACATGCCGATGCAAACAGAAGAACTACTACGACCAATTAGCTGATGTGCGGGTTGTGAACGATGTGAGATTTTAGATTTTACAAATGCGCAAGGGGGTAATTACACATATCAGCTGCCACCCATGTGTCCATGGCTCTTATCTAGGTAAACTTCGCGATACATTCAGCTCCCATCAAGATATACATACCTATGATGCTTCATGAACTCCAGGAATCTTTCTCGTTCTTTGATCCATAGAAGAATTCCAGTCCTATATCGATCAAGCAAACAACCCGCCACCACGCGATCCCAACAACTCCACGCCAGCACACTCATCCGTCACACCACCAAGCAAACGATATGTCGCATCCCGTTTCCCAAGCAAGCACCTAACTACCTAGGTACTCTGTCGCTGCTACTCTCCCGCAATCCTCCACCATGTCACCGCACTTCACCCCCATCATACCCTCTCACATAGCCCCTCGACTATCTAGGCTCATCACGACACTGACAAGCTATCCCGGCGACAATGTCGGCATCCACGAAAACTGGTGGCGACCCCCCGATAATCATATCGATGGGTCCCGCAACTACTATCGTGACTACCATGGACGCACCTACTATTGTGACTACCGTGAACGCGACACCCACTACCCCAACTGATCTGGAGACTTTTCCCATAGTCACGAGACCGGATCCTGCCACTATAGTACCCTCGACGATTCACGCGGGAACGACAACATCAACTACTGAGGCTGGAGATGACAAGTCATCTTCAGTGATTCCCACTACCTCTACTGTTACAACGCCCCCTCCAGACCCATCTTCCAGTCTACAGACAACTCTCTTTTCGTCTTCGTCTGATGCAACTCCCTCTTCACCCACCGCACTACCTTCAATTACAGCAGAGCCCGATCGCGGTCTTAGCGTACCAGCATCAATCGGCCTGGGTGTTTCTACGGGCGTGATTGCGATTTGTGTTATAGCCAGTGTGTTGTATGCGATATACGGCCGGCATCTGAAGAATATGTGGAGGAATTCCGGACGTGGGGCTGGTGGGACGGGTGAGAGGAGGTGGTGGAAGAGAGGGAGACGGGATAGTTTTTAATTTTGATTGGGTGTATTTGGATAGATGTTCATGCCTTCACCAAAGACACGAAGAACCCGATTTGCTTCCAAGCCGACCCTTGACTTGACCCATATGTGAAGCCGACTCAACCATTCCCTAGCTACCGCCAGATCCATCAGACATGCCAATCTAGACCTCAATATCCGGTAGCTGCCCCGGCAAACCCGCCGGACTATCCTCCAAAATCCTCTCCTGACAAAATACTTGGTCATTGGCAGTCAAGACCCACATGAAGCTCTCCCACAAAGTGAATACCACCTGCCGAATCTTCTCATACTCGGGGATGAAAGAAGCCAAAGGTATGCCCGAAAACTCCGCGAGGGCAAACACCATAGTCTGAGCAAATGCCTCTTCGAGGGAAATCTGAGACGTAGGGTTCATCACCGCTGTGGCGTTATTTTCGACGAGGTCGGACCACGTCTGATCGGACCACATGAGAGTACCGGAACCTAGAGGGAGTGAGACGTGGTTAGCAGCGGCAAAAAGAGGGTTGATGGTGAGTGCGAGGTAACTTACTCCAGATTCCAAAACCTCCGCCTACGTACTGGCCCATTGACCTTGCGGACTCGGCGATGATATTGTGTAGGCTGGCTTGCCCTTTCCAGACAATGGTGTCGTAGTCGTTGTACGTATCTCGACCACCTTTGTCGTCGGCTGGCAGCGCGATGAAGTGGCGGTTGAATCTACGCATGTTGACGGGAATCAGGCCGATGTAGAAGTTCATGAGGTCGGGCTGGTACCAAGCGTCTTTGTGGCGACACATGACCCATGGTTTCTCATAGCACTACCGACTGATTAGCACGCCGTCATTTAACAACAGCAGACATAAGTTCAAACTCACATCTTCGTACTCAACCTCGAACATCTCAATGTCTTCGACTTTGTAGCCTTCTTTAGCGAAGATCTTCTTGCACGCGTAGTTGATCTTGCTGTCGTTCCACATCTTGAGCTCGTTTACTGTCTGGTGCTTGAGCTGTTTGACCAGGTACTCGCTTATGTCCAAGACCGGAGGGTTGAGAGTGGGCTTGTCGACGGGTATGGGCTTGCCTTTGTGGTTGAGAAAAACTGGCATCGTGTCGTTGGGGTCTCTTGCGGGGGCAGTACCGACGGTGATGCTAGTGAGTACGGTAAAGCATAGCAGAATGGCTTTGGAGAGCATCATGTTGAGGGGATGTATCGCTTTTACTTGATTGTAAGCCTTGTGTGACGAGGTCGAGACGGAAAGTGTGGTGTAGGAAGGTTTGTTACTGAGAAAGACGGGCATGATATAGATCTCACATATACTCAAGACGGCGCTAGTAGTATCTGCAATGCGATGCTGACCGCTGAGGTGGGAGACTGAGATGGCGGTCGAGGTGAGAGAGATTACATCTTCTAGTGATAATCGAACAGCAATTACAGGACCATGCGCATCCCGATGGGCTCAAGAACTCAACAATCCATTCCGAAGAAACCCTACACTCCGCAGAGAGCACAAAGAACCTACAGCACTAAGCACTCGCAGCAACTATCCCACCGCGTGTGATGTGAGGTCTCGCAGCGATCTTGTCCTCCAAGTCTAACAACGAGAATCTAGGCCTGCGATAAGTGTAACCCACGAAAGCACCTTTCTTCCTGATCTCCAGAACAGTTTGGCTGACATCTGGATCTCGAAGAAGCTTGTCGCGCGGTCGTTTCTTTTCCCTTTTGCGTCTCTTCATGTCCCGCAATGACTTAGCGAACCCTTCTTGAGCGGGCGTAGCTGCACCATCATGCTGGGCAGTCGGCTGGACCGGGGATATAGCATCATTCCCACCAACTTGTCCTTCTACTGCAGGGTCTGCCTGCCCTCCGAGAGCTTCGTAGCTCGAAGAGTCGAGATGATCAGACGCACTCATGATCTCGGCCTCATCGTCGAAGTATTTGGTGATTGGCTGACCGCCGTGAACGCGTGGTACGAATGGTGGACGAGTCAGATGCAGTTGTGACCACTGAATGTTGCGGAAGAACGGGTGCGACTTGATGTCTTCGGCATCGTTGGGGTAAACAATGTGACCGGTGGTGTTGACGTTACGATTGCGGCGCGCACCAACAGCTTTGTCGCGGAGGGCCCAGTCGTTCTCACGGTATCGCTTAGCTGAGAGTCGGTCTTGTCTGTCCTCGAGCAGTCGCATCATGAGGTCGATTGCGTTGCGTGAGACTGGCATGAGTGGTACGCGGTCGATGTTGGGACGAGCATAACGCTGGTCAGATGGGAATCGCAGCCACCTCCTATGATCCTGCGCGAGTTAGCACCAGAACGCGGCGTGTCATAGCCAAACCTACGAGTATGCGCATCTTTGTAGCTTGACGGTTGTCGCAGAAGAAGGGCGTGCAACCGTATAGGCACTACGAGATCGTCAGTGAAAACGCGTACAACCATTCATGGCCACATACCTCGTATAATATAATACCAATGCTCCACCAGTCACAGCGACCGTCGTAGCTTTCGCCTCGTATGACCTCTGGTGCCATATATTGGCTCGTCCCAACAACACTCTTGGCGAATTCACGCCTCTGCTCTCGGTTCAACCAGTCGATGATAGGTCCATGCGTTGAGTCTTGTCTGGTATGGTAACGTCCGCGGGCCGCTGCGCTCCCATTGACGAGATTCATGGTCTTGCGAGCGTCAGATCGATCCTTGTCTTCTTCAACGTCTTGTGCGTCGCCTTTGACATGTAGATCCAAGTCGCGGAGTAGACCGTATCGTTGCTCATTGTAGTACGTCTGGTTGTGAGCCCAGTGCCCATCAAAGGCTAGGCCAAAGTCCGAGATCTTGAGATGACCAGACGAAGTGATGAGGAAGTTGTCGGGCTTGACATCGCGATGGATCCAGTTCATCTTGTGTGCCTCCTCGATGCACAATATCATCTCCGCAAGATACCATTTTGCAACGTTCTCATCGAGGATGTCTTCGCGAAGGAGTAAGCCTAGGAAGTCGCCGCCCATCATGTATTCCATGACGAGATAGAGGTTGTTGTTGTCCTGGAAAGCAGAGATGAGGGGAACTACCCATCGCGCATTCTCCGACGCGACTAGAAAGTCTCTCTCTGCTCGCAAATGTCCCTCTTGGCTATTGCGAAGCATATCCGACTTTCTGATGACCTTCATGGCGAAGACTTGCTTTTGTCTGCGGATTGTCGGGGAAGGCCTATCAGTTTTTGGCGTCAATGAGCCATCGAGATATCCCATACTGCAGCTGCTTCCCCGTAGACTTCCGCAATTGTCGCTCTTCTCGCGAACGAGACGAACAACACCAAAGCTACCTTTCCCGAGGACTCTTACGATGTCGTAATTGGAAATGTGCACTCCTTTCATTGTCTGACGCGCTAGGGTATTCGACTTCATGACACGGGTTTGACGCAGATGATGTGTCTCTGCAAGATACTATTCTCGCCTTTTGGAGTGACGTTGCTCATTCGGGATGGCCATGGTAAATACCTTCCGCTCCATTTGGCGGCGACGCATAGATCGTGGCGTGATCTTGGTACCGAGAAGCTGGTTGAAGTGTGACTCGAAGAAGATCTTTGCCGCCGCTGCATTCTCGATAGTCGCAATGGAAGGCTCACACAGTCGTGGTGCGTCTTGACGTGGGAAGACAAGGAATCGTGAAGGTAAACGCTCTGGGGTCGCCTCGCAATAGAGCGCGGGTTGATTGTCGGTTACATGGCGACCGTTCTGGGTTCGATAAGTGGTCTCAGCAGACAGTAGTGCACCTGATGAGACCAGCGATGTCGGTGCAGTGGACTGGCTCAAGGGTGCGACGCTGCTCGAGGGGCTTAGGACGCTTGATGGAAGAGAAGGGACCTCTGACATGGGGCTCTTGGGTGAGGTGGTAGTTCGCTGGTCATCGCTTGGATGCTTGAAATGGTCCGTTCGAACGACTGGCCTAGAGCTTAGCTTCCGTCGACGCACTACCGTATCATTGTTCATCAGGGCGTTGGAGAGCTTGGTCGTGAGTTGCTGCGAGAGACTTGGCGTCGACCAGCTTGTTGCCATGGGTGTAGGAGGTGGAGTGCGAGTTCTTGGTATAGGTTCTGATTCGCCATCGAAGACGGCAGCGTTTGTGAGTTGGAGTAAAGATGAAGAGTCAGGATCTAGGGAGAGAGCTGGTAGAATCATAGGTATATCGGGAACGACAGGGCATTGTAAAGGAGAGTTGGAGTAGGAGTTGATGTTATCGGCACGTGGTACGTCTGCTGGTTTGTTGACCGTTGACCCAGTGCTACCAAAGGTAGCCTCGCCGGAGCTTGGAGCGGAACCTGTTAGTACTGTGAGTAGAAGCTAAGAGGTACCAGGCAGAAAAGGGTAACAACTCTTGCCATTGCGGAAGATTGAGAAGATCCTGATGCTTCCGCGACGAAGTGTAGTAAAGGTACGGCTAGCAGGGGTGCTGTTGCGACCCTGTAGATTCTTCGTGGAGCCGCTGGAGTACCCTTCTGCTGATCGCTCGATGACGCGGACCTTGCCTTTATCACGAGATAGTTGTATCGCGTTATGGGCTTCCTTTCTCTTCCGCGCTGGGACGAGCGACAACATGTCAGTAGCTCGGGTGTCGGGTGTTGACCGAAGTTAAGATCGAACTGAGTAATAATGTTCGATGAACGCCGCGGTCATCGAAGAATATCGATGCAGAACGGTTGGTGACAAGCAGAGCCAGAAAGGGCCTGTAAAGTGGACACTGTTTACCCCTGCGATGTTGGAAGGCACGATCTGAGTGATGGGGCAGGAAGCCTCATCGCAGGAAGGTGGCCATGGTCTCTCCGTGCTCAAGGAAGGCGCTCATGGCACCACACCTGGCATCAACAGCGGTCGTACCTCACGCAAACGTTATCCCGGACGCCAGAATCAACGAACCCGTGCACCCTGCGTCCAACACGATCGACTATCTCATGGCGCTTGGCTAAAGCGATGCTTGTTCGCTGCTAACCCCAGTGCGCAAAGATGTTCCTTTGACTCAAGCAAGGGGAGTACGAATGCGGTACCTCGCGCCGTACAGACAGGCACTAGCAGCGAACCGCAGGAAAGATGGCACTGCGCGGATGGTGTGCTGGTGCACTCGGCACGACGCGGGCCCAGAAGGAATGCCTTTTCAAGCAATTGGTTATTGCGAATGGAGGCTTCGTTCGTCCCGGCGCAGTGGACACTTCCAATGACCAGGGGCGGCGAAACAAGCTCCCAATCAGCATCGCCGACACTCGGCCTTCCCCAGCTGTCGCACTGCAGCCCTCATGCAGCGATATAAGGATAGAAACATGCGCATGTTGACGGCTGGGGATTATATTGCGGCGAGGGCGTTGATCGCCGTTCGTTGGGGGCCAGTGGCGGCTAGCTGACGGTGCGCGCGATTGTCTGCGTCTTTCAGCATTCTTCTCCCACGAACACAGACGTCGCCTACGCGGTGTAGCTGCGGCGTTTCAAGATTCTGCATCACGCCTTGGTCACACTATCACGGCCGAGTCGCGCGGATGAGGGCATTTTCAGATCCGGAAACCTTCCTCGCTGTCTGCTGGTGGGCATGTGGACTCTGGAGTAGTTGGGCGCTTAGAGGTGCCTGGCCGGACTGCCGAGACTCTGCAAAGTCATCACACGCCTCTGCAAATCAGAGGCGCCATGCGCATGGCCACCTCGGACGCTATTCGCTCCGCCGACAGAGGCTTTCCCTCCCGCCCGACAAGACCTGCATACGCGAAGCTCAGTGGTCGCTGGCCCCTGTAGATTCAATATGCTAGCGACGTGCCTATTCGCTGCCTACTCAATGCTTCGAGGGCTGACATGCAAAGGCTGGCCATGCTGGCGGGCCCGTTTTGCTCTGTTCATTCGCCTGAAGCGTCTCTTTGGCGAGCAATGCCATGGTTGCACGAGGCCCTCGAGGCCAAGTCCCGTAATCCATAAGTGCTGATGCCCCCCGCCACCGCACGCTGCCCGTTCTGCGTCGACTACCATCAAATCGTGTACCCCAAGCTGACGGGTCACTGAATCGTTAAGACAAGGACTTCCGCTACGCAACAGTCTTTGCTTTCCACATCGCACCGCCAAAATGTTTCGTTTTACCGAGCTCGTTTTCATCGCCGCTACCTGGTCGCTCGCTACTGCACATACCGTTATCGTCTACCCAGGATGGAGAGGAAACAACATCCACACGAACGGAACCAAGTCTGACACAGACCCATCGATCCCTGATGGCTCGATTGGTATCAACTACCACGAAGACACCGGCACATATGGATTTCCATACGGCATGCAATGGATGTACCCATGTACGTTTTCCCGATTGGGTATTCCGCGCAGGAGAAGATAACTAACATGAACTTCTAGGTGGTGGCATGCCAATGTCGCAAAATCGTACAAAGTGGCCGGTCAACGGCGGCGCCGTCGCAATCCAACCCGGATGGTTCCCAGGCCACTCGCTCGCCATGTTCTACGTCAACATGGGTTACGGCAACGAACCGCTGAATTACTCGCACACCATGGTGCCAGTCTTCCAGATCACAGGACCTACAAACCAGGAATACCCCGGTTCTTTCTGTCTACCGCAAGTTCCATTACCTGCCAACTATACACCCCAGGTTGGAGACAATGCGACTATCCAGATTATTGAGCTTGCGCAACACGGCGCTGCTCTTTACAACGTGAGTGCAAGCGCCTGAACATGACAGCCGCATAGTTGCTAATAGATTCCAATAGTGTGCCGACATCACTTTCGCCGAACCAGAGGATGTTCCCGAAGTCAACAGCTCAAACTGCGTTAACACAACAAACGTCGACGACCACATTGGCTTCCAAATCGTATACTCGACAACATCATCGCCAGCGCCACACAACATGGTCGTCAACACCTATGCATCAATCATAGTGCCGGCAATGCTTGCAGCAGCGTCGTGGATTACATGGGTTGTCTAGTGTACGAACCTGACTTTTATCTGCGAATATAGTCTTTTTCTGGGCAAGGAGTTTTGGCGCGAAAGATATCCGGTCTCTTTTGAAGCGACGATCTCGATTTGGAGCGTACGCGGTGGTTTGATCTGGGTGGTTGGTGGACCAGCTGTTCAGCAGCTATGACGGTCTTTCTTAGGGGCACATAACACTTTACTGTGCGGTATGATGTACAGAAGCTACACATGCAATCCCATCCATAATCGCAACACTTGCATTTCCACTAGTCGCTCACTTGTAAGCTATATGCTGTCATGCTTATACCGACTGCAACAAAGAATAGCCTGTGTATATAAGCCGTCAGCAGGAGGCCTGATTCGCATGCGCAACCCTAACGTGGACCGATGGCTTGAACTACGTACAAGTCAGATAGCAGACCCCTAATCAAGAGAGGCACAGTTCCCAAACGATCTTTACCGTAGTTTGCGGGCCACAGCCAAGGTCGCCGCCATTCCGCCTCGGAAATCCCGTTCCGAGCCTCCCTTTCCCCACTAAAACCCAACCAGACCCTGGCCTCTCACGATGATTTTCTACGCGCCCAGGTGGTCCCTTCCCGTCATCGCCTCGCCCTCGATACTTTGGCCACGCCTTACTTACGCGCCCATGCAAGCCGCACCTTAAGTCGACGACGCGACGATCGGTGTACCTTTTTTGTGCAGTGTGCGTCATTGTGGGGTTTCGTCGCGCTTGAGGTGGAGGGAGTATGCGCTTGAATTTCTTTTCGCCAAGACCGAGTAAAGAAAGGTGTGTATTGGGGAGATATGAGTAAGAAGGGAAGAGGCCGCGTTAAGAGGAAGGAGGTGCAGAGTGAGGATGGGTGGACTGTCATTACCCATGGCTTGGCGAGTATTTCGCTTGATGGGAAAGGGAAGAAGGAGGCAGATGCTGGGTCCTTGCCTACGAGGATAGTAGAGGGTTTGACGGCAGAAAAATTATTGGACGATTTCCGCCTGCTTCAAGAGCGGTGGGAAGATACGCTGCTTGCGAAGCAAGTCAAAGAGATTGTGGAGAAGAGGAGCGCCCATGGCAAATGGGGTGTCGAAGAAGCGGTATGCATTGGCATCGGCAGTTTCAGTCGAGACTGGGCGCATCGGTGGAGGAGTCTCTGGCAGCTTGTACTGTTTGTTGATATATTCGGGCGACGTATGTCATCGTCTCTATCTGTTGCACGTACCCGAACTGATTATAAGATAGTCAAAGACGAAAACAAGGACGTTAAGATACAATGTTTCGCCCAAGACCCAGCATTCACAACCCTCGACATCGAATTTCTATCGCACCTCTCTATCACGGTCCTTGACTCCGATCTTCAGGCTCGCATTACGTCTTGCTCCTTCGTTTACTCGCCCTTCGTGGATTGGTTCCTTCTTCTACCAACTTTCCTCAAATCGAAAGACCCGGTGCTGTATGTTGGCAACGAAATTCTGGACGACTACAGTGTGTATGCGCAAACGAAGGAGAAGAAAGAGCGATTGGAGGAGTGCAATGAGGTGGGCAAGAAGTGGATAAAAGGCAGGGGAAAGGTGGCGCTAAGAGAGTTTGAAAAGCATGGGAATGCGCTGAACGGAATGGTGGTTTATTTGAAGAAGAGTGACGAGGATGCAGAGGAAGAGGGAAGTACAGAGGCGAAGTCTAGGGAAGAGAACGACAAAGAGGCGACTCCCGGACAAGAGACCTAGAGCATCACACATATACACCTACCCCGAAGCGTTTTGATTGTAAGCCTCAGCTTCGGTTGGTTCCGGGCAAAACCTCGGATCTCTCAACCAAAGTACACCTTTGGAGCTAGCACACGATTTAAGCTTGCCGATTTCCCTATACCACTCAGCTTATGTACCGAAAACTCTCTAGAAACCAACGGCAAACACCTGCTAGAGCTCTACATCTACAAATTCGCAATATCGCAGCTTCCCCATTACGCGACAACGACTCCTGAAGGCTACCTAACCGCTCGCGAACACATAGCCACGGAATGACGATGCACGTGACCAACAAAAACCAGATGCGCGTGCAGTCAGAGAACCAATCGTCTTCTTTGCATCAAGGCGATGGAGAGCCTGTCCCGATGCCGGTGCCGGAAGACAAGCTAGCCATGTAAGATATCAACTCACTGCAGTTGGGCATTACTAACTGAACAGCTCACAACGCAACGCATCCGTTTCACCTCTACTACGCTTACCAGCCGAACTCCGAATCCAGATCTGGGAATACTCCATGAGTTGCGCCTATGTAAAAATCAGATATCGCATTCGCAGGAGCGGAGCACATTCCAAGCACCATGGGATCCCGTTGAACGATGATGGCACCCCCGCAAAAGATGTTGCCCTCCGCCTACCAGCGACCTCGAGGCAGATCCACGCGGAGACCCGGTTGCTGATCTTCGCCCTCACAACTTTCAAGATTCCTCAATTTTACCAGGCTCGATGGGTCTCCGATCACGCGTATCTACGAAACATTCAATCCCTCCGTATATCCAACGCAGGCTTGTGGCACTTCAGATTAAGATATCGAACCTCCATCGATGGTCGAATCTTCAATCAAGTACCCCATTCTAAAAGTGGTTATCTCACTGAATCGTTCCCACGTCTGGTACACCTGGAACTCGCTCCCCGCACTGCGGACGGCTTGCACGATTTCGACCACCTTGATCCAGAGGACGAGGAAACCCGCACAATGAAAGGAGCCGAGTTTTACCGTAGGCTACTGGAGCAGCGGATACGGGAGCGAGAGGGCCGACCTTGGCTGACTTTCAGTTGGAAATGATCCATGGAGCAGCTGGCGCTTGCGATAGCTGCAAATGATAGCTATGCTTATGAGCTTCGGTACTCGAGCTCGCTACGTCAATTCTTAACGTCACATGAGGCTCCGAAGGCCACAATTTCACAGGGCCTGGAAGAAGAGGCTCTGTCATGGGCACATGGTAGCTACAATGTAATGAATACAGGATCGAGCAAGAGTCACTACTGGAGCATTTCAATGAAAGAGAAACAGTCACCCCAAGCACCGATAGCGCACAGACAAGACAGGCAGGCGAAATAAGCGCCCTTCTACCAAATCAAGTTTTGTGTACCGCTCAGCTTATCCACTCTATCACATAGCTCTATCGACATAACTGCAATCAACCTCTATCGCGCTCCAACGCTTCAACATGAAACATACTCCAGAACCCGATAATTCTGCGTCAATGTCGCAGCAGCAAAACAACAGCAACGTGGCAGTGATCTTACCAAATGGGCTCTTGGACGTATCTCACATGTCTGAACACATCACCGCAATGTCGGTATCTCTCCCGTCTAAGCTTTGCCACATTACTGACGCAAATAGTGCGGCTCGCAATGCGACAACCTCTCGCCTTTTACAACTCCCCGGCGAACTCCGGAACCAGATATGGGAGGTAAGACCTGGACACACACAATCTGTTTGTGATATTCTCTGACATCGCCTCTCTATCTCCACAGTACACGTTAAGCAATCCCTACATCGCCCTGCACTTGCGCGCCAACTCCTCGCCCGAATTTCCTGGATCACATGGATGGGCATACACCTACGCGGACCCCAAGGAACGAACAAGCTACATGCCACTCAAATCAGCGCTACACCTCCCCGAGACCTGCCGCCAGATCTACAACGAGACAGCTACCTTAGTGTACCAACTCAACACCTTTGTATTAAAGGGCTCAATGCTGAATCCCGAAGCGTATATGTTTCGCACATCCGCACAAATGCTTGCAGTTCGAACAATTCAACTACGCGATTATGAGATGGATGCTTTGTTAAGTGCCCTTTCAGGCGGCAAAGGGACTTGGTTCAGTGGGCTCCTTGGCTTAAAGCGACTCGAGATCGTGCGGACATATGTGCGCGGAATAGCGGAGCAACGGGTGAGAGAACTGGACTGGCGACTCCGGATGGAACGAACCATTTGCGAGTATAGAGGAAGCTATGATCTCGATATAGTATGGCTGTTAAGAGGAGGGTAAGCGCCATGAAGAGCTGTCTGGAAGATCGGACTATCTACACTGACCTTTGAGTCCTCGAAGGTTCAACACTTGGAATTGACGTTTTTAAAGCTCGCACATCGCACATCATCAGTCTCACCAGAAAGTCTTTGAAAACCCAACGTCAAAAATCGATGAGGGGTATAAAAGCGAGACTCGCTCTCCACAGACGTCTGTGCAGTGCTTTCAATGGAGGTATATAAACTGCCACTTCTCCACCTTATCTTACTTCTTACTCAGCACCTTCCTCCAGCATTTTTCCAAAATGACGTTGTCAACGAGTTATGCGAGTTTCCTCTCTTCCTTCTCCTCCTATCTCCAAAACGGCCAAAATATCATTACATGTAATTGTGTCATAAAAATCGTACTGCTCATCGGTTCATGCGAATCCCTCCTTCTAAGCCTCTCGAAAAGAAGAGTTTACTCGATACAAAACATGCCGCGTTTCGCCCCAAACTCGCGGCTATAAAACATCCAAAGAAGCGACGATGACTGATGATGGAGATGTTGCCGAATGGGAGCAAAAATCGCGACATGAAAAGCCTACTAAAGTACGACATGTCTACGTCCGCATAGAAAGAGACGTATATAAATATCTGTAGTCTGCAACCTCTGCCTCCCTTCTATCATATCAAACTTGTAAACGATTCTTCAAAACGACATTACGGATGTTCTATGTCCGCGTCTTCCCTTTTTCAAAAGCATCGACTAGCAGCATATGCGCCTGTTGTCTCCCCGCTTCTCTAGCCACGGAATTAGAAACCTCATGTACCGATTTTAAAAATATACGGCGGCATTCAAAAAGTGCTGAAGCAGCAGGACATGGAAAGACTGTGCTTCCTTGTTCAAAATATGACGGAGACCACGCGATGAGTGCGCCCTCCGGACGACTCAGGGCGCATATAAAGCTGCCTCTCTGCCTTCTTCTTTCAACACACCACAGTTCTCACTCCCTTTTCCAAAACATGGATTCAAACGCCCCATGGGTCTTCTCGTCTCCCCGTCCTTTCGCACCTTGAGTACCTCCAGGATGTTCATGTGTTCTATCCTACTTCCAAAAACGCCCAGCGGACAGATCATGTCTGACCAGGTAAGATACCGAAGCTTTGTACTCTGAAAGTGGTTCCTCCACATGGCATGTCGTTCCCCCTTCGCATCTGCTCTTTCGATAGTTACTCTCAAAATAGAAAAGCCAGAACCGTCATGTGGAGAGGAAGAGAAGCTGTCCAAAAGAATGGATCCGCAAATCGATGTGTTGTCACTCCCCTCGCCTCAGCTATAAAATCTGCGCTTGCTACTCTTCTTTCTTCTCTTATCCACATATTCCAGAGTCATTCTACAAAAACGGCGCCTCCACTGCCCATGAATGTGGGCTCGCGGTGTGTTCTAAAAGACATGCAGATGTTTCTGATGTGTTCAAATGGCACAGCGTATGAGGAAATGTCTTCGTGTGAGGAGAGCATGTTGGAACTGGTCATGTTCTTACGACAGAGCCAGCGGGGAGCGCATGGTACCAAAACGAGTCAGGGTTGCTCTCATGTGTTGTGCGGAGAAGAGGCTGCTGTTGAGGCTGGGGTGAACAGTGATGATGATGATGATCATCATCATCACAACAGTGAGTGTCGATATCAAAAAAATTCCTTAGCATCGCATTTCCATTGCATTCAAGACATCGATAGAGGGAAATGAAATTTCCTCGACCAGAAAGAGGTATTCTACTCCGTGCATATCCCATCAGCCAGTGTTCACAAGCATAGCACAGGCTCCCTCAACCCCTCAGCCCACCACCTTCCTAACACCATCTATTTTCCCATACCCTTAAGATAAGCCTCCCACCCATCCTCCAAAAGCGCCTTATCCTTGCGCATAACCTCCTTCTCATTCCCTTCCATCCAAACCCTCAACCTCTCGCGGATCGTCTTATCCTCCGCACCAAGAATACGCACAGCAAGCAGCGCAGCATTCGTCGAGTTATTGATACCAACCGTCGCAACAGGTTCGCCACGCGGCATCTGAGTCATGCTAACAAGACTGTCCCAGCCATCCATTACACTCGCCTTTACAGGGAGACCGATAACGGGAAGTGTGGTCCACGACGCACACATACCGGGTAGATGGGCAGCGCCACCCGCAGCGCCGATGATGACCCTAAGAGACGTCTGAGAAGCGGTTTTGGAGAACTCGCGGAGCCAGTCGGGGGTTCGGTGGGCGCTAGTGATGCGCGTGGTGAAAGGGATTTGCAGCTTAGTCAGGATCTCAAGGCCGGCGCGGAGGACGGGGAGATCGGAGTCTGAGCCCATGATCACGGCGACGAGAGGCTCTTCTTTGGAGCTTTCTACGCTTCGTGACTCGACAGTCTTGCCTTTTTGAGCGTCCACGAAGTCGACGAGGGGCTGGATCTCGCGTTCAGCGGCTGCGAGTGTAGGGGCTGTGATGGTGATGTGGCCCATTTTGCGGCCGGGGCGTGCATCGCCTTTACCGTAGAGGTGAATTGATGCGTTTGGTGACTCAAGAGCCCTCTTCGCGACTTGAACGTGGGAGTCTGGCGTCTTGCCGCCAAGGATGTTCAGCATGATGGAGGGCTCGCGGAGGCGGAGGCTAGACTGGGAGATAGGTAGGTCAAGGATGGCTCGGAGATGCGCATCGTATTGCGAGATGGGGCAGGCTTCGATCGTGTAATGTCCCGAGTTGTGTGGACGAGGCGCAATCTCGTTGATGAGTAGGCTGTCGTCCTTAAGCAGGAACATCTCAACACCAAAGACACCCTTGCCTTCGAAAGCGCCGATAGCTTTCTTTGCGAGTTCCTGGGCTCGTTGTGCAGTTTCCTCTGCTACGTTCCTGGGTGGTGCGTATGTGAGCTTGCAGATACTGTCCTCATGCACAGTCTCGACAGTGGGGAATGTGAGCACGCCGTCCTTTGTCTTGACGACCATGACTGCGAGCTCCATCCTGAAGTCCGCCCAGCGCTCCGCATACAGCGGCCTCTTTCCTAAGGCCTCAAATGCTGCATCAACGTCCGCCTCCGTCTTCACCACAAAGTTGCCCTTGCCGTCATACGCCTCTGTCTTGCTCTTGAGCATGAATGGATAGCCGTATGATGAACCTACTTCCTTCAACCCCGCAACACCCTTTCCTTCCAGATCAATGCTATCTGCGACATCCACTCCATGCTCTTTCAGGTACTGCTTTTGGGCGTATTTGTCTTTGATGGTCCGTAGTGTTTTCCAGCTGGGTTCAACAACGACCTGCCCCGCTACCTCTTCGAGCATATGGGTATCGACATGTTCGATCTCGACAGTGACGACATCGGATGATTCTGCGAGTTTCTTTACAGCCGCTGCATCCTTGAAAGATCCCTCGATATGGCCGTCATGCGCTGATATCTGCTTTGCTGGTGATGCCCCGACGTCCAGGACATTGACTTGAACGTTCAATCGGTTGGCAGCCTCGATTAGCATACGGCCCAGTTGGCCGCCGCCTAGCACTCCTACTTTTCGACTGTCGACCATTTTGCCAGAGTTGTTGTCAATGTCAAGTCATTCAAGTGATGCAGTGACTAGTCGGGGCATTACGTCGGGTGGTTTAGATTGGCTAGCGCTGGGTGGCTGAATGTGGGGGAGCCGCAGAAAATTTAGCACGCGAAAAACTTCGTCGTTCAACATCGCTGTACTATACTACCTGTTGCGGGCAAAATATCCTGCATGTGAAATTCGCGAATAACTAGATCGCTAACTCAGTTTTGAAGACATCCACGTGCATAGATGGGATGATTATTCATGATTTAACCATGAGCTCGGGAGAGCCCATGTGTATGCTTTCATTTCATGTTGAGCATTGAGTATCTTTTTGCAGGCTTTCGAAGAGCCTTTGCCAGTCATGAAGCGCGCCTCGTAAGAATTCCCATGACCATGACCACGCCAACCCAGAGAAACCAAGAGTGCTGTAAGCACACGCTTAAACCTTGAAACCACGCGACCTTCTGCGTCCACGGGCACGCTCGAACTTGCGGCCCTTGCTCTCGACGTAAGGCTTCTTGTGGGAGTGGGGACCGAAGCCGAAATGCTTGAAGGCCTCACGGGCGTTCTTGGGTCCACGGAGGAGGAGGGTGTTGGATCCAGTGGGGAAGCGGGTAGCGACCTCGTCGATGGTGAGGCACTCACCACCGGCCTTCTCGATGCGGGCGCGGGCAGAGGCGGTGAAGCGGAGAGCCGCAACGGAGAGCTTGGGGACCTCAAGCATGCGGTTGTCGTCAGTGACGGTGCCGACCTGACGGAATGTTAGCCATTGATCTTCATTTCGGGTATCGCTTGACGTACAACGACGACGGTCTTGCCGGCGTGCTCCTTGGCGGAGTGCTTGTTGGCGGCGTTCGCAACGATCTTGGAAACGGAGACCGGCTGTGCTGTGTTAGCTACGTTGTTCTCCTGTGCTTGCGATCGGTCGTCTTACGGGGCGGTTGGTCTTCGACATCATGAGGCGTCGCAGAACGGTCTTGTTGAAGTTGGCATCGGTACGGCCTGTCCGCTGTTAGCACAAACAATGTGCGCATTCATCAGGTGAAGTACTTACGAGCCAGGAACTTGTAAAGGCGCACCAACAGCCTGACGTAGGGGTTGGTGGACTTAGGGACCTCTGTATACTCGTCAATCTCTCTCCTTCGAAGGCTTCATGTTGCGTCTAAAAGACAGCTGTCGCCAGCGCATTGCTGCGCCGACTCGACGGGGGATCACATACTGCGGTGCCCGTCTCGAACATGGTGGCGGTCGAGGTCGATTCCCATCTTGACTGATTTTGAGCGTGTTGTGCTGTGGGTTAGTAACGACTGAGGGAGGAAGCTGAAGTTCGCGATTCGAATTTGGCAGGAAAGGGCAGCTTGGCGTGGTGTGGCCCGTGCGAAGCGAGAACTCCAGAACTCCACTGGGCAGGAGCGACCGCGCATGCATCACAGCACGACAACATAGAACATCACAATCGATAATTCTTGTCCACGTCTATGAGCGTATTCTACATACGATCTCAATCTAGAAGCCGTATCTGCTTTATTGTTGTTTTCCCATGTTGTCCGTTTTCAAATACATCACAAGTGCAGTAGAAGAAATGCATCGGATGCTCCACGGCATTACCAATTATATAGCTACAAGTATATACTTTCGCTCGCAGTTCTGTGAATGCCTGCAAGATCTATGTGCCAAAAACGTGTTACTTAATCATTTCCTGTCATTGCTCCCTGACATGCGATTGACACCAGTCGCGTACCGAACCACAAAAAGCATCAAAGAAGGCTCCGTCGGCATGAAAGCTCCTGCTCGTCTATGCGTATAAACACCGGTCACCGTACACTCCAAGCCCGCTCCAAGCTACAGATAAAACGACAAGGGGGAAGGGAAATCGAGGTAGACCAGCGTACTGCAAGTAGGCCTACTCCCAGCTAGAAAATGGCCAGACCGATTTTAGAAGGAACCAGTTCTTCATACAGCCTTGTCGCCAATGAGCTTGCCGATGCCGTTGTAGACCTGGTTGGTCGAGTCGGGGGCGTAGCGGGGTCCGAGAGAGCCAAGGACGAGGAACATGCCAATAATGACGGCGGCGAAGACCATCAACTTGCGAAGGACGGGGCGGGTGTGGCCAAACTCTTGCCACTTCATGCTGCCCTGGCCGAGGTACTCCTTCAGCTTCTCTCCGCCGAGCTTGTAGTAGACGAGACCGCCAAGCGCGATGGCGTAACCGAAAGCCTGGAGAGGAGAGACGGGGTCCTTGAAAAGGAACATGGACGCAAAGACGAGGAGGATGTCCTTGAGTACACCGGAGAGGGTAAGGACGAGCGAGGAGGTCTTGCCAATCTGAAGATGTGTTAGTGAATGTTTGTGGAGTGTGTAGAAGGGACGTACCAGGAAAACGACGGAGACGTTGAGCAAGAAAGCGACGGATGCGTTGGCCAGCAGAGTGGTCAGACCAACGCGGTCGATGTCAGCCATAGACATCTTGGGAAGCTCAGTGAACATGAGAATGACACCGTTGATGAAGGCGCAAGCAGGGGCGTAGTAGTAGAGGGACACGAGCGGGTCCATCTTGAAGTCGGCACCGCTGAGAAGGCGCTGAACCATGACCAGACGGACAGCCTCGAAGACGATACCAGCGGCCTGGAAGAGGAAACCGACCATGACGAACTTGATCTCTCCCAACGAGGCAATGACTACACCGATGACGATGAAGGAGACGTTTCCGAGGGTCTTGAGGTTGACAGGCGCAACTCCGAGACTCCAGGTGGTGATGAGGACAGCGACGGGCATAGTAGCCTGCTGAGGTCAGTAGCTGCTACAAGTCCGTATTCGTGGATAACATACCTTCAGCATCTGGATGAAGGCCACACTCAGGTACAGATATGCCTGGTTACCGCAGATCAAGCTCATACTGAAGAAGATACCGATGGGGACGATGGCTCGCAGGTATACGCGTCCGGTCATGGGCACCTTTTTCCGGGAGTCGAGGACGGTGGTGAAGCGGGCGAGGATCTGGGTCATGACGGTCGCGAAAACCAAATGCCATGTTGTGAGGAAGATGGGGTAGTCTGCCGGTGTGTTAGAATGCGGAGGTGCGGCGGAGCAGAGTGAACGTACGGAACTTGGCTGTGTCTAAGATGTACTTGTTGAAGACAATTGTGCTGGAACTGAGCGAGATCCATGTTGCAATGTATACTGCAGGATGGAAAGATGGCGCCTCGGGGGATGGCTTCTGCGCATCTGGGTTGACGGTCGGCAGCACAGGCAGGGCTGTGTCGCGCGAGGCCTCGACCGAGGATCTCATCTTCTCGTCGGACATATTTGCGGGTGGTGGCTAACGAGGGACGGTAAAGGTGTTGAGTGAAGGTCAAAGGAGGTGGTTGCGGCGCTGGGAATGCAAGTTGCAAGGTTGCAGTAGCAGTGGGCTAGCGCTGCTGACTGATGGCGGGTATTGCGCGTCAAGGGACAAGCGTGGCACAAGCAACACGAAGCAGCTGTAACAGCGCTGGAGCAATGAGGAGATAAAGAGCGACGAGAAGTGTTGAGAGCACTTGTGAATGTGACGGTACTAATACCTCGACTGCGCTAGGGAAGGGGAGGGGCGGAGCGGGAATCAGCCAGACGACTTCTAGAGCCGGTGCACAGGGGGGGTTCTGGTTTAGGCGTGCTATGACTGGGCAACGGCCGACTATGTACTAGAGCTGATATGAGGCCAGATGAAGATTTGCCAGGAGCCGCGCGGGATTTTGCAAGTGCTCGATGAGGTGAAACTGATCGCCCGTGGAGCCCTGAGTGGACGCGCAATCGACCACAGCGGCGAGGACTCCCATCAATGGCGCCGAAATTTTGAGCCGCCTCTTGCACTTGCTTGTGTAGGTGTGTACGCGTACTGGCACCCTGCAGAGAGGCGCCGAAGACACCGGTCCCACATATATGTAGAAAAGTGACAGCTTCATGCACATCGCGCACTCTCGCTGCTGCCACGCGCAGCGGTTTACATTGCAGGAGCTGTGCCGCGTCGCTGGAGCGCAGGGTGAGGCGCACCGTTAGGGGTATGCAGAGTACTTCGCACACAGGCGTCGTTGCACCGTGGCACTAGCACGACACCAAGTCGATGCGTCGTTGATCTGAGGCTGTAGTCCCCCAGAGATAGAGTCGGTCAAGCTTCACCATGTGCTGCAGCCCGCCAGATTGAGGCTCCACCCGCGGGAACGTGCAGAGGCCATGGTGACACACGCAACTCGAGGCCACGGGCAATGAACATGTTGCACGCACGAGTGGTGAAGCAGACGGCCGGCACCAATCAAGGCGCCCACGAGCAGCTGGGTCAAGCCCGATCGCCGGTCCCCATGGCGGCCTGCCCCTTTTCTCGCCGTTGCAGCGCGGCCGTCTGAAGCCCCCAAGCTCTCCCCAGCCGACTCCTTCGGCGGCTGGCCCTCTGTTACCCTGGACCCACTTAACGCAGCATCGCCTTGGCGTCCTTAGTTTATCGCCAGCTATATTCCTCACCACGCCCCAAACGTCTGGCCTCTGCTCCACACCCTCTCTATAACTACAAGTGCTGCTCGCCCGCAGAGTACATGCTCAACTACGCCCGCCAGACTTTGAAGCGCGTTCCGAGTTTCCAGGAAATACTACAGGGCAAGATGGGATCCGCCAAGGAAGAAATGTATGTTCACCGCCTGCCCACCCACACGGCATCCTGCTGAGCACGAGCTGACAATGCCATAGTTCGGTCGACGTGCTCGTTATCGGTGCTGGCCCGACCGGTCTGGGAGCAGCAAAGCGCCTCCACCAGATTGTATGCTCAACACAGAGTCCAAGTGGCGGGGCACATGCTAACAACAACAGGATGGCCCCTCATGGATGATTGTCGACTCCAATGAGACGCCTGGTGGTCTGGCTTCGACCGACGTCACCCCCGAGGGCTTTGTGAGTACCCCCACCGCCAATTGACCTACCTGCTCTAACACCTCCCCAGCTGTACGACGTTGGTGGCCATGTCATCTTCTCCCACTACAAGTACTTCGACGACTGCATCGACGAGGCCCTCCCCAACGATGACGACTGGTTCACCCACGAGCGTGTGTCCTACGTCCGCTGCAAGCGCAACTGGGTCCCCTACCCATTCCAGAACAACCTGTCCATCTTGGACAAGGACGACCAGGCCAAGTGTGTCGACGGCTTGATTGACGCCGCACTCGAGGCCCGCGTGGCCAACACCAAGCCCAAGGACTTTGACGAGTGGATCATGCGCCAGATGGGTGTCGGCATCGCTGACCTCTTCATGCGACCATACAACTTCAAGGTCTGGGCTGTGCCCACCACCAAGATGCAGTGCCAATGGCTCGGAGAGCGTGTCGCCGCCCCCAACGTCAAGGGTGTCATCAACAATATCATCCACAACAAGACCGCAGGAAACTGGGGCCCCAACGCCACCTTCCGCTTCCCCGCGCGAGACGGTACCGGTGGTATCTGGAAGGCTGTTGCAAAGACACTGCCAGACTCCAAGACAAGATACGGTGACCACGGCAAGGTCAACAAGGTTGATGCCGACGGCCACAAGGTACACCTGAACGACGGCACAGTTGTCAACTACAAGAAGCTCGTCAACACCATGGCTGTCGATCAGCTCGTCGAGTTCATGGGCGACAAGGAGCTCATCGACCTCAGCAAGGGTCTCTTCTACTCCACCACCCACGTCATTGGTGTTGGTCTCCGCGGCGAGCGACCAGAGCGCATTGGCGACAAGTGCTGGCTGTACTTCCCCGAGGATGACTGCCCATTCTACCGCGCCACCATCTTCTCCAACTACTCGCCATACAACCAGCCCCAGAAGGACGTCAAGCTCGCCACTCAGCAGATGGCAGATGGCTCCAAGCCCAGCTCCACTGAGCCCAAGGAGGGCCCATACTGGTCCATCATGTTGGAGGTCTCCGAGTCCAGCATGAAGCCCGTCGATGAGAAGAACATGCTCAAGGACTGCATTCAGGGTCTCATCAACACCGAGATGATCAAGTCGGATGACGAGATCGTCTCCACCTACCACCGCCGCTTCGACCATGGATACCCCACCCCATCCCTTGAGCGTGAGGGCGTCCTCACCAAGCTTCTCCCTGCCCTCCAGGCCAAGGACATCCTGTCTCGTGGCCGCTTCGGCTCATGGCGCTACGAGGTCGGTAACCAGGACCACTCGTTCATGTTGGGTGTAGAGGCCGTCGACCACGTTGTCAACGGTGCTGTTGAGCTTACCCTCAACCACCCCGACTTCGTCAACGGCCGCAAGAACGAGGAGCGTCGTCTCAAGGACGGTGCCCAGATCTTCAGCCAGAGCCCCTTGGCTCTGAGGAACAAGGGTGTTGAGTAAGCGCAGACACATGAAATGTTCGATATGTGTAGTTTCGGGAATTTTTATGGGATACCACGTTTGTTATGAGAAGGGATGGGAAGACATGGAGTCGGCGCATTTGTGCGGAGACTCTAGGTAGATAGTTGCATATAGTTTGCATCTTGAGAAGGTGTTGAGCAAAAATTATACATTTAGACTTGCACTCTACCAAATGTTGTCTTTCCACTTCGTGCATCAACTTTTGTCATCGCTTCTCTGAACGCTTTCCTGGCGCATCACCTACATATCCACGAGACAATACCCTTCGATACCACCAAACAATCGCATTCGCATTCCGATCGATCGATCCCAACAACATTTGAACAACCCACCTCACTCTACATGACTAGCCCTAATCAAACCACGGACATTTACACCGTCACATCGTCATCTCATTTTCCCGCGCACCAAGGTTGCGCGAGTCGGCAGCAATTACATTCGTACACACCAACAAGCGTGAAAGTGGGTAACGACCCCCACCCCAAGTGTACAACGGGCCGATTAGGTACGGCATGCCAACCGAAAGTAATCTGCCCTCGTTACACCACAGCCGCTGCGGTGGAGTACAGTACATGCAATGCTTGGAAGAAGACGCGTACAACATTCGATAACTACGGTTGTACTACGGAGACGATCCGGGATCAAGAGGTAAATGGAGGGATGTAGATAGGAATGCGTGACGAGGTGTGAAGACTTTTTTCTCCCGCGGGCAGGTAGGTAGAGAGTACAGTGGAGGGTATGGGGTAGGTGGAGCGAGGAGGTTAAGTGCATGGGGAAGGTGTTTGTAACGTGGCATTCTTGGTGATGTGTGTCTGCGGGTTGCAAGTCGGTGTATTTTGGTGGAGTTGTAACGTGCACATACGTTGCGTATATTGGGTGTTGTATTGATCACGTGGTTTTCTTCCGTCGATGCGTAGGTACTCAGTCGGATGCATTCAAGCCTTGCTTGCCCTGAACTTCCTCAATACCTCCCTCTCCTCCTCATTCCTCGCTACACTCTCTTCATCACCAACTGGCAGGCGCTGATGTTTCCACTGCTTGCCTCCAGCGCCGTAATCTGCACTGACCTGCGCATCACCTACAATGACCCATTTGTAAATCGTCAAGCCTTCTAGTCCAACAGGTCCTCTAGAATGAATCTTGTTCGTTGAGATGCCGACTTCGGTGCCGAAACCATATCGCTGGCCATCCGCCATGCGCGTGCTGGTGTTCCAGTAAACGGAGGATGAGTCGACGGCTGCGAGGAAGGTCTTTGCTGTGATTTCCGAGGTGGTGAGTATGGCATCGGTGTGGTGGGAGCCGTGAGCGTTGATGTGGTTGATGGCTTCGTCAACGTTGGTGACTGTCTTGATGGCAAGTATGTAGTCTAGGAACTCGGTGTCGTAGTCTTCTGGTCCGGCTTCTTGGAGAAGCGTAGCGGAGTGCGGGTCTAGTTTGCCTCTGAGGGCGAGGAGCGAGGTATGGTCACAGCGGAGTGATACGCCCTTTTGTAAGAGTGCTCCTGCAACGGTGGGAAGAGTGTTGCTCAAGGCTGCTTCTTCAACAATGAGTTGCTCGAGCGCGTTGCAGCCAGCTGGATAGCTTGTCTTTGCGTCCAAGACTATCTTAGTGGCCTTTTCGGCGGGGTAGTCCGCGCAGAGGTAGGTTGAACATATTCCATCTGCGTGGCCGAGGACGGGGATGGTGGTCGTGTCCTTCACATAGCGGACCAGCTTGTTCCCGCCGCGAGGAATGCAGAGATCGATATATGTATCCTGCTTCAGCAAGTCGGCGATGACATCGTGTGTCTGAACTAGTTGCAGGCAGTCTGATGGGACCGCTGTTGACGTAAGAGCCTTGGAAATGATGGATGCAATGGCCGCGAAGCTGTTGCTGGACTCTCGGCCACCTTTGAGGATAGCTGCGTTTCCAGACTTGATAGCGAGCGCAGAGATGTTCGCGATTACTTCAGGTCTAGCTTCGAAGATGATGAGGAGTACTCCGATCGGACATGTTATCCTCGACAGTACCAGGTCATCATCCAGTAGGGTCTTCGCGGTGGTCTTGTTGATGGGATCCTCCAACTCCTTCACGTCCAGTATCCCCTGCAGCATATCCTCATACTTCCCCGGCTTCCCCAGATCCAGTCTTTTGACTAAACTCGCACTTAGCGTGCCTCCCGCTGCGGCCTTGTTCGCAGCTTCCAGATCCCGCGCATTGGCCGCTAAAACCTCCTCTTTTCCAGTTGCTAGTGCCGCATGGATAGCAGTCAGTGCGGCATTTCGCTCCTCGGTAGACAAGACAGCAAGTTTCCGGGATCCGAGTCTGGCCGCCTGGGCGACCTCGAGCGGCGTGGCGTTGGTGAGAGACATTGTCACTTGGGTTACTTCGTGAGGTGGTGAGACCTCGTAACGTCGATAAATTCTTGATGGACGTGTGACTCAGATTGGCCTAGAAAGGGACGAAGTCTTCCACGGTGTTCTCGGAAGGATCGTATGCAGGGTCTTGTGCCGCTGCAGGTGCTATTGGAGACTAGAAGCGGATCGTATGCGGAGTGCGCGTTGTGTCTAAAGATAGGTGCAGGATCTGGTGTTGCGGGGTCTGGATGCTGGATGCGTTGCGCCACTTTTCGACGCCACACCCGAGTTGAGGTCTGGGATACCGCCATGTCGCCTACACCGTGTTTTGCACTTTGCGCAATACCTGTTCACTGTGCAAACTACCACGGACTTTGTTGAGGAGAAGAAATTCGATTGCGTCATATTCGAGATGCATCCCTGCCTGGGCGCGGTGTTGGCAGCTGCGCTCGGCTGAGGCAGGGGTCTTGGTGTGGCTGGGAAACATCGTCTACCAGCCTCCCGGCGTCGCTCAGCCAACCTCGCCCAATTCCACCGAATCCTGTATCGCGACAAGCCCTGGCCCGCTCTGCTAGCCCGCGCGACACCTCATCATGTAGGTCATTGCTCAGAGATGGCTGGTACACTACATATGCTGGCCGGCAGCTGTGTCTGTCACCATTACACACCTCTACCACTGCCTCTCAAGTGCTGAGCGGGTACCCAACCAAACTTCTCTCTTCACCACGATACTCACACGTGTTACTCGCTAGTACTCGTTTGATATCACAGCACATCTTGGACATCACATCGCATCCCGTCGCTGTACCACAACCACCGGCGCATCCCGTCGGCAACGCTCGCTACCTGCCATCTCCGCCGTCACATCGCACTCAAGATGCGCACCACCATGCGAGCACTCACTGCTCTGGCCTCGGTCGCCCTCATTGCCCCTGCCGCCGCTCAGACATGGTCCAACTGCAACCCCACACTACGAAGCGACTGTCCTCCAGATTCGGCTCTCGGAAGAACCGTCAACATCGACTTCTCGTCTGAATCTGAGAGTTTCACACCCCAAGGCAACCCCACATACGGCGACGATGGCGTGTCATTTACCATAAGACAGTCCGGCGATGCACCTCAGCTTACTTCGCTGTGGTACATCATGTTCGGAAAGGTGGACATTGAAGTTCAAGCCGCACCCGGCGCGGGTATCGTCAGCAGTTTCGTACTGCAATCCGACACTCTGGACGAAATCGACTGGGAGTGGCTCGGAGCAGACCCCGATGAGGTTCAGAGCAACTACTTCGGCAAGGGACAAACCACAGACTACAACCGTGGTGCTTTCCACGACGACCCGGGCAGCCAGTCAGGCTTCAAGAAGTACACCATCGAATGGACCCCAGAACAGATTGTATGGCAGATTAATGACGTGACTGTCCGCACTCTCGAGCCTGCCAACGCCAACAACCAGTACCCCCAGACCCCCATGCAGATCAAGTTCGGTGCATGGAGCGGTGGTGACTCCGCCAACCCTGCAGGTACCATCTCTTGGGCCCGTGGACCTACCGACTACTCTCAAGGCCCCTTCCGCATGAAGGTCAAGTCTCTCATGGTTCAGGACTACTCCACCGGTACTCAATACGTCTATGGCGACCAATCTGGCACCTCGGGATCTATCAAGTCTGTTGGAGGTACCGTCTTCTCTGGCGGTAACGCTCCCATCGCAGACGCACCCGCCATCACTGCCACTGCCACCGGACAGCCTCTGCCCTTCACTCCTCACCAGACCTCCGACTACACACGTCCCAGCGTCTACCCCTGGATCCCCGACCCGTCGGCGACTCCCACTGCGCAGCCTACGTTTGCGAACTACCCCGGGCTCCCGAGCGGGTGGACCGTTTCGGATTCCGGAAAGGTTGTTCCACCCAGCTCAGCCACTGTCAGTAAGCCTTTTTCGAGCCCCTGTCTACTTTAGTGACGAAATGCTAACAATCACCTGTAGATGTTCCCTCAAGGTTCCTATACCTCATCGCCGCAAGCTTTGCCTACGGGTTCATCCGACAATGGGCCTAAGACAGTCACTGGATACGACGACCGCGGCTTCACCACTATCCGTACGATATACCCTGCCACAACACCAGCGCCGACTGCCAACGGGCTGGAGAACAATGCTGCTAAGGACGCCGTCCCTGCTGCGCCTGCACAAGGTGCGTCATGGAAGCTCATGGTCTCCTCAATACTTCCTTGGGCCATCGTCCTCATCCACATCCCCGGATGCATCGGCCTCTAGGAGGGCTGGACCAATTTATGGGATACGATGGTCTTCGGTCCAGCGTTCTACACCGTAGCCGTTGGCATCGTCGCGATGAGTGCATGTGTCAGGAAATGTTTTACGAAAGGATATGTCGGTTTCAAAGTCTCGATCAAGTTATGGGCTGCGCCTTGGCCAGCTGCAACTTGGAAGTTGAGCTACCAGAACAAGGGCTCCAAGAGGAGTAGGAGGGAGTATACAGGTTTTTGGAACTGGCTTCGGCTATTGTTTGGATATTGAATTGCATAGCGTTGGGTTGGGTTAGTTGTTGTATAACATCAGCATGGCATCGCATGGGTTGGAGTTTAGATATGGGCTCAGGCTCTTTTGAACGTTAGATTAATGACGACTATGTCGTAATGTAATGAATACTACATCATCAAATATTACATCACTGTGACCATACCTATGAAGTCGAATGCGCAGAAGCCTGTTTTCTGTAAGACAGCTCCGAGATAAACGACCTGGGTTTCCATCGCAGCACACAGTACAACTTTGAAGAAATCCGAGCGATTTTCTACCAAAGGCTCTCTCGCTAGTGGCCCTCGTGATCAGGTATCTGTGTATAAATACTCCTCACTGCACCTTCTTCTTATCTACATCATCGCTTTTGATGTTTATCGACAAATACTAAAGTCACGTTCATAATGCCCATGTTTTGCTGTCCTTCCTGAGCGGATTACCAGAAGGCTCCGAGTCTGAACTGATGTCTTCGCGCCGTCCGCAACTCTTGGTTATCGTTAAAAACTACTATTGCCGGTCTCATGTGTTGCCCCAGACCTTTCGCCACCAATCTTTCCAAAACTTAGGGGCATATTAAAGAGGATGTTAAGTTACATCATGAACTTTTCATAAATTGAAATTCGCGATCTGGCCTCTTTGTGTGTGCGCTTTTGACGCATGCGCTAGTGAGTCCAAGATCCTCTCTTCTTCGAAGTATAAAGATGACCTTACCTTCATCTTTCCTGCTTCACTTTCAAATTCATTCCCCTATCCAAAACTCGGAAAACGAGTATGATGATCGGCTCTGTTCTCCGCGTCGAAAATAAAGTCTCATTTATGCATATCTCTTCCTGCTGCCTTTTTGCCTTGCTTCTCATCCAAAAGCCATGTTGGTGAATGCGATGAGCTTCCCTCAGATCCGAAACTGCGGATGCGATGGAACAAACGTATGCCCAAAAAGACACTGGAAATCCCGGAATGAGCTGCGCGAACTTACAAAAACCCCCAAGTCAAACTCATGACTTTTTCGTGGCCTCGACACACTGGTTAGTACTCACTGCGACTGTGCGACTGCGTATAAAAGCTCCCAGTTTTTCAGCTCTTTCCCTCCTGGAACCACGCGCTCTGACCATTTGGACCAAAACGAACAACCAAAATTCAAATGACCGGCGCTGTTGTCTGCTGCAAAACCTACCAATGACTACGTAATGTCGCCTCATGTACGTGATGTCGCCTCCTGCCGCTTTCCTGTCTCTCTTCTCATCATAAAACGAGCAAAAACGAGCTCATGTGCCTTGCATAAGCTGGGAAGCTCACTTATACTGGAAAGCGCAAGATATCATCGCGATGCTGGGTGCGTGGTTCGCGTTTCTTCGCCAACACATGTACCATACCGTTCTTCTTTCGAGAAGCATGCAATGGTAACCAAAGACGGTGAATCGAAAACCATCTATGAGCTATGCAAACGCTCGTAGGCTATACATATATAAACGATGTCGTCTGCCGGATCATACTCTTCTTCTATAGCTATCTGTCGGGAATCAAATATCCAAATCCACGCACTGAGCATGCATGTTTGTGGGTAGTCTGGTTCCAAAAATATTTTGAAATCTTGTACGTGTGTTCGTTCCTTCCACCGAAGTCTCTACCGCGAGCCCTATTAAAGTCCTTCTTTACATACTTCACTTCGACATGTCGGTTCGTATGAACCTCGGAATACCCCCATAACGAAAGACAACAATTCTTATGTCTGTGCCCGTTTTGCTTCTCTGGAAAGACCAAAAAGCGGCCCTGCAATAATCTGTGTCTTGTTTTGACCTGGTCTCATCCATGTAGGCCACGCTGGCATGGCCGTATATAGATACCTCTCTTCTACTCGTCAGTCTTCTCTCATTTCCTCGCGTCTTCAAATTGGCAACTCCAAAACGAGCCCAAGAGTTACCCATGTCTGCGGGCACGTTCGTTGAAAAATGTTTGTTGTGCCAGAAATGCGTGGTGTCGTGCGCCTCTTCTCAGTGTATTATACTTGCGATTTCTCTCATTCGTGAGAGTATCTTTTCGTTAAGGTCGTCGATGTTGCGGAAGTCGTGAGTGGCTCGTTTCGCTCTGCGTCATCGCAGTACCATGGGATGAAGCGGATGGAACCAAGAGATGGAATCGCACACAGGTGTGAGTCATGCGCCTCTTCTCCAAATCCCTAAACTATCTACCGCCTGCGTAGAGCACTGAAACACTCGACTTCAGAATGTATGTTCCTCCAAAAGATGCGGACGCACCATCTATGTCTCGCTCAGTATTTTGCGTCTCTATCGATGATAGGGAAACCTCTGCGTACCTAGGTATCTGTTCGCCATGAAAAAAAAGACAAGGAGAACCTATGTCCTTGTGCCTGGCCTGCGGATCGTGGCTTACATGCCTTAGCCTGGATCTACACGCGATTAGCAGGCGTCTCAGTAAGCACATGTATATATAAAGATCTGTTACTACCGTCTTTCCTTACTTACAAACCCAACCTCGAGAGCTTCTGTAACAAAACGTTGACACAAAAGCTGCATGTGTTCTGTCAAAACTTCGAGAGCAGATCTACATGTTGCTTTCCCGCTTCCAACGCTAATTCGTGGACGCGATGTGCTGCTCCTCCCCAAAAGGTGCCTCCGTGTATATCTATCCTCCTCGTTTTTCCAACAAACTCGCGCCCGGTTTTCCAAGGCCATGGCTTTTCAAAATTATCAGATCACTTTCTCATCCTGAGAGATCATGCTCACAAAGAGTGAATGAGCGGATTTGTCCATCACGATTTAGAGAACCGAGAAAAGCCAAAAGCTCAATTTGGTTTCAAAACAACAACGAAGGAACGAACATGTCGTCTGCCGTTGCAATCATTCAAACAAAACGCGGCAAGAGCCATGTTGGGTATTGTGCACCTCTTCTCCAACCTTTAACAAACTATCGTTATAAGAGACTAGTCAAATCCCAACTACAAGATAACATGTCCTTCTACTATTGATAATTTTAAGACTAAAATCTGTTGGTCATGAGAAGACATGCGTAAATCTATCCGAAAAACTTACACATGCGTGAAATTATGCTTGGTCTCGTTCACTGCGGATCGTATTGCTAATATGTTAGCCTGAAGGTATTCACGTCAAACGGCATCCTTAATAACTGCCTCGATATATAAACATCCTTGCAGTCAGCTGCCTTGTTGTCCTCAATCTGAGAGTTGAATTTACCAAAAGCTGGGCAGACGACGTTTATGAGCCCGGCGTGATAAGTCAGTCCATGCTATTCTTCTCTTTTCTCCAAAAGTCTACCGAAGATGAATCATGATCGTTTCTCTCGAAACCCACGAATCCTGTGCGTATATGCGGATCAGACTGCGGTTGCGAAAAAGGAGGTACACCCAGGGATGAGACTTCAATAGTATCGGCAACTCGAGAAGATGACAAAGCCAAGAACGCCGAAATGGACTTTTTTGTTTTTGAAAATGCTAGTATACAGAAAGAAGAAGACCTCCTCCAACCTGTTCATGCAGCAAACCCCAATACCATGTCATTACCCTCCCATCCCATCCCAAAGAGGAAGAAAAGGAAGAGCAAAATCAAGATCTCGGCCATGCATATCACGAACTGAAATTATTCCACCATGTACAAACCCGACTCCACCCAGAAGAGTAAACACATCTCCGTTTTGACTTCAACGCATCTCTTAGGTCTCGTCTCTTGAATCTTCCTGAACCCACGTCTAACCGCCACGGCCGCCATAGGGCTGGTGCCTGAAGCCACCACCACCACGGTGACCTCCACCACGGTAGTTCGCACCCCGAACACCAGCGTTCTTGGGACCAGTGGGGGCGTTGATAGGAGCCTGGCCACCACCAGCAGGGGGTTGGCTAGAGCCCTGGCGAGAGCGGTTGTTCCTAAAGCCGCCGCGGCCACCACCGGGACCGGAAGGAATGTTCGGCTGAGGCGCGTCCTCGTACATGCCGTCCCAGCTCTGAGGGCCGCCCTGGGGGTTACCGAAGCCGGCGGGGCCGGAGAGTTGCTGCTGGCGGCGAGCCTGTTGTTGTTCGTATTTCTGCTGTTCGAAAGCGAGTTGATCTTGAGCGGTGTAAGCTGGGCGTGCACCGGCACTCTGGCCACCTTGAGGATTCATCATACCCGGACCACCTTGACCTCCTGGGCCTCCTCCACCTTGCATCTGTGCCATTTGCATCTGCTGCATTTGCTGCATCTGCATCGGGTTCATACCACCTGGGCCACCCATCATTTGAGGGTTCGGGGAGCCATTGCCGCGGTTCATACCTTGGTTCATCATCTGCTGTTGCATCTGCTGCATTTGCATCGGGTTCATGCCGCCCATGGCAGCCATGGGGTTGCCGGGCATACCACCACCGGCTTGCTGCTGAGCGAGAGTTTGCTGCATGGACTGGAAGTACTGTTGCATTCGCTGCCAGTACTGAGCCATCATGGCAGGAGACATGGCGCTGTTGCCACCTTGACCTTGCATGTTTCCGCCGCCGTTGTCGTAGTTGTTGCCGCCACCTTGGTTACCGTTACCGCCGTCGTTGAACTTGTTGAACTTGTTATTGCGACCGAACTTCTTGTTGCCATCGCCGCCATCGTCGTCGCGCATGTTGCCACGAGGCTGAGCGCGCTTGACCTCAATCTGCTTGCCGAGAATCTGGAGAGGTCCGCGTAGGGTGGCATCTACGGCTGCGTCGCCGTCGAAGGTAACGAAACCGAAACCACGGGGTCGACCGGTCTCCTTGTCCATCATGAGTGTGGCATCGACAACGCGACCGAATTGCTTGAAGAAGTTGGTGAAGTCTTCCTCGGTTGCTTCTTGGCTCACACCGCCGACGAAAATCTTGCTGGTGCGTTCCTGCTCCTCTCGTGGGATAGCACGCTTGGGGTCAATCTGCATGGTATTAGCTGGCAGCTCGCCGTTGATGGGAGTAGACATACGATTTTACCATCGAGGTAATGCTCCTTGACCATGACGATGTTCACACACTTGGGGTCCTTGAATGTAAGGAAGCCGAATCCTCTCGAGCGTCCGGTAGCAGCATCGCGCATTACGGTGCATTCGCTGACTTCGCCAAATTGTGAGAAGTAACCCTTGAGTGAATCTGTTGTGGGGATTTAGTAAGTCCCTACGTTTGAGCGTATAGTCGTGTGATAAAACTGGGGTATGTCTTGCTCTACTAATGTGTCATCACGTACCTTCTGTTGTCTCCCAGTTCAGACCGCCAATGAACATTTTACTATGGTTGAAGTTAGCAAGATGTTGCTTTATATCATCAACTTCAGGAAGAGCAGGCGATATTGATGAGGCGCATCATAGAGCATCCGTAAGTATATAGTTGGGTGGCCTTTGACGTGAAGGCTGGCGTTGGCCGTCATCATGATGCCGTCGAAACCATATTGGTAAGACTAAAGATGCAGAAAGTCGCAAGTACAGCATCTTCGCATACAGTCCACCGTAACTCCAGTTCTCATCCTTGGCGAGATATATCAGGACACAATCTCAGTAGATGAGTGATTGGTGTAGTAGGCTGGCGTCGCAGTCTTTGTCGAGTTGATCGCACTGCACCGCTGATTGTTGTTCGCCAGCGGGGCTATCGAAAGTGATTTCGCAAGTTGCAGTGTCGAAAAGTTCGTGTTCCATAGCTTGTCGTGGTTGATTGATGACCGACGGGAACATGTATGTTGGTATCGTGAGGTTCCCTTGCCGCTCGCGAGGAAGACCGCAGCCGCTGACGAATGGCTAAGCGACACCAACTCCTGCGCCGCATCCGACCCTGGACGTGTCGACTTCGTGGCGTGCACCAATCATATCGACCAAGAACGCACTCCACGTACTCATGTCCAAGTTTCGAGGTGCAAAAGTAGCCCTTGCAAAGGCACAGTTTGATTCGGATGAAACGTCTGTGTTCTGCTATGAATTCGAGTGTGGAAGTCTCAGACTATCTCACGACTCGGTAGCTATCCTCTGCTTGCGTTGCTGGTACGCGCTATCAAGTACCTAGGTATATATCGACATGAGGCGCTGCCAAAGTTCGGGCAAGCCGCGATAGTCCCTGCGTGAGGCGCGTTGATGGTTGCTCTGAGTATCGCTGAGCGGTTGACTTGTGTCTTCCAGCTTCTTCTAACAACCAACACTGGTGGCCCATTCCGCCATGCATCGAACGCCTCGCCAATGGGCGATATGGACCACAATCTTTCGCAAGGTGTCTAGCTCCTCGACCTTCATCCCAGACTCTGCGCCAATCATGACCCCAGGTGCTTTTGAAGGTAAGACACACACCGTGTCCAAAGCTTGTTCCTTGATTGTACACGCAAAGTGTCATACGAGAGCTGGTATCGCTCATGGTGCCTGATGCTCTAGCACAATGTCTTATGCGGTGGTTGATGGCTTTGGTCCTGGTAACAATATGTCCTCGGCGGATGCCCTGACACGGAAGATATATGCTCTTTTACCTTGTGATGCGCCTCTGATAGATGGGGATCATGTTAGACATTGCACGACTTACCCGTCTTCTTTCACGTTGATTGGCCCATAGTTGTCATCATCCATGGGCGCATTGTCGTACGACTGCTCGCCGCCAGCATTGTAACCGGATTGGTCCATGTGCGAGTCGCCGTCTGCCGCGCCTTGGGCTGGCCAAGAGAGCGCGCTATCTTGACCGTTGTTTTGTGCGGTATCCTGAGGAGGCGCGCTTACGGGCTCGGCTGGAGTAGGCTCAGGTTCGGTTTTGGGGGCTGGTGCGGGTGCGGCAGCCGCGGGCTTCTGTGCGGGCTCATCATCGTAGCTGGTGGACCGTTAGTAAGTGTCGCATTACACGCGCGAAGCTACGTCGCGCTAGAGATACTGACAGATCGTCGAAGATGTCATCCTCGTAGTTCTCGTCGGCCATGGTGTAGTCTTGAAGAAGAGCTTCCTAAAAGGTATGTCGGGAACGAGGAAGGAGCAAGCGCGCGAAAGTAGAGTCGCGATTAGAGAGGCGGGACTGTCGGGTTATTTAGAAGGAAGGGAGGTGATAGAAGGAAGAGTCTGTCGCCGGAGTGAGGAGATGAGAGCAGAGCAATGGGCAGGCGCGCTAGCATCGGGCTTGGCGTGGCAGGCGCGACGGATACATGCACGAGCCCTACGACATACTTAGGTACCCAGTACAGCCATGTTGTATAGAAAAGCTGTACTATTGATGGTGCGGTGATTCAAGAACAGGCTGTTATCTTGGGGATATCCAGAGTTCTTCATTACGGCACAAATCCTACAGGCTCCTTCGTACTTTCCGGGTCGAGCGATTCGGAGCTCAGGTTCGCAGCGGGGCCGCCTCGAGGCACGGAACAAGCATTCACATATTCCAACATGGCGTCCAAGAAACAGCAGCAGGTTTGTCCACTCAGTTGTACGCGCAATCTGTGTGTTTGCTAACAAGTTGCCAGGAAATGGTCCAGGTCGGTGTGTGCCCATCCAAGTCACAGAGAGCGTCATAGTATCCGGGGTAGCTAACATATCGCTTCCCTGCATACAGACCGATCCTCGTACGTTGCACATTGCAGTCGCATACCGGCTTTGATTGCTGATATTCCATGCGCAGCTCTGGCTCTCCTTTCTGGCGAACGACGTCCAATTCCGCTTCCTCGCCGCCGCCGAACAAGAAGGTCATCGGCGCATCCTATTCCCATGCCGACATACTCAACTTCAGCTCTTTGTACGTTGCTTAGTACGCTATTAATGGCCTGTAGCTGATAGTCACAGGAGCGTTTCCGGATCCAACTCACGACCTCGAACCCCGCCATCGGCAACTCACAGTCGCGAGTCAAGCGCTGCACCGAGCCGGTCTAGCAAGACCATATCGCCCCGTCCTGCGCGAGCCACGTACAGCTACTTCCTCAATGACACCCACCAAGACTGGAACGAGGGGGACGAAGACGATGCCGACAACATGTTTGAAGATGACGAAGACGAGTTTGGGCTGCCGAGCATCGCAAACATGCGGAGGAAGGGCCGGCGGAAACAGCCATCCAAGACGAAGGAAGCCGCCGGGCACGTTAGTAGGGAGAGTCTGGGCTCAACAGCGTGGCGTGGTATAGACAGTGGTGATATTGCAGAGGAGCGAGGCATACCCAACTACCCGACCGCGAAGAAGATTGAAGGGAAGATCTTACGGCCGCAGTACCAGGAAATTCTTCGAGATCCCGCAAACTCTCTGCATCTCATTTCGCATCCTAGTCTACCCCCAAACGCCTCAGCGAAGCAGGTCGAAGAGCACTCCGCGCGCACAACAAGGATCAACAAGTTCAAGAGGATACTGCAGGCGAGCACCATATCGCTATCAGATCTTCGCGACTCAGCCTGGTCAGGAGTCCCGTCTGAAGTACGCGCAATGACATGGCAGATCTTGTTGGGTTACCTGCCAACTAGCAGCGAGCGGAGGGTCGCGACACTCGAGCGCAAACGGAAAGAGTATCTGGAGGGAGTGCGACAGGCCTTTGAACGCGGTACATCTGGTAATGCTAGCGCTGTAGCATCTGGAATGGCAGGTGGCGCTGGCTATCCTTCAACAAATCGTGGACGAGGACGTGGCTTGGACGAAGCTATATGGCATCAGATCAGCATTGACGTGCCTCGGACGAACCCCCATCTCGAGCTCTACAGCTACGAAGCGACGCAACGGTCTCTCGAGCGAATACTATACGTGTGGGCGATACGGCATCCTGCGTCAGGATATGTCCAGGGCATCAATGATCTGGTGACCCCTTTTTGGCAGGTCTTCTTAGGCGCCTATATATCGGATCCGGATATTGAATTTGGCATGGATCCTGGACAGTTACCAAAGCAAGTTCTGGACGCCGTTGAGGCGGACTCCTTTTGGTGCCTTACCAAACTCCTTGATGGGATTCAAGACAACTACATTGCGCATCAACCAGGGATCCAAAGACAAGTCGCTAGTCTTAGAGATCTCACAACGCGCATCGATGATCAACTGGCGAAGCATCTCCAAAATGAGGGTGTAGAGTTTATACAGTTCAGCTTCCGATGGATGAACTGTCTTCTGATGCGCGAGATATCTGTAAAGAATACGATACGCATGTGGGATACATACCTGGTAAGCTACGTAGCCACACTCTTAAGTGCATCACTAACATTGCCTAGGCCGAAGAGGATGGGTTTTCTTCATTCCACCTCTACGTATGCGCTGCGTTCCTCGTAAAGTGGTCCGATCAGCTACGAAAGATGGACTTTCAAGAGGTCATGATGTTTCTGCAATCATTGCCAACGCGTCAGTGGACCGAAAAGGACATTGAACTATTGTTAAGTGAAGCCTTCATTTGGCAAAGCCTATTCAAAGGCAGTGGCGCGCATTTGAAGAACACAGGCTCAAGAGGAAGTGGCGTAGGGATGGGACCCGACTTCTGAATCAATTGCTGCAGCACAGTAGGTATTGCAATACCAAAGCACGTACGCAGCGCCTACACGAATTGTCGTCTAACGAGGTGAATCAAGGAGAGTGAACTCCTGACTAAAGACAGCAATCAAGCTCGCGCTTCAACGTATTGGCAAGAATGCTCTTTCCGTTGTCCGAGTCGCGGTCGTCACTTCCACCTCGTCAGTTACCGAGCGGAAGTTACCCCGCCCTTTACCCCACCATACGTCACATAGCTTCAGCAGTGTATCCAGATGGTGTTCAAAAGACCGACAAGTATTTCTACATCGTGGTTTCTCTAGAGTGAACTCATCAGCAAGCCCTCGAAGTTGTCACTTTCTGGACCGTTCCATATATACTTGACACTGCTATGGCACCATCGCGTCCTCCATTCCAGGATCTCCCACTCGACAAAAATGGTCCACCCGGAAACGCATGGGGTCTGTACGGCCCAAACGACGAGCTCGGCGCTCTAAACATGATTACACCATCAGCCGTCAAAGCAGCGGCCCAGGAGATACAAATCGGTGACCGGGTCTCACTTGACTGGTATCTCAACCTACCATCCCATCCATCCTTCAACCGTCCATCTTTCTCCTGGAAGATGAAGAACAAAGAACATCCAGATGGCGCGAAGAGAACCGTCAACGACGACCATCTGGATTTCAACACGCAGGGAAGTAGCCAGTGGGACGGCTTCCGCCACTACGGTTACCAGAGTGCAAAGAAGTACTACGGTGGGCGCTCACAGCAAGACCTCGAGTCCTCGGAAGTCATCGGCATTGATCGTGTTGCCAACTCTGGCGGTATCACAGCTCGGGGTATCATTTTAGATTATCCGCGGTATCTGGAAGAGAAAGGCAAGAAAGAAGTGTACGCGCTCGAAGCCAACAGCATCACGGCCGAGGAACTAAAAGACATGGTAAAAGAAACGGGTATCAAGACGCGAGAAGGCGATCTGCTACTCTTACGAACAGGATTCACACGTGATTACGCCAAGCTAGGCGAGGAAGAAAGACGGGCGATAAAGGATAAGCCACCGACGTTCCTGGGCGTACAGTCGGATAAGAACACGCTACAATGGATTTGGGAAAACGGGTTCGTCGCTGTTGGTAAGCATTCGCTCGTCTTACCTCATCTCATCTTCTCATGATCCAACGTCTCCTTGGCTTCTTCTCAAACTCCTCCAACCACAACTCAAAGTACACTCTCTAACAATTCCGCAGCATCCGACGCGCCGTCATTCGAAATGTCTCCGCTCGTAGGCCCACACAGCGCCCCAGGTGGTATCAACGCGGGTGAAACCTGGGAAACTGAGATGCAGGGCGGTGGCTTAGTACATCAATGGCTGTTGGGTGGATGGGGTGTTATGATAGGTGAGATGTGGGATTTGGAGCGGTTATGTGAGAAGAGTAAGGAATTGGGACGGAGTACTTGCTTTGTTAGTAGTGTGCCGTTGAAGGTAATGTCTCGCCAAGTTGCTGATACTGAGACATGAGCTGACTATTGCGTAGGTACCAGGTGGTGTTGCGAGTCCACCGAATGCCGTTGCCATTTTTTAACTCAGAGGCGTTTCTCGTAGCACTTAGCATCGGAGAGAGGTGCCATGAAGATGAGAAGATGGAAATGCGCTGATATCGTGTTGTGGTATCAGTCTCGGGTGATAGATTGATACGAAATACGAAATGCCAAGTCGGTGCTTACGCTCATCTCCTCTCCGCGCCCGGAGTTCTCTCCAGTGGCCAGCACACGAACCTGTCACCAAAGCGTCATCGCGGACCTCGACGGGCCGATCTCTGCCGTACGAACAATCAACGCAGAGGACTTCGCAATACTCGCCCATATTCTCCACGTCCGTATCTATGACACTTCCTCCACAAACAACCACTCATTCCCTCATATTTCCACTCCCGACACATCTATTTTTACCCCAGCAAGCCCTACGCATGCAAACCATAAAATGCGGGGAACCCATGTCCCCGAAACCGGGTAAGCAGTATATTGCGCCAAGGCTGTTTGTACTTCATTTCCTCCTGCCACCCAACATCATCTCGATGGCTTGGAAAAGCCTATCGCTTTGACCACCAACGCCATCGCCAGCCGTTTCACCCGCTTCTCCCTCAACGTCATCATGCTCATTTGCTGTTTTTGGTAGATCAGCCCCGTCAATTTGCTTAGCACGTGGAGGGAGAAGCATTGTGGCGTTTGTATTCGCGCCCAAATGTATAGATTTGGTATGTGTGGGATTGAGTTCGCATGTAAGCCGTAGTAGTGAAGCTGTCTGTCGGCGTATATGCGACGGCGACGGCTGAGGATCTTCGTGGACCGTGTTCCCCGGTGAAGCTTTTGGTGGGTGTTTGAGTGGATTACGGTGTATATATTACCCTCGTGTACGCCCGTGTTCAGCTGCATTCTTTACAGCAATTACACATCCCTTCCAACTCTCGTACAGATCATCAAGCCTCCAAAATTGTCATCAAAATGAAGTCTTTTGTCCTCATCGCCGTTCTTGCTGCTTTCGCAGCGGCATCTCCCGTCGTACCTGCTCAGATTTGCACGAAAATCTGTCTCTTTGAAGAGCCAGACTGCCCAGGTGGGGTATGTTATCAACTTGCCACATTTAATATGAGTATCGTGCTAACGTGGAGCAGGTGGCTGTCAAGTCTGGTGTAAGTATCCTGCTACATGTGTGCTCCTTGATTGGCGAGGATAGTATGTGAGCTAACGTGATATAGGCATGCTGGTCCTGCTGCACCAGAGAATAGAATGCACTTTTGACTCAGATTGGGGCTTGGCTCAGCTCGGGCGGGTTATTGAGATGGTTTTGCTGCACCGATTAGAGAACATTTGGATGGAGATTAGTGGGATTTGGACTATTATTTGATGAGATTTTGGAACGCATGGAAGGTGGAATAGATGTGATGTCACACGACGAGTATCGTCTTCCAATCAATACTATGCCTGAAGCTTTGCAGTCATGACCTTTGACTTTCAACTGCTGCCTTCTTACACTTTGAGCCATCATATTGCCGATGTTCATACGCTGATTGTAAATGCTCATGTTGTTGGTCTTGGCGAATACTCACCATCTACACTACTATGCCATGCAGTCTCGAGATCCGACCTTTCTCTGAGCTCTTACTAATCCAGTGGTAGCTACGCGTTGTGTTACTGGCCAAGCTCCCGCTGAGTACACCTTTTCGTTTGTTGGTCGCATTTTCTGTTTTCGAGTTAGATCCGCAGCGATGTTTGCAGTGGACGTCAGCCATAAGCTGAGAAGTCGCACAAACAGGTGTGTTCTTGCGAGTCTAGAGCGTGCCTTCTCATGCCATCCTATTTCGAGTAATCCCGTTTGTTGTGGCGTTGGGCGCCTTTTTGGTAGCGAGTATGTATATATTCTTACATACGTTCCCTTGATTTCGGTCCTCATCTTCCATACTCACTCATACCACATACCTGACCATCATCGTCAACATGAAGACCTTTGCCGCCATCACTCTGCTCGCCGCCCTTGCAGCAGCAAAGCCGCAACACTACACCCGTCCTACGCAACCGCCGCCATCAGCGCGTGCTGCTCTTGCTACCCCACCACCCAGGGTTTGCGATCGTAGATGCGCTGCTGAGCCGCCTACCAACTGTGGTGAGGGATGGGTATGTGGATCTGATTCTGATCTAGAAGTGACTGTATGCTAACTTTCATCAGGAACCTGCTCAGCTTGGTGTAAGTATATATCGACTCCCTAGTCCAAAGAGATGTTCGAGAGCATTGAGCTGACATGCGTAGGATTGCTGGGCTTGCTGCCGTATTTAGACCTGACTCCGGGTCACGGGCGTCGCTGGCGATCCAAAACCGACTTCGGACGTCGATGAGGCGCTGATCAGGCGAACGGGGGTGCTGAAGGTATTTGAGAAAGGCGTACAACTTGATGAAAACGGCGGCGATCTTTGGGCACATGTCAAGGCGTTATTTAGGTAGCGTATAACCCAAAGAAAGACGTCTTCTCTATCGCACCTTGCTGTTTTCCATTAGACGTTTCTTTCCTATCCGTGGATGCCTACAACTTCATGTGAGATTCTCAGCTACCCAGGTACTTCGCATAAAACTAAGTGACATCTTGTACGAACAGGTGCGAGATATGTACAAACCTCGTACATTACCCAGCCGTGAATGTAGCAAGAAGAGCCGTACCACAACATAAGTCCTGCTTGATAGAACTCATGTCGTCAACGACAACACCACTCCGAACTCCCACTCCAACATACCAACCCTGGAAGTATACGGCCCGATTACCACGTCATTAACTCCGCCGCGCACATCGTCCTAACTCCGAAACACAACCACGGGACGCACCAAACACGGTGCTTGGAGGGGACTACGACGTATCCAATGTATATCGTGATAGCGCAACTCTAATTCAGGGTTCGCGACCTCTCATAGGCTTACAGACTGGATGGCTGGTGTGATAGTTATGCCGTGGTGAAGCCGAGTGTTGAACAACGGGCCGTTCGAAGTACCAGTTGAACGGGATGGAGGGAATTTGCTTTCAAGATGGAACTGAGTATATATACGTCTTTTGCCCTCTTGCGATTACTGAACATCCATAGATCATCACGCGGTGCCCCATTGAAGAATCATCACGATTATTAACTTGACCCTTACCACAACCACCGCACCTTCCAAGATGGGTCAACAATTCAGCCAATTCTTCCCCCCAGCTCCCACCTTCACCGAGACCTCCCTGCCCAACCTCAGCGGAAAGGTCTACATCGTAACTGGCGCCTCTGCAGGAATAGGAAAAGAGCTCTCCCGCCTCCTCTACACCCACAACGCCACCGTCTACCTCGCCGCGCGATCAGCCGAAAAAGCGCACGCAGCGATATCATATGTCAAAGAAGCATGTCCCGATTCCAAAGGCACACTGCACTACCTGCATCTCGACCTCGACGACCTCTCCGGCATCAAAGCCTCCGCCGAGTCATTTCTAGCAAAGGAATCACGCCTGGATGTTTTGTTCAACAACGCAGGCGTCATGGTCCCCCCGGTTGGAAGCACCACGAAACAAGGCTATGAGCTGCAACTCGGCACGAATTGTGTTGCGCCCTTCCTCTTCACCAAGCTGCTCACGCCAATCTTGCTGGAAACAGCGAAGAAAGAAGCAAAAGGCAGTGTTAGGGTGATTTGGGTGAGTTCAATTGCGTCGCAGATGAGCGCGCCAACTGGCGGCGTGGACATGAGTAATCTGGAGTATACCAAAAATGTGAATAATTGGACAAAGTATGGGATGAGCAAAGGCGGGAATGTATTTCACGCCTTGGAGTTTCAGAGGAAGTATGGGGGCGAGGGGGTTGTTAGTGTGGTATGTTCCATCAGTCTTCTTGTTCCTTTCCCCCTTTCTTTACGATCCCTCTTTGAGGATCTCTGCGTCGATCCACTAACGAAAACTACTGCAGGCGCTCAACCCAGGGAACCTTAAAACGGAGCTCGGACGCAACATGAACGCTGTGCATCATTTCTTCGCCAAGTTCATGTTGTACCCCACTGTCAATGGCGCGTATACGGAGTTGTTTGCTGGCCTCGCACCTGAGGCTGCGAAGCTCAAGACGGGCGAGTGGGTTATGCCGTTTGGAAGGGTTGGGACTCTGAGGAAGGACTATTGGTCCGAGACTGGGAAGAAGACGGCGAGAGCGTTTTGGGAGTGGAGCGAGAAGCAGGTGGAGCAGTATGCTTGAGGGTATTTGAGGTGTCTGAATGACGTCGCTTTCTGTATCTATCAGTTCTGTGGCCTTCTGTGCATCATCTGCCTCAAAATATGCTCATAATGAATACCAATTTCGCTCTGCAAAGACCTAATCTTTGGGAGATGTGACATATTTCGTATATACATTCTATCATTCATTCATTTGTCGGAATAAGACATCCATTATCAGGCCTTCTTCGCATCCTTAGGGGCCATAGCCAGAAGCGTGTCCGGATCCCGGATACCAGCCAACTGACCCTGCTGCGCACGCTTAACGGTAAGCGCAGCAATCAAGGCAGCACCGACACCAGAGCCGTCCTCAGCGGGAAGCACCTCGACAGGGTCGTTCTTGCCCTTGCCGTACTTGGCGGGCCAGTCCATAATCTCCTTGAGCGCCTGGGCTTGGCGGATCTTGAAGTGGGGGTACTTTGTGAAGACAGAGCCATCGGCACCGACGTGGACTTCGTCCCACTTCTTGTGCTTGCAAATAGCACCTACACCACACGCGGTGAGACGAGCAGCACGTGTGCCAATGAGTTCGGCAAGACGGCGGATGAGCTCGAGTTCGGGCTTCGTGCAGGTGATGCCGAGCTTCTCTTGGAAGAGATCCCCTGTGTCCTGCAAGTTCTCGAAACGGTCCTCCTCGATCTGAGACAGGAATCCGGCGTCGAGAGAGTAAGGCTTGTCGAGCTTGCTGGCGTTCTGACCCTCAAACATGTGGCATTCGCTACCCTTGTGCAGATCCTGGAGGACGAGACGGAAGATCTCGCCGAGGTAGAGACCGGCGACCATCTTCTCGAAAGATTGCTGACCGGGTCGTGGTGATTCCTTGTCAACGATGACATCGTACTTTGTTCTTGGGAGGATCTGGTGTTCGTTGTCGAATGCGCCCCATTCGCAGTTGATGGCCATTGGCAGGCTGGGGTCGAGCTTCATATGCTTCAACTTGGGGATGGAGCCGCAATCCTCCATGTAGGCGGCGTTGCAGCCGGTGCCGAAGATGCAACCGATCTTGATCTTGGTGTTGGTATACGCGGAGGCAATCATGGTACCGGTCGTGTCGTTGACCAGAGCCGCAAGCTTGATGGGTACACCGCGCTCCTCAAGAGCCGCCTTGAAGCCTGGAACAACATCCACGCCCTCCATGCCGGCGACGTCGAAGCCCTTTGTCCATCGCTGAAGAACTCCGTGGTCGATGGCGTCTTGCGAGACGGGGTATGAGAAGGTGAAACCGAGAGGCAGGTGGTTGAGCTGCTCGCCCTCGTGGTGGTATTCGATGAACTGCTGGAGACAGTCGGCAACGTAGCCCCAAAGCTCTTCGGCGGTTCCTGTCTTGAGCTCCTCGGGCATGCGGTACTTGGATTGTATGATCTCGAACTCGCCCTTCTCCTCTGTCAGGGTAACCTCGCAGACACGCAGGTTGGTGCCACCCATGTCGAGCGCGAGGTAGCTGCCGGTCTCGTTACCGTCGGGGAAGGCCATGCACCAGGTGGGAATCATGGGCTATCACAGTCAGCTTTATCCTGAAGAGCGCAAAGCAAACTGCGACTCACAATGCTTCCGCCCTCCTCCGACAAGCCCTTCTCAAGCTCCTTGACGAAGTGGTTCGAGATGGCCTTGAGCTTGTCTGTGTTCACGACGAACATCTCCTCGAGCTTGTCGATCTGCTCCTTCAGATCCTTGGGCATGTCCGCCATGGAGCCTAGCACGGTGTTATCCCATCTGTCCTTGTGTACGATAGCGAGGTCGGGGCATACCCCTGCGGGAGGGCGGTTTCCTTGCGCCGAGTAGAACCATGATTGCGGTTGTGAGGGTGGTTTAGGTAGGGGTGGTGTTATCGCGAGAAAGGTGGTGGTGTCGCTGAAATCGAGGGTTCAGGACGACAGGTGGGGACCTTGACGTAGGGTGTTAGTCTCTGTATGACGAAGAGGCTAGAACACTAGAAAGCAGCTCAATGGCCATGCCCAGCGGCCAATCCCACTTTTGTACACGATATTTGCTTCTCCACCCGCCCAGGTTGCTTTTGGACGTACGTCGGGGGTGCGGCGGCTTACCAAGATAGTGTAGTAACGGACCCCCGCTGTTGAGTCTGCCAATGGCTCGCGGGCTTGTTCAGTAAGCGGTGTAGTCGTCAGGACAGGCGTCGGATGATATGGGGAGACGATGCGCAATCGGGGGGCACGAGCGTAAAATCGGTAGCTGTTGAGCTGCCCCCCCGCCATCCCGCGCGCCGGAGCGTGAGACGGCTCCGATGACTTTTGGTGCCATGACGCGCCTCTAACGTGGGCTGCACGAGGCTTGGTGGGCTGAAGCTCCTGGGACCCCTCGCTTGCGCTAGCCTCATTCGTCTCCACCACGAGAACTGCCCACGCAGCTCCGATTACTCAGCACGACACATCTCAGATGGAAGCACATTGAAACTGAAGCGTCTCTTCATTAAGCATTACACACTACATATGTACAAGAATTAAACCTCACGTCTCTGACATCATCTACGATGCCGTGCAAGCCGCCGCACCCTTCGACGTCTTTGTCACCAGACTAATAACCGTCGCAGTACTCTTCGCAACTACCGTCTTAGTCTTGGGGGCCCCAGTAACAGTCTCCGTCTTTACTCCGCCACCTAGAGTCACCGTCTCAAACTTGGTGCTCGTAGAGACAGGCAGCGTAATCGTTGTCTTGGAAGTCACGTCGCTCGACTGGGTTATGACGATGGTTTCCTGCGCTGCGAGGATAGTCGAAGTCTTTGAAGCGGTCTTGAGGGAGCTGACCGTGACCGCTGGCTCAGTGATTGTTGAAAGGACAGTCTTAGTGACGAGGTCGGTGGAGTAGACTGTGCTGGTGGAGGCCTTCAGAGTCATGGTTTTGCCGATCTTCTCCGTTGAAATAATTGTCGTGTAGTAAGTAGAGCCTGCCTGAGCGATCGTCGATGTCTTCACCACGGATGTGACTGTGACTGTGCTGGTACTGGCCTTCAGGGAAGTAGTCTTGGTAGCGATAGACGACTCTGTAACAAAGGCTGTTGAGCCGGCTTGAGTTGCGGTAGCTGTGGCTACGTAGCTGCTCACGGTAGTGCTGATGGTGACTGTGGTGGTGCTGGCCACAGCGCGAGGAAGCACGGCACCTCGGCGGACCAGCTTCTCAGCGCTGCGAGTGGGAATGCAAGAGAGCGTGGTAGTGGACTTCTTGGTAGTTGTCTTGATGGACGTGCTACTGATCGTGACCGAGTCTTTGGGTTGCACCGTAGTCGTCTTGGTGGTGGTCGGCTCGATCGAGATGGTAGTCTTGACTATTGTGGAAGCTGCCTTCTGAGTCTTCGAGCTCGTGATGAAGACTGTGGATCCTTCGCTGATGGTGATGGAAGTTGGCTTGGGCGAAGAGGTGTATAGAACGGTGACAGTTGTGGTGCCCTTGACCGTCGAGGTCGTAGCACCCTTGGTTGTCACTCCAGCTTCGGTCACGGTACCCTTGACAACGCTGGTCTTAGTGACAGGCTCTGGGGTAAGAGTGAGGCCAACATCCTCAGTTACTACCGAAGTAGCAGTAGAGGTTACGTCAGGAGCAACGATGGAGGTGGTCGTGGTGACCTTCAATGTGCTGGTCTTGATGACGTCGATGGCGCTGATCGAGAACGTCTCTGTGCTTTTCACCATAGTAGTCGAAGTGACTTCAGGAGCAGTGACAAAGGTGCTCGCAGTAAGTGGGGCGATCACGGTAGTCGTGGTGTACGCTGTGACCAACGGTAGACTACTCGATGAGGTGAGACTCATAGTAGATATCGAAACACTGGCCGACATTGTTGACGATGATATGAGGGACGAGGATGCAGTGCTGCAGACCTGAGGCGAGCCCATACCAATCGCGAAAGGCTGGGTATCGACAAATCGGAAATCAATGAACGCAGTCGTGGCGAAGAAAGAAGCAAGCTGGAACTGAGCAACATCGTTGTCCGAAAGCTGCTGGGAGAACGCAGCGCGCTTGCAGATATCAGAACCTGGGCCAGTGTTGTGGTACTCTCCGTATGTGACACCATCAGTTTGCGGGTTGGTCTTTGACCACTGCGACCATCCAGCCGGGCTGATCATGGCATCGAGGTAGCAGCCAACATAAGCGACACGCGAGAAGCTATTCCATGGACGACCAAGGCTGACGCTGCTAAGCTTCCCAGATCCGGGTGCAGGCACGATCCTTGACTGATCGAACACGAAGCCCGCAGCAGTTGTGTTGGTCGTACGCTTGTGAGCTGTGATGCTGATGCCGTCTTCGTTGGAAGCGATGGTCGAATCCAGGAAGTAGGCAGATCCACTACCATATATAAAGTCCACATTACCCTCAATGTAGGTCTTGAAGGTGAATAGATTGCCAGACACACTGAGAGTATCCTGGTTACCATAGATCTGGCATCCGTACAGCGCAGCGAACTTGCTGCTTTGAACAGCAAAGCCGAGCGAAGCAATGTTCTGCTGCGTGCCGTTGTTGTTTCGGAAGTTGATATTGAAACCATGGAAGTAGTTGCCCTTTGCGTAGACAGTCGCTCCGTCGGTGTTGCTACCAGAGGTACCCTGGGTATCCACACCACGGCTGAATTGAATGGTAACTTGGTTCTTGGAGTAATCATCGGTTGAATCGGAGTAGCCACGGAAGATGGTGTGACCGGACTTGGCGATGATGAGCTGCTCCTCGTAGGTACCAGGGTAGATAAATATTGTGGCATTCGTCTTGCTCGTAGTTGGCGCAGCGTTGAGAGCCGCTTGAATAGTACCGTATGTCACCACGCCAGCAATCGGTGTCTTGGAGACGATAAGAGCATCGGCCGGTGGGGTCGTGCCGTTGAAAGTCGAGTTGCCACCGACGACGATAGGTCCAGGGGGAATGACAACGGGCGCGGAAGGTAGTGGAGTGACGATCGAATTGAAGTAAGTCATGTCAATCCACTCTGTTGAGTCCATGACAGAAGCTAAAGAGTACGTATCCGAAGTGAGTAGCGTAGCATACCCGAATGACTGACGGGCAGCGGCGTTCTGCTCCCAGTTCGAAGGACCCGAGTTGTTGAACTCGGCGAAGGTGATGTGATCGGTACGTGGGTCGGTTGCAGACCATATTTTCCACGCCGCAGGAATAATCGTAGCGTCGAGATACGAGTTCTTCACGACAACAAGCGCGTACTGGGAGTAGGGCCGGCCTAGGTAAACTTTTCCGGTAAGATCATCGACTGCATTGGGAGCCACAGTGAACAGGCACTGATCGAAGATGTAGCCACCGATTTCGGTGCTCGACTTCCTGCTATGCGCCGTGATGGCCGATGACTTGCGCTTGGCACCGATCGTACATCCCTTGAAGTATGCCTTGGAGTAGCCCCAAATGAAGTCGATGGCACCTCCAATGTAGCACGACTCATAGTATTGGTAACCAGCGGTAGCTCCGTTCAGAAGAGTATCTTGCCAGCCATCAAACGAACAAGCGTAGAAGGCGATGTCGTTGCCGTATATTGAGCCTGCGAGAGTCACGTAGTTAGGCTCGGCACCATCGAGGTTATCAGTGTTGATCATGTTGACGTTGTACATGCTAATTCTGCTTGATGCGGTAGAGAAGACGGATGTTTCCGCATTTGAGTGTCCGACGGGTAATGGGGAGACGGATAGACCACGAGCGAAGGAGACAGTGACTTGATTGTCCTTGTAGGCTTGACCTGGATTACCAGTGGTGTACCCGATGATCCTTACGGCACCAGGACGATTGACTGACGGGATTTGCTCGTTATAGGTACCCGGGTAGATGAAGACGGTTTGGTTGGTCTTGTCTTGCGGGAGCGAAGCGAGTGCGGCAGTGATGTTGGTGTACGCAGCACTGTTGCTGCCATCCTTGGAAACGATTACAGCGCCTAGGGGCGGCACAGTACCGCTGTCAGGATGAGCATTGACAGTTGCAGTGGTAGTCGGTCCAGTCACGGTACCGTTGGTAGAAGGGGACGGCGATGGTGATGGCGACGTGGTCGTGGGGCCTGTAAGGCTGTACGAAGGAATCGCATTGTACGCATCCATGTCCAACCATGCCGTGCTGCCGATCCATGCAGCAAGCGTGTACTTCTCAGCCTGAGACGCTGTCAACTTTGTGGCAAAGTCGGCCCGCTTGGCTGTGTCCATCCAGCTGCCAGGGCCCGTGTTGTTGTATTCGCCGAATGTGACTCCTGATGTCTGAGGGTTGCTTGTCTGCCATACGGTCCAGCCAGCGCTAGAGATATGCTTGTCGATATACGAGTTCATGTAGATAGCGATGGAGAACTGGCTGTACGGTCTACCGAGGTAGGTTGTGCCGAAGGTGTTGCCGTAGGTAGTACTGTATGTGATGACTGAAGAATCGAATACATATCCACCTGGGGCGTCTGCAGTGGCCCTGTATTGTGCCGAGATGAAGGCGCCAGGCGTGTTGCTAACAATCATGCACTGGTGGAAGTATGCGGTGGAGAACCCCCAGATAAAGTCGATACTGCCCTCAACATAACAGTTGCTGAACACTTGTGTACCCTTATTGGCGAGGAGTGTATCCTGGAAACCGACAAAAGAACACCCATAGGCGGCAATGTTCGCGCCATAGAAGTCAGCAGCCAACGCAGCGGTATTCGAGGTCTGTGGGTATGTATTCACGAAGTCAATGTTGTACAGAGCCATTCCCGAATCGCCGCTAGGCTTGGAGTATACGACGGGTGTTTGCTCGTTCTTGCTAGCACTGGTAAGCTCTCCCCTGGAGAATTCAATCCGGACCTTGTTCTGAGTGTAATCATTCGTGAAGTCGGTGAAGCCCCTCAAGGTGACCTTCCCCTTGCGAGTGATGGAAAGCTGCTCAACGTATGTACCCGCGCCAATCTTGATCGTATATGGGTTGCCGTCGTTGGGAAGGGCGCTGATAGCTGACGTGACGTTCGAGAACTCGCATGGTCCGGGAGTCTTGGAGACTATCAGAGTCGGGGCTGCGGCTGCGATTGTGCAAGAGACTACTGGGGTAGCACTGGTCATTGTGGAAGCAGTGATAGTAGCGTTCGAGATGGAGCTGGCGGTACTGGCCAGCGAAGCCATCGATGAAGCTGATGGAGACACTGTAGAAGAAACAGTCGATACAGCAGATGAAGCGGAAGCAATCTGAGCATCATTCGATGCTTTCAATGACGCAATAACGTTCTGATCAACCCATGCAAGCGAAGAGCTAGCGTAAGGGTAGAACGCATTTCCAAAGACCTTGTCGATGGTGAATTGAGACACCTGATCGGCCGAGAGAAGAACATCGTAGCTAGGGCGAGCTGCGGCGTTCTTGCTATAAGAACCGGCACCGGTGGTGGCGAACTCGCCGTAGAAAGACGGAGTGGTAGCCGCTGAAGGGTGAAATCCTGCAGGGGCAATCAAATTTCCCATTGCTGTGTTCCGGTAGATTGCCACTGAACCGTTGGCAGCTGGCGCCGCCAAGAATACGTTGTTGTTGGTATATCCTGTCTTCTGCTGTATCGAGCTCGAATCGAATACGACCGTGGAGTTCGTAAAGGTACCTCCGTTAGGGGTTCCACCCTTGCTGTACACAATAAGAGCACTCGAACTGAGAGGAACGATGGTGGACTTGTACAGATAGATCGTCGGGTAGTTGTAGAAGAGATAGTTCGATCCCTCGATGTACGAATTGGCGAAGAAGGCCGTTCCGTAGGTAGCGGAGACTACAGTGCCACCAGGCGAGATGATGGAGCACCCATAGAAAGCAACATTACTTCCTCTGAGCGAAATGGTTGCCGCATTGGCTCCTGGGCCAACGGCAGCTGAATTGACGATGTTGATGTTACGGACGGTCACGCCCTTGATCTTATCCGTACCAATGCTGAATGGAACCGTAGTGGCAGCGATTGTGACTTTGTTTTCGGAAAAGTCGTCCGCAGCCGTTGGAGAGGGTCCGGCGATCGTGACAGTAGCCTGTCCGATGACAGTGACAGCCTCGGAGTAGGTTCCAGGAAGAACGGAGACAGTGGCGATGCCGCTATCTTGTGCAGCCTTTACGGCTACATTGATGGCGGTATAATCCCCAGATCCATCGGTGGCGACAGTGATGACCGATCTGGGGCCTGTCAAGGTAGCCGAAGTAGTTGTAAGAGGCGTCGACGATGTGGAAGAACGACTCGCAATACTCAGAGTGGCATTAGAGGCACTACTCTGAGCAGCCGCAAGCCCGAGCAGGGCGGCAACAGCGAACGAGCGCATAACGAATGACGATCAATCGACGAGGATGAGAAGCGAGCGATGGATATCGGAAGTACATGATATTAGATGGTACTTAAGCTCGAAGATCCTCACCAAGGGTTCACGGGGCTGACACCGAATTGGGTATACTACGACAACGTGGTCTGGATCCCGATTACAATCTGACATCTCGTTAAATCCGCTTTCACGCTTGTCGCCCGACTCGTAGGTACATCTGACAGGGTAGATAGCCGGTGGGTCTCTTCAGAGAGGCCAGGGGACAAAAGCCACAATCGATAGCTGCTGCCGTGTGAGATCCTCACCGTGGCAATCCGTTTTGATCGAACCCCCATCGCTGATGAGATGCCGCTGTTGGGAAGATAGTCTTGTCCATCAATATTGATGGTGCCGGCTTTAGAGCCAAGCGGTACCTACTAATGGGCGTAGGATGCAGGAACGAAAGTAAGATCCCAAAGAACTATGGGAAACTAAGAGCGTTCCTGCATGGCGTTCATCTGGGTAGGAACAATCTTAGAAGCGTCGCCCGTTGCTTGACGAATTTCCACGCGTGTTAGCGCGACGTGGCTTGGGTTCAGTGTCGGTCCGGCCAATTTCACCGCGCGAAAGAGCCCCTAACCCGAACATTTTGAAGGCGGGACTTCAACATCGAGCCGCGGCGGTACTCATGAGTAAACAGAGTTGGTACTGAGAGGGCAGGTCTCATCCCGGCGTTGATCGACTAAGTGGTGTGTTGTACATACGATCCACCCATGCATCGGCAGTCTGGAGCTCTAAGGACCAGGGTGATGTGGATATGAAAATCTTTCTGGAGAAGGACCCATGCACCTGTGTTAGACCACGAGGGCATCGCGAAACCCCAGCGTTTCCCAGATAAGCGTCCAGAGTCGACATTTTGGGGTTGGAAGGCCTATCCAGTGTTCTGGGCATCGGATCTGGTACCAGGTGGGACAAGCTCTACGACTAGCGGGCAAAAGTGGCGCGCCGGAAAGCTTGGTAACTCAGTTCCTGGCGCTCGGTAGCTGCGATAACGCGTTTAGGAGGCGTTGTGATTCAGCTCGCTATTCGTAGTACTTCGGGCGAGAGAAAAGAGTTGTTCCTCCAATGACTTTGGTAGTTTCCGCGGCGCGAGGACTGTCGGGAAGCTGCGACGGACAGATTGTTGTCGCGATAACATCCACAAACGCTCACCTGCTAGGCTGCGGCTGAGATGGATGATAAAGGCCCGAATGACTTCGGATACGCTTTACGGACGAACAAGTGCAGGCGCCTTCTGGTGTTCGAGCTCTTGGGTTCTGATGGCCTCTGTTGGTGGTCCGGTCCGTTCATAGGGCTGGTAAGCATGACGTTGCGAGTGCCGGCAGGCACGGTTCCACGCGACGCAACACGCCGCTCAGCCGTCCATTGTCCAGAACTCGAGGCTGCGACGAAAATCTCCTAAGTGTCGTTAGTCCAGGGGCGTCATGCGAATTATTTTGCTCCGCGGGGCCAGACATAGTGTTGTCTTACACCGAGGAAAAGAAAGTTGAAGGTTTGAAGGGAAGCGGCGTATTAACCGAGACAGCCCGGCCGCCCCTATGATCGAATCCATGCAGAGCTCGTCCAATTCCCGGAGCTGCTCTCTCTCTCTATCAACCCATAACTACTCCAAGCTCTGCTACTTCTTGGAAGTTGTAATTTCTCCCACGAACGCCTTCATAAGCTCCTGCTCGACCTGCTCATCAACAGTGGGTGGTGACGACACAACCGCCACCCAACAGATCAAGCCGCCACCACCAAACAAGGAGAATGCCACAAAAGCCATCACCCGCAGAGGTAGCGCACGTGATGACGACCAGAACGCGGGAATTAAATAGTAGGCTGTAACCATGAAAAAGATACCCACTCCAACTACAACATCGGTCAGCGCATGGTCGCAACTATGCCGACTTTTGTGGAGCATACTTAGGAAAGTGCGACTTTGGGGAGGTAATGCACGTTGGTCTTTTTGGCTGAGGAGTCTGGTCTTGACTTCTCTATACACACACCATCCTTCCTCCGGACCAAAGATCTCGAGATACATCTTCGGAGGGTAGTCGCGCAATTCGCGTCCAGTGCCAAGCCTCCACTTGTCCGCTATGGCGCTTGCATGTTCGCGAGAGAGTCCGCGAAAGACAGATAGAACTTCAGTCAAGAACTCGCGAATATCGTTCGGAAGAGCGTCAGGTTCTGGGATGATGGGCTGCGAAAGCGCGTAGATGGATGCCTTTTCCTCGCGGTCACCGTGGTTTTCGAATGAATTCGTCGACATGTTTTCGTAAGAGGAGGACATGAGTACTCACTCACTTCAAGGAAAGAGAACATAAGGGCAGTGACTTTAATCAACCACCTGAGCAAAGCCGGATGATCGGCGTTGGTTCTTACGTCAAGGCAGGAACACAGCCCTGGACAAGGCTGACTTCTTGGCAATTTGAAACACGCGCGCAGTATACCTAGGTGGCAGATGGACCTGCCAACCAGAGATATGTATTGAGTCATCCTGTCCGTATGCCCACTACTTCATCTCATTAACAGAACCATATTGAATAGTCTGCCTCGCACTACAAGCTTACACCGGAGACAAGCTAGCTACCTAGGTAGGCATACTCTCAGGCCACCTGGGCAGTCACGTGCATCTCAATAAGCGAGCGGAGCCGGCACGTTGCCCAGCAAAGTCCGCTCGGCACGGCTGATAACTCCCGCTGATGAGCGAAGCTCGATCTGGGCGATCGCATGTTGGGTTGTTCCAGGACAGCATTGCGCAGGAAGGCCACCGATAGCAATGAGGCATGAAGCGATGGCGGTGCAGACGAGGTGAAGATTGTCGAGCGGCATAAGCGCAAGTTCGACCTCGTACGCTGGATTTGAACTTCGCTTTGATGCGACAGCGCTCACTCTTTTTCGGCAGAGTTTTTATTGGGATCTTCTGCGACTTTGACGGTGTGCATGTCGACAAGCTCGGGCAGAGGTTGCGTGTTGGCAATGCGCGCGGTGGAAGACCACTCCTCTGCACGCACACCTCTAAATGCATTCTCTGCTATCTGTTGCATGCGCCATTGGACCTTTCCACATACAGTATTAGCAATCGCATTCCGGAATAGAGAACAGCATCATAGCTCTCGTCTTGCAACTTACACCATCGTCATCCTCAAACAAAGCCCCATGCTGGAAGCGCGAAGGGACGTCATCCACTTGGGGCTGGGTAGTGTCTTCATGCTTGTTGCTCAGGATGATGGGAAGAGCGTTGTAGGAACCGAACTGTCGGTAGGCCCCGCCGACGCTCAAGCACGCACCGTCATTTCCTTTTGCGACAGCGTTCTCGAGAGGACAGCTGTCGCCCTTATAGAAGGCGATTATAAAGTCTTCTTTGGTATCTCCCTGGGCAATGTAGACTGATTGGGCGTTGATACTGTATAGGCTGCCGTCCTGACAACCATCATCTGGCGTCAAGCCGACTACTCCACCAAGACGTTCGCCTCGGCATTGGATGCCGGTATAGAATTGGACATCGTGGCCTAAAGAAGGCACAATGAGGGTAAAGAGGCCGGCGGCGATGGTGTTGTGCATCTTGGTCGCTGTTGTTGCTGAAGAGGTGGTAGATGTTCGGGCGATGTGATCTTGTGCTTGACGTAGAGGGAAGGTCGGTCTTTTATATCTTCTATAACCAGAGAGCGCTCATGCATCTTCACTCGCGGCCTGACTGTGTACCTGCGTCATCCCCGCGCGGCCTCGTTCATCACTCCCCTACCTCACCCCTGCTCGTAACCTGTATTATACCAAGAGAGCGTGTTCCGTCTTCCGAGAAAGAATATCTAGGTACGTTTCCAAGCCATACTGGTCGTCAAGAGATAGGTAGGGAGGAAGAAAGGCCAAGACGGGCGAGCGGCATGGATGGTTGATTCCGCTTCGGCGTCGCCGTGGCTAAGCAATGACGTCGAGGCTGCCTTAGGATTCCGCAAAAGGAAGGGAGGGTAGTTGAGTTTTGCAGATTTCACGAGTTGCAAGATAGTTCGAAATATTGTTTGAACACATAATAATTCATTACTCATATCCTCATCCCCTCCCACATAAACATCATAGGTATCTACAGAGTGTACCTGAAGCCCTCAAGGCCCTCAATGATCTTGCCTCCGTTGTTGGCACGCTTGTTCGCCATCCAGAACTTCAAGTTGAGCAACAACGAGATGATAATGATCATACCCGAGGCAATCATGCAAGCAACGATACCAGGGACGTATGAAGGTGCGTCCTGGGTACGGAAGACAGTTCCACCGATGATACCACCGATACCACCCGCGCCGACGAGTGTAGCGCTGCAGAGAGCGCGCTTCCATTGGCCGCGGATGTTGTTGGCTTGCCATGTTAGGATGCAGGGGACGTTTGCGTTTGCAGCGGCGGTAGCGAGGAAGACACCTAGAGGATGAGATGTTAGCAAGTATTGTGATAAGAGAAGAAGGAAGTAGTATTGAGATATGACTTACCAAAGTATCGGACACCGACGTTAGTGCTGAAGCCAATCATGGGAAGACCGATGAGAGCGAGGACACCGTTGGCGATGACCCATGGGCTGCGGATGTGGTACTTGTCTCCTGCCCAGGCGAAGCCAACCATGACGAAGGCGGCGAAGACGTAAGGGGGTGCGATGAGGCAGTTTGCTGCGGCGGGGCTGAAGCCCATACCGTCCTTTAGGATGATAGGCAGGAAGTAGGCGATGGCGTAGGTGATGGTGGTGGTGAACATGAAGATGAGAGCGAAGCCCCAAACTTTGAGGTCCATGGCGCCGGCGAGGTAGCTCTTGAGGTTAAACTCCTCAGCGATGACGTCGTGGCGGTCTTCTTCAATGCGGGCGACGATGAAGTCGACTTCGTCTTGCTCGAGGAACTTCTTTTGGGTCGCACTAGGCTTGGCTGCTAGCTCGGGGAAGTCAACGATGAAGTACCATCCAACGACACCGATCAGAACGGTGATGACTCCTTGCATTATGAAAATCCATCGCCATCCTGAGAGACCAGGTCCAAAGCTGACGGGTGTGGTGGGCGCCTTCTTGGTAGGTCCGTAGTGGGGTCCAAGCCAGTATGCTGCTTGAACGCCTTTGCCGTTGAGCAGAGAGAAGAGGTAGCCGAGGATACCTGAGAAGGCAGACGACAGCATACCGATGAGGAAGAAGACGGTGTTGCGCTTCTGGAGTTCGAATCGCTTGTACCAGCATGAGAGGAGGTATGCAGAGCCGGGGAAGAATCCAGCCTCGAAGATACCGAGGAGCAGACGGAGTGGGATGAGTGTGTGCCACTCCTTGACGAAACCGAAGCCTATCATGACTGCTCCCCAGATGATGACGATAGATGGCAGGAAGAGTCTCGGACCAAGCTTCCTCAGCACAACGGTAGCTGGTGGCTGGAGTGCGACGTATGTGATGAAGAAGAGTAGTACAATGATGCTGTACCTCTCGCCAGTGAGCTTGAGATCGACACCCATGCCGGCAACCATGGCGACACCTAGGTTGGTTCGGTCCATAAGCGAGACACAGTACATGCAGCCGAGTGTGGGGATGAGACGAAGATCGACCTTGCGGACAATCTTCTTCTGCTCCTCGGGTGTGAACCGACTGATGGCGGCATTGCTGGCGGTTGTGTCGGACTCGATGCGTTCTAGGGTGGCGACGTTGCCCTTCTCTTCAGCGTAAGATGCCATGATAGCTATTGGAGACTCTCGGAGTCCTCTGAGGCCCGTCAAGGGGGTAAGATGTAGACCTTGATGAACGACGAGAAGATCAACAAGGCGTAAGGGAGAAGAGAAAAGAAGATCTGACTTGTGATGGAGAAGGATGAGAGAGAACCAAACCCACAACTGCAGGATACTCGACCTCATATACACATTGGCTTCCCCAGACTACTGATCTCGCCTTCCCCAGATTCTTTGCGGCGTCGGCTCCACCGTACCCCAGACTCTCCAAAACTTAGCAATTTGCATTGGACACTGACAAGCTCTCCAAGCTATCTCGCCTACAACCTATCGAATTGACACTGGCACGGAGCCTCAAGCCCATAGCTCCGGAGACGATTCACCACAGCGGTTAGCAGTACTCATACCAAGGAGCTCCAAGCAGCATAGCATCCGCGATAGTGCTGTCTGGACCCGGCAGTCTGGCGGTCTTGACTCCGGTACAGCGCGCAGGCGCATGTCAAGGCGTTTCCGACAGTCACGCCCAGCCTATACCCCGCGTGAACAGCCATTGTGATGATGGAAATCCGGAGGTGGCTGCGACAAATGGGGTAGGCTGTTGGTGGTTTGGGGCCTGGGCAAGCACTTAGCGGGGTGTCCGCTGTGCGCTACCAGCACGTGGCGTGGGCCCAGACTCTCAAACCAAGGCCTTTTGTTAGACAACTTGCCGACAGCCATTGCCATCCAACATTGGCAGGGCATCTTCCGCTGGCTCATCGACTGATTATCGAGGTGTTGATGTACTACGAGCGGAAGCGTTCCACGATGCCTAGGTACATGTGAAGACGATGCCTTCTGGTCGAGCGGTGAAAGTAAGTGCATGAGGCTGTACTTCGTATAGCTACACATACGCTGCCGCTGTACTTTAATACAACCGTTCGTATAACTGCACCAGTAGGCCTTCAGCTTCGCCACTGTGTTATCGTCGTCTGAACTCATCTGGGTTTTGCGCAAGAAGCGGAACTGTTCATGGTCGTGATCTGATCATGTGTCTCACCGGCCCTTCTTCCGGTTCGTAGCTCTCATGTCTCCACGATTTGACACTTTCAACGGCGGATATTGTAGGATGTTGTTTCAAAGTTTCTTGTACTAGCACAATCTTTGACGGGATTCTCCGTTCGCATGGTATCTTAGATTCGCCAAACGCCAAAGGTATCAGCAGCCATATTGTTGTTTGAATTTTCGTGTGGTTGTCACGGGTCTTGCAAACAGCATCTACTGTTGTTACTCCGGTGTAGGGTGTCGTCTGGTGATGGATTTTTCTTTGGCGGATACTTCGTCTTGCATAGCGTGTCGACATGCGAAAAGGGTATCGATGCAAATGTTTCTCATCCAAGGTGTGGCGGTCATCGTATGGCTCTAGCCTGTCGCTACTGGAAGACCAACCAGTGCGCTTTTTCTAGCTGAGCTGGGCGGGTGCTGCCCAAAGCCGTACCGAGGCAGGACGAGTCTGCTTGTGAAGATGATTATCAGGATGAACAGATGTGAGAAGCGAGATGGAAAAAGAAGATGTCGTCTGTGCAGGTCTATGTAGTTAGTTTACCGAAAGCTGGGGTCAGATCCGAGGGTGCGTTGCGGTTGCCGGCGTCGCTGATCAGTGATCCCCATGTTCGTGCCGAGCCGCACCTGAGTCGTGACGAAATCACGTGACTCCGCGGCTCGAGTCAGCTACCTAGGCACCTGGGTGACAGGCTTGGTGACAGAAGTCGCGACACCAAGCACCCCGCTTCCCGTCTTCGTCTATGCCGGAGTGTGGGAAATCTCGAGAAGCAAATGGAAAGCTTCTTTGTGAGTCTGTATGAAACCGAGTTTTCCTAACCAGTCACGCCTGGACCTTTGCACGACGCTTCATCGGCCTCGGACAATGAGTGAGCCAGATACATGAGGTGTGCTTTTAGTTGCCGCGTAAAGGCTACAATCCCCATTATGGAAGAGAAGCCCCAAGGTGTGTCCTCCCATACGGCACGATAGTTGACGTGGATTGGACGAGGTAGTTAGTGAGGCCAGTGTTCAGCAGTAGGCATCCCATGGCTGACGAGGCTGCCGCACGCACCACGGGATGACTGGGCCTACTCCCGTAGACCTGTATGAGGGTCTCCATTCAGGCCTCAACGGACACTAAACACCTGGAGTATCTGGGGAGCAAGTGACGTCAGCTGGACAAGACCAGGACTGACGCCTGACCAGACAGGTGATCCCCCACGTGTACAGCAAAATTTGGACCAAATGCTGTTGAGCTGAGACATATTCCGACGAGACGTCCTCATTCAAAGCTTCCATTCGTAGATCATGATGGAAAAGCTCGGGATTGTTACTATTGCTTTTCGCTCCCCCGTCGCGTGGTACCTGTAGTTGACAGCGGAGGGTATGAATTTTCGCCCACAATAGCCGCTGGGTGGGTCTTTTGGGCATCCTAGATCCAAATGTCCATGGCGTCAGCGCCAGAAGTGGGTCCGTAGGGCAGCGAGAGCCGCAAGACCAAGTGTTCGGGACCCAATTGGAGACACTTTGGGCAGCGAAGGATTCATTGCTGAGACGAAGTGACATGCCGCATGTGAGTCACACGTCCTAATGGAAACGTAGTCTCTAGAGAGGAATTGCGCGCGCGAACGAACTGAAGCTGGATAGCGCGGTGAAATGAAAGCGTTTGAAATGCCATTGTCGAATTTCGCTCGGGTTCCAACGAGATGGTGGATTTGTAGTGGGCTGAGCTTAGCGAGTTCCCACGCGTTCCTCCACCCAACCAGCGCTAGCCAAACGGCGGAGACGACAATGGTTAGGAAGGCGCGACCACGATTTTGATATAACGAAGAGTGCAACTTGAATGTCTGACAACAAGAAATGAGGTGTTTGCAGGAGTTCATGTAAGATGGGTTGTGGCGTAGATTATCTTGAGATTGTGGGTACATTACCTGCATGATGCTTAAGGCAAGTGATACTGACATCCATCGCATACCCACTGCGCATGGCGGCATCGAACGCCCATCGCGTCTTTACGTCGACGACCAATCGCAAGTTCTCGAGCATCGACTCCCACCATCCTTTCCTGAGAAGAATGATGGCGTTTTACAGTTCCCATGCACATGACTGTGTCACTGTGGCACAAGAGCTGCCGATATCGCATCAATCTGACACGGGCTTCAAGCCAAAGATCTTGATGTCTGCAGGGCGTGTGCGATGTGCCGAAATGATTCAGCCCCGATGCTCTGCCGGTCACACCAAGAGTCTAAACGGACGTCAGTGGAAGACGATTGTATGCGGAGACCCTTTCGAGCGTGTTGTCATGCCGTATCTGTCCGCTACCCCGCCGCAGAACTTGCTGGAGGTCACGAAGAAGGTTGGCTAATCACTCAATGTGTGCAACGAGCGCTTTGCAAGACCTGGCGGTCGGCACAAACTGGTGTCGCGCAGAGTGCTGCATCTGAGCCGAAGCGAATGGTTCTGAGTGGCATTTATCAAGCATCACAGCACATATCTGGCGCAGGCGTGGATGAAGGGTAGCCACAGTTACACGAAACTCAACGTCATGCCTGGTGGTGTGGGAGCATTGGATGAGCGGCCACCCTTCCGTTACGGACCACTGCACTATTTCGTATTACAGGACCGGGACGAGCGAATGGTAAAGCTGTCAAGGATGCACCACATGGTAGCCGGTGGTGGGGTGTTCATGGCGAATGTCTGAAGCTTGATCTAGCAACGACGAAAAGTCAAGACGCTGCACTTTGTCTGCAGACTGTGTACCATTACGCCGGTCTAACACAGCATGAGGGACATGAGGGAGGAGAGCCGTGGCGAATACCTCTGAATACGACAACGGTCGTCGTGCGTGTGACGTTTGGAGTCGCGGTGCCGTGGAAGCCGCAGGTTGCCGGATTGGGCGTATTCGAGGGCGCATCATTTGTTCTGGTTCTGGCCAGAATTGTTGAGGGCATTGCGCTGCTCGATGCGGTGCGTCTGTTCACCGGAAGCTTTGGTGGGGTAGTGTCGATGACTAGGCGAGTAAGCAACGCTTGACGGGCCGCGTGATGAGAGCTGCGTCCGAGGCGATTCGATGGGGTTGTTACACCGATACGCTGTCTTGCTGGCAAGTGCGTTAGTGCCGGGCAGGGCAAGAGCTGGGGGGCTGTGATTTGCGTGGTTCTGAGGACGCAACGCCAGCCATGCTTGACACCGGACAATGAGGACTCGCAGTGGCGAAAGGACACATGTTATGCGTCGCGTCCTGGAGATTAATGAAGGTAACGATGGTGAGAGTGCTCTGTTGTTCCTGCATGGTAAGCGTGATTGACGTGGCCGAGCCAGGAGCAAACGAGTTAGCTGTTAATAAACGACGCAGTGCTGAGGCTCCATGACGTGAACCGTGAGGAAGCGAGGAAGCGCAAGGAAAAAGTTCGATGGAGCTAGGAAATTCTGCCCTGCAACCGTTCACCGTGTGATGCTGCAGAGCATCGAGGGCGTCGTGGTAATACACGATAGACAGTGCCAAGGCGAGGTGTGATCAGCAGCAGCGGCCGCCAATTCCGTCTAGCAGGCGGGCGACAAGCTTTCATGAGGGCTGGATCGAGCGTGGAGCGCGTTGAGATGTGGTTTTGACGAAATGTCGTGACGCGCGAGAGGGCGGTGAGGTGGTGCGTTGAGGTGGATTCGCCCATTCAGCCCTCCAGGCGAACGGCTCGCAGCTACGAGGGCCGGGCAATCCCGGTTTCATGTCGTTCGAACGGAGACGATCCACGACCACTCAAACCGATGGATGTTGCGCATCTGAGGCAGCCAATGGCCAGGCGACAGGCTATTATTACGACCCGGACGACGTGATCAGCATCAGGGTGGCATGGCGGCAGGGTGAAGCAGTGTGGACGCATGGCGAAACTGTCGCAGACTCGGCCTCGGAGGGCAGGCCTTCCCAGCAGACTACTTGGACGTGGTCGCAGTCCCGGTGCAGACAGCAGCATGGCAATGGCAGTGTTGCGGCTGGCAACGAGGGCGTCTGCATGCAGCCACCCAAAGTATGGTGTGGAGGCTGCGTCACCACGACAGCGACCACTTGACGACAGCCAGGAGCTTGAGGGCGGCAGAGCAGCCCCTCGGCCAACCACTAGGTGTTGGAGGTTGACTGGGCAGCGACGGATGCGGTGCGCGCCCAACGATTAGACGCATTGCATGAAAGAGCTAGCCCGCTATAAGGCAGTTTATAGTACCACGCCGTTTTGAATTTTACGGGCGGGGGAAAACTTTCGTGTGTCGAAGCCCGAACAACGCCTGCATGCCTGTCTGCTGCACACCAAGTCGCCCGTCATACTCTGCAGCGCCTCGCATATCCCTCATCCCTCTGCCTTCCTCGTCCCTCCGCTCTGATCTTCTTTCCCCTTCACCCACACCACGCCCCCGCCGCCTTGATGAGACGGTAGCAGCCAGCCCTATGCCCGTGCGAATAATGCGCTTTCGCCGTCTCGCCTGATTGATTGCTTGTCCAGGATCGCCCCGCGACGCTTTATTATCGATAGAGCGCGCTGCTGGAGCCGCTAGATATTTTGCCGACTCCTGTCTTCTCTCTCCCCAAAACAAACGCTGCTACTACTGCTGCTGCCGCTGCCACCATGGCGGAACTGCAGCCTACTGTCGAGGACTGCTACTCGGATGACAGCGAAGGCGGCTCTATCCCCTTCCAGGGCCGCCGGTCGCCCAATGCCGCTAACGTCTCCACCAAGCGCTCGCACCCTTCCGACTTGGATAAACAAATGCCGCCCGCGCAGGAGAGGGCGCCGACCAACATCGACCTTCGCTCCGACTCAGGGTACAGCAGCTACACCACCGCCACCGTCAGCAGCACTAATTCCGCTCAAAGTGCTCCTCCCCAGCGCAGCCCGCCCCAGGTGCCTGCCGCCGCTGCCCCAGCGCCTCCCCAGCCTGAGGCTCCAAAGGCCCGACGACGCCCGACGGACACGACCGAGAAGACTTCCAAGTCCTCTTCGCGACCCAAGCCCTCTCGCACCGCTTCGTCTGCCTCCAAGCCTCCTGCTGTTGTCCAACCTCAGCCACCGGAACGTAAACGCAGGCCGACCGTTACCCAGGAGTCCCGCCCGGAGCGCAGAGATCGTCGTGACAGCAGAGTTGAACCGGATGGTGCCGAGCCTAGACGCACCAAGTACGACCCCAACGCCCCTGCCTCAGCTGTCCGTCGTCGCCCTGACATACTACCATCGCAATCCGCTCGCGACGTGCGTCCCATTCCACAAGACACACGCTCAATGCATTCTGATCCCGCTTCCTACCAGCAGGCTCCGCCCTCCCCTACGCACTATCGCCAGTCCTATCACGCAGGAGCCGCCGTCATCCAGCCAGCCACGACACGTCCTCGTCGCCCGTCGGCCGCTACTCGACCCATGAGCTACAGCGGTGAGCCTGGGGCCCAGTACCACCACTGGGCCCATGGTGCGCCTGGATACCCCCCTCCACACCACGAGCATGGTCCGCCTCTTTCCCAATCTGCTCAATTCCGGCAACCTTACCCCCAGATGGCTCATCCATCCATGCCCTATGGGACGTCGCCTGGCTACCCCCCTCATTACTTGCAGCAGATGCCTCAATCCTACGACGCAATGCAGAGGCCGGGAATGGTGCCACGGCAGTCATTCAATACCGCACGCACAGCACCTCAACCCGCTGTCATCCAAGCTCCCCGCGAACAGCAGCAATACTCAACGAGGCGCAACCAGCCTCAGGGTACATACCCTAATCAACTCCAGATCCAGGATGAAGCCTATACAAGCGATAGTGAATCCGAGACGGGATCGTCTGATGGAGAAGGAGACTATGAGCGGGAGCCTGAGATCGATCCCGAGGACCCACGTGTCCGCCGTGCGCTCATGCCCCCGCCCCCTCAGAAGCTTTCGCGGACCAAGTCCAAGTCAGCGACTAAGCCCAAGACCAGGAAGGCGGAACGGCCTATCTTGTCTCATGCTCACACTACCACAACCGTAGAGCAAGTTCGCAGCCACCGCCATTCGCTGTCGACTCCTCCTGTTGGCGCCGACGACCGCTCCAGCCGTCATCGACCTACCAAAAGCACTAATGAGGCGTCTCGCCGGCAGTCCATCAGCCGACCTCCACCCCCACCGCGCGAAACACAAACCGAATACCCCGCACGGCGTGGTTCGGTCTATGTGGGCGATAGCACTAAGGCTGAACGGCGTCGATCCGCTCACTACGGACACTCTGCCCAAGAAAAAGCATATGCGGAGTACGCTCTTGTGAGGCAGCAGGAGACGCGCCTCGCAGCCGAAGAGCAAGCCAGGCAAGAAGAAAAAGCCGCCAGACGTCAAAGGAAAGCTGAAAAGCTTCTCGAGGATCGCTTCCAGACTGAACAGGCTGCAAAGGCCGAGCAAGAGCGCAAACGCGAGAAGCGCAACTCGAAGGTTTACTACCAGACTCCTGCAGCGTTGTTCGATGACAGCGAGGAGGAGTACCACTCCGATGAACCCGTCGCTCCCTTCGTTCCCGAAGCGCCAGCTCCTCCCCGCCGGCGCCGTCCTACTGATGCGGGCGGCCGCAAAGCCAAAGAAGTTCAGGCGATAGACTACATCAACAACCAACGTGGCACGGATGTTCCGTTGAACGATCACATCCATCGTGCTGCAAAGAGGGCTTCGAGGGTACCTTCAATGCCCTCTCATTCCGGCTCCTCTGGAAGCGATAGGCAAAGCCAGTCTAATCGCACCGCTCTTACGAGCAACGGCAATAATGAGATTCGCCTCCGTGTTGATGCGAACGCCCCACTCAGCCTGCAGTTCAACGGCGACATGGAGGGTCGCACCATGCAACTCATCCCGACCGAGGACGGCATGGCAGAACTTGTCATCAGTGGAAGTCGTGATAATGAGAGCAACTATCACAGCAGTGAAAGAGGCAGCAACGCAGGTGACGGACAGGCACTTGTAACGCGGAGCCAGCTAGAGGAGATGACCAAAGCAAGCATGCGCAGCGACCGTAGAAGGCGCGAAAGCCGAACAGTACGGGATTCTTACGATGATCGAATTGTTGAGGTGCCACGACCTTTGCGTCGCCGCGCCAACACCAGTTCGCATTATTACAACTAAGGATCTCCGAACCTCAGACACTCGCGCGCGAAAGGAAGATGCGTAGCTCGACTTTGACTCTCTTTCCTGCTGGCCACACGTAACTTCCCATCCTCTGCCCTGCGCGGCAGATCTCTTTGTATCTTCCTTTTTTCTTGGGTGGATGATTTCCATATCAAAAGCTTTCTACGAGCGCGGACATGCCTGTTTGGCAGACCTGCTCAACAAAAAAGTTTGGATCGGTTTATTCTTCGCAAGTTCCATTTTGGCACTATTGCCCACTCGCATTTCATGTTTGTATGCTTGCTGCGTTCCCTGCGACAGTGCAGGTCACATTGTTATGGTTTGCTAGACTGGGACGCTCACGCACACCAGCATCCAATGCGTAAGGGCGGCCACTGCCATTGAACTTCTCGTTTGGACCGATCAGATTGTACGGTTATCTTCTTCCTGCCTTTCGTCGCGCCCTTTTTTGAGCGTTCCCCACCTTATTCCCCCCTTCTTCTTACTTCTTCTTTACCCTGCACTATACCTGCTCCTCGCGGAGGCTTTTCGGCACTTTTTTCTCGATTTTGGCGGATGTAATACCCTTATCTCCTTTTCTACTTGTTATGGCTGGATCATGTACGTGGCAGAAATGTTTGGTGGGGTTTCCTTTTTTTCGTTCCGCTATTTCGCAAAAAAAGTAAGCAGAGGTCGATGTGTTGGCAACGGCTACGACGCTTATGATGACGGACGTATGGATCATGAACTACGCAGCGATGGATCTTTCTCTCTCTATTCCTTATTTACATAGCTGAGCTGGGATGGATGGATGGCCTGATGGGATTTATTCAGATCGGATACTGCAGCTAGCCTGCTGGTATCGTGTAGGATATGATCACAATCACATCTCTTCTACCCTCCTCACCGTTACCCTGTACTGGTTCACCGCAAATGTGATGCAGGACGCCAGCACTGACCGAGCTTGCGTGCATGCTTTTGTCTGACTGCATAGGGCGACGACCTAATTCGGTCTACAGCACTTAGTCGTTTCACCCCCACACTACAACTGCGGGAATGACGCTACCCACTGTTCCTTTTTCCCACGATTCCAGACCGTGGCCTCGGTACGGTAAGGAAAATGGAAAGTGCCGGTACTGTACCCATTGGTGTTGGCGTGGGCCTGGTTGCCGAGTGTTTCCGGTGTGGCTGGCCTGTCCGCCTCGCTTGCCTCACTTGTGCTGGGCGAGTGAATGCATGTATGGTAGATTGATGAACACGTGTCGGGGTGGGAAATGAGATACACGTAGACAGCACCGGAATAGACATAGCCAGTTAGTCGAGAGTCAAGGGTCTCATTGCTCTATAGCCTCGATGCGTTGTTGGCGACATCGCTGGGTCCCAGCATTGGCTCTGTCTGTTGTTCCTGGACGGAACGCCGTGGGGAAGGTAGCCTTCGTTCGCTTTCCAAAAGTGCACTGTTCGCATCGTCTACTTCTCCGCTTTGAATCGATGACTCTTCATCCGCGTGCCCCATTGAGGTACCTTCCTCGGGTCCATCAACCCATTCCACACCCTCTGCATCCACGAGTTCAACACCCCACCTAACATCTCCCCGCGCGTCTCTAAACCAACCCAGTCTAGTCAGTCTACCACTCTTAGCAAAGCCTTCGATACCCTGCTCTTCAATCAAACCGATCAGCCCCTCGCTTCCAGCAACCATAGCCAGTACGTCTGCCAAGCACTCGACGCGATGTTGCATGCATGAGCTCGGATATACGATCTGCAAGCTCACAACCAGAACAACCAGGATAACAATAAGTAGGATGAGTATGGTAAGCGAGAGCCACGTTGCTGTCTCATTCATAGCAAGAACTTCAACCCGTTTCGTAAACGTCCCATTCACAGGCTGTGACGAGGCTCGCTGGTAGGCTGCTCTCTCAGGCCCTGAAGATGACCAGCGCCCGCTGAGACTCGACGACCCGCTATTGACAAAGTGTTTGAAGAAGATTTGTAAAGTCTTCTCGGAATGTCGCAATAGCGTTGTTGCATTTAGCAGGGATTCGGTGTCTTTGTTGGCAAGGTTCCAGTTTGCGTAGGACATGAAGTCGACGTTGAGGCCACGATCCCGGTCGCGAATGTTGAAGCGTTCGCTTGCTGTTTCTTCGATGCTGCGGTTGTAGGATAGCCAGGAATGTGCCATGTGAGGTGTGATGATGTGTGGGGCGGTGAGGAGCTGCGTCATGAATAGATGGCCGTAACTAGTAGCGGTGGTGGTTAGCAGTTGATTCGTGATGAACACGCTCGAGGTAGCCACTCAATTAAATGGATGTCTTACCTGACATTTCCTCTTCCTGTGTAGGATGTTGGACTAGGGTACAAGATATCCCAGGCGTAATCCCATGCGTCCAGAGCAGGCTGTGGGTCCGCCACCAAGCTGTAGTCCAAAACGTTCCCAGAACTCCTAGCTACAGTAACACTGGCGGATGTATTTTCGATGACCATGATACAGTCCATTATAGCCATCTTGGGCTCTTCCGTGAAGTAGAGAAGCTCTTCATCTGCAGAGCCGTACGGTGCGCTAATTTGTTGTACGTTCGGGTTCGCAGCTGGATTAGCTCCAGATATCTTCGCAGTCACACCTGGCCCCACGATCCACTTTATGGTAAAGTTACGGTACCAAGAGCCTTGAACGATAACATCTTCTGGTCCATCCTCGCTGAGGGGATCAGACGGCGCATTGGCACTCGTGCAGTTGCCATTAGTAAGTTGTTCATAAGTGCATTCTTGTATGAAGAAATTGGGATCCACACGTTCAATCATTGAGCTGTTGCTGCTCCAATACGCAACGACAGCTTGCTGACCAGGATCCGTGCCATTCGCACAGCATGATAACCGTCTCCGGGCCGAGAACACAGAGGTATTGTACGATTCGCCGTCGAATAGAGTAGTTGGTAATGCAAATCCTTGTAGCGCTTCATTGGTACGATCGGGAAAAACGTCTGCGGCTTGGTCAAGCCAGCCGGAGTCTGGTACGGCAATCGGAGAGCACTGTAATCGACTTCGGATAGCGGACGTGATGAAAGACGCGTTTGCGGGTGACGCTATAGAATCGGAGCTTGTATATCTCGCAGAACCGGAACGCGATTTCGAGGATACTGTGACGTTTGGCAGCTCTTGCATATCAAGTGGGGTAAACGTCCATTCGTCCTTAGTCCACGCCAGTTGCGGTGCTTCTAGAAGGATCTCGTCCAACGCATGGTTCAGCCACTGAATATTGGATGAGTCTAACATATGCTCGTCTAAGTCGAAATTGCGCGTCCGTTCGCCTGGGTTGGAAAAGTCGATAGGCTCTTGTAGAAGCTCAAAAGGTGCTGTCACCCAAAGTGTATCAATATGTGATGGGTCCCAAGTGTCCCGACTAATCAATGCGGTCTGTCTTTCGAAGATGGCTGCCATGGAGATAATGACTACACGATTAGCTACACGACTCAACGGAGCGAGAAAATGCTTACGGATTTGTGATAAGGTTGTACCAGTAGTTATCAGACAAAGCATCCAATGTTTCCGCGACACTGATTTTGCCGCGGCCCATATCCAGTATGAAGACTGGTAAGTCAACGATGCTCCTCGTATTGGGACTACGGGTTTCCGCGACAACGAGAGATATGGCTGCAGAATCCGCATAGGTTTATCGATACCATCCCAACTCAATCCAATACAAACGGCGATTAGCGTTGCAATGACAGAGTGAGGAGAGAACGACGTGTCGAATAAACCCAAATCGACCTGGTAGGTAAAAGCAGTCTGGGAAAGCTTGTCTTCTCGTGCATATCTGCGAAGAACGAACATGATTGTTGCGATAGCGATCAGAGTAGCCAGTAGTGTAAGAAGCCATCGTTTAAGGAGCATTGAAGGCCTCCAGTCATCTTGAGAGCCATCTTTTGATCTGGGATGGCTTACTGAAAGCTCGCTTGTCTTGCCGAGTACATTCGGCTTTCTACCTTCAATCGACTCCCCTGTCGTTTCCTTCTCCGAGATGATGCCGCCTTGTAGATAATAAACCCGTGATTGGATAAGACCTTGCGTGCGCGATCTTTCATATCCAAGGAATGTACTGAACGTGGTAGAAGAAAGCGAAGTACTGCCAAGGAGGGATGATGTTCCAGCAACGGTGGCAGGATCTGAATGGAGGTTGAGTGGCCTTTTCCTGGGCGATGTGTAGAATACAGCTACTGCAATGTAGCCTGCCAAGAGCATGAACAATACTGCGAGTGTTATTGCAACCTCAGTGACGACCAGAATCCGTCTCCTAACGCGTGTAGCAAGCCCTTTTGTATCTTCCAATTGTGGGTTGTCGGCTTCTATGAGAGAAGAGAGCAAAAGCTCTTTTGTGAAGTGCATCCGAAGTTTGCTAGCTTCTTCCTCTAACGTGACGTTCTCCAAAATATTGGACACGTTGTGAGCGAAAGTTGAAGCAAGAAGCAACGATATACCCTCAAAAGAACCATGAACATTACGAGGTACGGCCATGTACTGGAGGTAGAGGTACGATGTCAGTATATGTCTCGCATGCACTTCGTACAGTCAGAACTTACCTTGTCCCAACTGTCACTGCGAAAAGTGAGATCATCCAATAAGTCGAAATCGATGGCTTGTTTCGACACAGGCTGCCTGCGTCGCTCAAACTCTGATACATCGAAGGACATGGAATTTTCAGCGCCGTCGATGGATGCAGAGACTGGGAGGCTAGCTGTATGATATTCCGGAGTGCATACTTGTGCCCGTATCGTGAGGTTGTCCCATGAGTCTTTCTCCCATACACCCACGGGCACATCGACAGGTGACGGCCGGACAATCCATTGAGGCGATACAAGTAGCAGATCACGCCCAATGCATTGATCGGAGAAACCATAAATGAACGTGCGAGACCATTGCTCGAGGACCTTCTCTCCAATGGAGCGAATTGCTGGAGGCTGACCGTAATCTCGAATAAGTGTCTCCCACGACACGTAATTGGAAGACATGTTGGTCCAGAGCAAGCCACCATCATCTGTAAAGGTATCGCTAATGAAGCCATCGGAGTTCAACTCGGCTCCCAAAGCATCCCATTGAGCGATTGGACCTTGGATTTGGACCTCACAACCATCCTCTGATCGAACTTTGAACCCCTTTGAGGAGACAGTACATGTGTCGTTTGGACATGACGTTATCGGGATGTCTGTATACTTGTAGGTAATATCGATTATGTCCTTCTCGACCAGAGCCATCGATGTGCAACTGTAGTTTAGATGAAACACCTCAGTATCTGCTTGCCATATACCGTTCGGAAGCGTTGCATGGCGCTTGTCGCCATTTGATGCTCCAAAAGGTACAATGACTTGCGAATTCGACGACCAGATAGATGTAGATACGTTGAAGAGATATCCACTTATAGTTCGGAGATACGTATCCCTTCGAGGTGAAAGCTGAATGGGTGACAAGTCTTCGCCAATTGTCTGGCCAGCGGCATACCGTTGAAGCTGCACATCCTCCTGATACAAGATTTCTTTCGCAACGAATACGGACGACGAGAAGGTTGAAATGCTGAGCACACTGATACCAGCTGCGAGCGAAGACAAGGCCAGATTCCATCTCCGGTGGCCGCCGCTCCGCTTTCGAGAGAAACCTACAAAGATGCTTTTCCACCAGACCTTGGGCAGATAGAATAGGGTGAACTTGGCTTCGATAGATTCGGGGCCGGCCATGCGTGCGTATGCTTCAGTCCTCTTTACATCCTCTGCAACCTGGACAACAGCCTGCGTGAAGAAAATGGCGACGATAGTGGGCGTATATCTCCATCCAATGAGTAGCCCAGTAGACCCATCCTCATCTCCGAGTCCATGGTTTTTATAAGAGTGCCAGCTAAGGGCTGCTAATACGGTCGAGAGTATGAGTGATGCTAGGCTAAGAGTGATCAGGTATGGGCGCCGCAGCGTGTATGGTACCCAATCTGTGGATGTCCGCAGGTTTTGATCTTGAAACTTTGCTTTAAGCTCGTCAGAAAATGTGGGACATAGTAACTTGGGGTACTCGGTGTTGCACTCACGCTCATGGGTATCATCGAAGTTCCTTATTTGCGGCTCATCCAGCGAGTGGTCATCGATTGCTCCACTGAGTGCGGTAGATGCTCGGCTGGAGAGAAGCGTCTCGTTTTCCTGAGCAGCATGAGGAGACGAATCGGCGTGTTCGCGTTGCTCTTGAGCTCGGGATTCAGGCCTGCGAGTGCGGTCGACGCCGTCGCCCTGTTCGGCGTGTTCATGCTGCGTGATGCCGCCTAAGGTATCGCTCTCAGGAAGCGATATCCATGAATAACGTTCGCGCGGTTCTGACGATGGACTAGTGTTTGAATGCGACATGCTGTTTGCGCATTAAACTCCGGATTGCGGCTCCCACGCAGGTCATTAGGCAGTCTGACTGGCATTTGTAGATCGCGCAGAGTACCTAGGTATTTGGGGAAGACATGTCTAGAGGCTGAGTGCATTCAGGCAACCGTAGTAACTCCAGGAAGACTTGGCTCCATGTTACGCGCCGCAGATGCAGCGGTCACAATCAGCAGCATAGCCTCGTTACGCCCGGCGACCCACTCATGGCGGCCCAATCTCCGCTGGTTACCTGGCAGAGCCTCTTAGTCTTGGAAGCCGTTAGACATTTAAAATGCGGGCTGTGATTGCCCAGTAATAATGCGAGAGAGATCTGTTTGCATGCGACAAGAAGGAAGTCGCGAAGTGCGGAGGAGATGCCAAGGTTGCACAGGGGGTCAGCGTCAGCGCTAGAGCCCAAAGGGGAAAGCGTTTGGGGGCGGAATTGTCGATCGGCGATCTTTGTGATGTAACACAGATCTTCACCGGAGTGCCTACCTACACAGAAAAAGATAGCATCGCTGTATCACAGCCGACGACAATATTACTCAATACGTGCTTACCCTATCTACCAGCACGAACTCTAAGAGACCTCGGGAGCGTCTGGCTACCGCGGGTCGCACAAGCAAGCATCAAGTACGTGGCTGTTGTGCGATCACGCAACACATGACTTCGAAATCGTATTAGCTATCTCCAAGACTAAGGGTTCTGGAAACGCTTGATGTTACAACAATAGCTGTCGGTTCGCATCGCTTCCCCCTCACTCCAGCACGAACATGGTACCATCCCAGTCATAAACCCGAGCCAGCCTCCTCCCAAAGTTCCTCGCCAGCTTAAGCGGTATCTCGTTACTCGGATGAGGTTGGTGGAAGTGTATACCTCGCTGTAGGTGCTCCAAGCCACCTGTTGGGGTAAACTCCCAGGCTGAGCCGTGCATCTGCTCAGCCGCAAAGCCAAGCTTAGTAAGTGCGCTCAAGAATTCTCCCCATGTAACCTTACCGGGCACGCTGCCGTTTTCATCAGGAATGTGGAAGAGCGCCGAGAAGACGCGATGGGCATTTTGGTCAACCTTATAAGCAGTCTTTCCTTCCAACTCTGGCTCTGGGCCTTGCGCAACTGGCACTGCAGCTGGGCCGGGCTCGCCACGGGTCTTCTCTTTGGTCTTCTCCGTCACTGCAAGCTTGTCGAAGTTGGCGGTGACGTCTTTGGATGAGTCGTGGAAGATTTTTGAAGCTGGCTGGGGCTGAAAGATATCTTCTGGTCGATCAGACTGGTTCGGTCTTGGAAACTTCTCATCCCATGTCTTGGTCCGTCTGATTGCACCTCCTTCGTCGAAGATGCGACGGAGTGCTCTCCTCTGAGGCCGATGACAAAGCTTAGTGATATTCCCGTCCACCATGGCCCAGAAGTCGTCTAGATGTCTCTCAGCTTTACATAGTGCTTGTCGCACTGGCTTTCTAGCGGCGCTCTTTTCGGAAGGGTAAAAGAATTTCTTGTCTTTGGGATCTCCTAGGTCTGTATCCGTAATGAGCCCCTCCTTAGTTTGGAAGACCTTTCCCCAGCCTTGAAACGACCCCATAAGACTGGCTTTATACTGTGCTGGGTCTGATTCCAGGTAGTATACCGACTCAGTGTACCAAGGCTGGATCATCAATCGAAAGGCGCATTCAGCGAGGACTGAAAGCTTCGTCAATATCTGCTCGATTTGGTGACTGAAGAGATTTCTTGCCGCCGGGTTTCGTGAGAGAAAGGTCTCGAGAACGTCCAGGCCATGGTAGAGCTCCTGCCAATCCGCGATCTTTTCACCCTCGTAAGCGCCAGTGATGCTGAACAACATCATATAAGTTTCCCTCAGTAAAGGCTCTTTAAGCATGCTTGGGTTAGTTTTGATATTCCTGTCGTCTCTAACAAAGTGCGTGCGGAACCCGGGGCTTGTACAAACCCCTCTGAGTTCCACCAAGTACAATATCTTCATCTCTTCGAGCAGGAAATGTGTGTAGTCGATGATTTTCACTTCCGACTCTTCAAGTTCGCTGTAAACGATCCCGTTCGGATATATCTCAAGTAGCTTTTCGAGCTCGTGCATCTGATCCGCTAGTTCCTGCCAATACATGAGATGGAAATGCGACCGAAGAACTATACCGTTCAGAGTAAGCCTCACAAAGTTCTGTCCTTGCAGTGCTGGGTGTGTTCTGCCATGCTCGTCTGGCACCATGAACACATCATGGTTTACAGCATCTTCATAGGCATCCTCAAAGTAACCAGGATCTTCCCGAAGATGAAAAGCATGATCTTGGATAGCTTTGGCAGCAGATTTGACAAGCCGGCAAACTCTGCCGATATCCAAGCCAGTGGGTCCTTGGTAATACAACGTAGCTGCAATTTCGGCAAAGGAACTCACAAGCTCTCCACGTCCGACTAAATTGGGTGGTTCCGGTTTGATAGGATAAATGTCGTCCGTCAGCTCTGCTGGGCTAATGGGGCTCAGTATAGCCTCGCAAATCTTGACCAGGGTAGTGTAGACGAGGGATTGTATCAACAAGACCTGTAGACCCTCACCAAGGCCAAGGGCGAGTTTTCTAATCTCTAGAACCTCTACACTCTCAAGGTTCGGCCACTCACGAATCTTCCCGTAAGTCAATTCGCCGTCAAAGCGCATTTTGTTTGTCGGCAAGAGCTGATCATTGACTCGAGCGGTCGGTATAAACATACGCTCAAACGCACCGAAAGCGTATGGGTGGCTTCGGCCTCGTGCATTAAGATATATGAGAAGCGCTTTCGGATCTTTCGCGAGATCTTGAAGGTTGATATATGGTAGTATTCGCTTTGGATCGATGCTGTCTGACGCTTCTGTACTCGTATCAATGCTGGCGTCCTGCGACCCCCTACACATCGACAACCTCTAAGATCGCATTTTGCGAGAGGAAGAAATAAGGCTAGGAAGGGTTGACTTACTGATGCTTTTCGCGGGAGTGGGGACAAATTTCCCTGTAGTATCTTCGAAACTAGAGGAAAGGTGCTTGCCCGCTATGTCAGGCCAAACGCTTAAAAGGAGTTCCCTTCGCTTCGCTTCGGTCGTGTATGACTGTCTATATCTCTTGCGTATAACTTCCTCGTGACGAAGAATTATATCGTGAAGCCTCTGATAGCTTGTCGAAGCCCTCGTAGCATACTCAGTGGCCAAATCCTCGAGTTCGTTCATAGGGTAGAGATCTCCGTGTTTGTGACTGGAGAGGAGCCACTTGAAGATGGATTGCATTTCTTCGTCGGTAACTATAGACATCATTTCAGAAACGCGATCGTGTCGATATACTTCCCGCAGTTGAGAAGGACTAGGTGGGTGGAATACGAGGAGGGCTGGGTATTAATAGACGAGGCGAGCAGAAATCGCAGCCTAGAACCATCGTCGTAGAGTCCGTGACCTACTACAGTTAAAGGCCGCACTGACTAGTCTATACGACATGAGAGTGACGAACTGAGAACGCACTCCAAAGGCTTCTATTCTTCTGCCGGCGAAGGGGGTGCTTTGGGAATAGTGAAGCATCTGATTATACTTATAAATATTCACTCTGCGCTTGCTAGAGGTTGTGTGTGATCAAGAAGAAAACATCATAGTGGTTTGTGGAGTTGCTAGATTGTGGGGATGGTTAGGACAATCAAAAACAGGTACTTCGAAGACGTTAATCGAGATACAAACTTCACCTAAGATGGCTGTAAGAGCTGTATTCTCTCTTTCTTAAAGAAGGCAATCATCCATTATGCCGAGGATAGCTCAACATTTGATGAGCGGCTGTGATACATGTAACTCTGGGAGGATGCCGGGATGCTGCGTCACTTCCAAAACGCCCTCTGGACTCAAATCCAGCGGGCCCCATCTCAGTCCTCCATAAGACGTGAGCTCATAGATATCCTCTCCAGGCTTGGTCTTGGTTTTGAGATACGCAAAAGTCTTTGCATTCTCCTCCGTTGCATCCGGATCCTTGGCTACTGCCCAATATGTCGGCGGTTTTGGAGGTACCTTCCTCTTCGTGAATCTCTGTTTCCGCTCCTCGTAGCTCACACCGGGGATATCAATGTCGCTCCAACCCCGGAGATCATCAACCGTCTCGCCTTCGATCAGGGACAACTTCCAACACGGCTTTCCATTGGAATCGTGGGTTTTTTCGACACGATCTCCGTAGAAAGCCTCTAAGTTACACTCCGTCTCTTCATCGTGGCGATCACGACTGAATTCATCTGTGGATGGGTATACGAAGACAGTGGCTGTAATTGGTTCCACGTTCAAAGAGATGTCGACCTCCCTGTTGTTCCCGTCAGGAGACGGACTTGCAATGACCGCTGGTATCAACGCAAGGAACAAGAGACGAAAGCGCATGATGTGAGATTGACGGAACAAAGTTCTTGGGACAAAATGTATGGAGAAGTTTGGTATTGAAAAGATCGTGGGATCTTTGAGATGTGAGATGGCTCAATGGTAGATAGCAACAGTTTAATGTGTGCCCGCTCTTATAGACATATTGCGACGCTCGAGATTACGATCCTGCTATACTTGGAGTTTTACTTCGCCGTCTTGATGTCCAAAGAAAGACCATGTCCAAGCGTAGAAGTCGGCGCCTAGGAGCTATGACCGCATACCTGTCTTGAGCACTATCCATGATGAGGTCGCTTTAGAGCTAATTCGAATGAAGCACAGTGAATCTGCGACCGGGATCGATGACAACCGATGCAAACTTGTGGCGGCGGCACCTACTGTCAGTGGAGAAGTGGGGGGGAAAGTGATGAGGTTCCGTGCCGTAATGTGAGCTCATTTTACCCGTGAAACGCTAGGCGATTATGTCAGACAGCAAGACCGACGTGATTGGCCCACTGTGGCCCCACTCTGACACGCCCCAAAATAGAGTAGGCTCACTCATTTGCACTTGCATCTGTATCCTTCTCTCCGCCTTGCGTAGAGATATTCCAAGCGTGCGGCGCGGCAGCCTCGTGTGCGTTACACTCGATTGCAGTGTCGTTCTGAAACGAATTACTGCTGTCAGCAATGTGCCGCTGGCGCTGGCCGTTATTACGTAGTTCACGCCGCAACACCAGCCTGAGTGCCGCGTCGCCAAAGCGAGATCATGTTTCCTGTCCTCATAGGCCTATCGTAACGCGCATGGCTACTGAAGACTGAGTGGATATGGAAGTATAGCGTTGAGCTGTTTCGGTAATGTTCTTACATGCCTTCTACCACGACGATTAAGTTTGTACTCACAGGATACTACGCTAACAGTCCACCAATCACAAGAACATGCATCTTCAGCAAGACACGCGAACGAAGGGTTCGTCCACCCAATGCACATGACCTTTACGCTAATGTTAGCGCGAAAGATAGTGGTTCTTCAGCATCCTCCCCCAGATAGTCGCACTCAAGCAAGCTGAAACATATCCCCTTTCCATCCGTACGTCCTCGCTAGGCGACAACCAAAGCGTCGATCCCAGGTGGGAGGTGGCTTGCGCGTAGGATGCGGTTCGTGGAACTGAATGGGCCGTTCGACATGTAGATTTTTCGGGGTGAACTGCCATGCAGAACCCTGAAGCTTCTGCGCGGAGAATCCAGCTGGAATAATGGCGTGCAGGAAGTCAGCCCAAGGAATCTCGCCGACTTGGTCACGCGACTCTGGCGAATGGGACAGGTTTCGGAAAACTCTGCATGCGCGCTTGTCGAGAAGGAGGAATGGTTGGCTCTCAGGTTCGTCATCAGTAGCGTGTTCGATGCGCTCGATTTTGCCGGAAGAACCTGCAAGGCCGTTTGTCTTAGTCTTCGACGAACGTCCTATGCTGAGCTTGTCGAAGGTACCTGCGACCTACTTGGTCGGCTTGTGAAGGCTATGGGGGTTGGACAAAAACACATTCGACTGCTTCAGGAGACGAGCTCTTACTCGATGCGTTGCTACGCTCCACATATGGTGGTGTTCGTTGTAGAGTGCGCTCTAGAGAATGATATCAGAAACAACATCGTGGGGCGTCTTGCCTTCTTTCTGGCGGAGGCGATGGTCAGCTGGGGCAGAAGGCAATCCCGTTAGAGGCCGTTGTCACGAGACTTTTACGCCTGCACAGTCAGTGCGCTGTTTCCGAAAGAAATGAGTGGCCAATCAACAGAGGGGTTTACGTATATATCTCGCTTTCCCAACCTCGAGTCTGAAGCGTTTAGGACGTAATCAACCCCGCATCGATATCACGGCCAGCAAATTATTTCCAAAACGATTCTGTGTAAGACATCAAGTCTTGCTACAATGGGTAGATACTCCAGAATCAAGTCGCAGACCAATGTCGCTATCACTTGGCTCATCGAGACTGCCTTCGAGCACGGTGAGTATCAATGTTGCCTTCCACCACTACCTACGTATCATACCCTCTAACACGACTTTATTGTAGGCAGCAATGTGCAAGTCAGTGGCGATACCAACTCCAGAGCTTCAGCCGCGGCAACGCCTACGAGCACTTCGATCAAGACAGGCCGGTTGAAGGGAAAAGCGCGCAAAGAAGCAAAAAAGAAGGAGCAATTGCAAAGTCAAGCACCCGCACCTAAGATCAAGGCCTCGAACACAATCTACAAAGTGTCAACCGAGGAGATACTTCGCCAAGCTCGCTATCTGAAGAATCTTGACCAGGAACTCGTCATGTCTAAGCCTGCATGGAACGCCTTCAAGGAAGCTGTGCGAGGCCGTACAGAGTACGCCACCAAATTCGCTAACAAACAACCGGACCATGAAGGTAACGCCGGTCACGTATACTTTCTCGATACACTTCGACAGGTAGTCGACATGATCGGAAATGTTGTTCGAGTCCAAGAAACCTCTTTGGATAATTCGGCAAAACGACAAGACACGGATCTGACCTCTCATAATCTGTTTGACGTCCTCCGGGACGTAGAGCTGACCGATGGTGTACAAGGAACAGCCAACCTAACTACACCTCCCGATGAAGGTCTAGCTTACGGAGCGGCTGCAGCTGTACCGTCAGCTCGTTATGAGCCGGCCATCGACTCCGACGAGGAATCACGGTTGCGTTGGCTCTGTTTCAAGGATGACGCTGATTCAATTACATCATGGGTAATCAACCTATGGAAGCAGTACTTTGACCAGTCTGAGGAAGGTGTAAGCTTAGAGACTACATCTCTCCTATCAGATCTAGCGCTCGATCTGTTGTATAAGATCGAAGACGACATGGAGCATAACAACGACAAAGTAAACGAAGCCATGTTCAAGGAGCTAGCCTCACTCTACAATTGGAGTTCGACCGCCCTTGCCCTCTTCGATTTCCGCGTCGCTGCATATGAAGGTAGAGGATACCCGGCTGTAGTAAAGCTGGTACACAAGAGACAACCCCAACTAGGTCTCGATCCGTACAAGGATTTTATCCTATTTGACGCTAAATTTGTACGCTATCTTACAGAGCTACAGCTGGAGATGGTTAGTCATGACAGACTAATTGAGGGCCCAAACTGACTGTTCTCAGACACTACGTTTTGATGGTTGGGAGCAAAATGGACCACCGCCCAACACCAAACGTTGCCTCAGTAATGCAAGTCTCGACCTCGTATCCCGCACACTCGCTGGTCCAAGTCGTAGAAACCAGGAAGCTATTGCCGCAAGCTTTCTAGAAGGGATATGGGGTCTACACAGTCCGAACTTGCATGAGCCTTTCCACCGCGTCGCCCGGCTTGCGAACGTCATATCGGATCAGTCCGACCACTGTCGTTCCGATGGTATATCGTTTCCGGAACGTTCCCAAGACAAGATACATGAGTTTAACACCTTGCTCTCGTGGACCATTGAGTGGCCTGGCCATATCCAGCGATATATGATTTTTCGAGCGATCGACTCCAATCACCCTGCCGCAGCCCTCTCTGGATTCCATCGCAACATCTGGAAGTATCTCGATCTCAGTGTTGCCAGGAAAGAACAACTTATCAGGTCATGCGTATCAATTCCCGACCTCGCAGGGACGGCCGAGGCGCGTCTACAATTTGGCGAGGAACATATTATACCATCGGAAGACCAAGACTTCCTGCGCAAAAACAATCCCCTTACACCGGCAAAGCTAGCTCTCAACCTGCAGTTCCTACGGGCTGAGATTGGTTTCGATTTCGCGAACGATGATCGCAGCTTGTTCCTCATGTGCCATTTGTATAACGCACTTCGGCAACTAGGCTATCTTGAAGTTCCGTGGAAAACGCTCGACTCACTGATCGACATGCACATGAAGACCATATTCCTTGGTGCACTTCCTACGGAAAGCGCAAAGCAGATGAGCAACCGCGTTCTCATCGCGCTCGGATGCGCGCCAGAACTTGTTCGAGCTCGCAACACTGGGAAAGGTCGGGAGGCAACTATCAAGAACCTCGCGGTATTGCGAGAGAAGAGATCTGGCGCCCTGTGCTTCCCACCCAGCATGGCTATCGTTGCAGATCATCTGCATGATCGTGAGCCTCTACGCCGCACATTGACGCGTCTCGATGCTGAGATGGTCGCGAAACACTCTAGAGAGAGTAAAAACTCCCGCATCAAATCGTTCCTCGACGAAGAGAACCCTACCACCGTTCTCGAGCGTCTCCGCAACCATGTCTCAGACTTCCCACGGTACCTAGCGCTCGACTGTGTTGAGCTGACACGCATTTGTGGCGGTCTTCTTAAGAGATTTAGGTCAGATGAGATGAAGGTACTCATGAAGCACGCAGAATTGGACGCAGCACACCAGCAATATGTCGCGTTGCTAATCATTCAAGAGCTCGACATGGAAGAGTATATGACACGACCAGGTATGCCTGTACGGAAATTCGCGCACGCGATAGAAGCCGCGGCTATACTGAAGGAGTACATTGAAGGTGGCGAGGATGCTCGAGCAGCGGTTCAAGACTACGTGCAGCGCAGGTAGTTCTGCTCCGCGATGATGACTCTCATACCGTAAATGTGTGCGCGTAATCTCAGAGACATACCCGCCTAGTACCTAGGTACCCAGTTCCAGAACCAAATCATTGGCCTTCTCTCTTTCCACGGCTCATTATCCTCTAGCAGTTTTCGTCAAGCTTGTCATAGATTACCTCACGCGCACGAAGCACGCCTGTCACCATACATATACAGTATTTCCCAATGAAGCCTTGTTTCATCTCAGTAACCAGTTGTAGAGTTCCCTTAGGCATGCTACATTAAAAGGTTACCACGTCGCCAGCTCGATCTATCCTCCAGGGCTCAGTCCGAGCTAGAGAGTGAGCTATACCCAATGCGGTAAAGTCACTCGGGGGTCCGCACACTCCTTGAGCGCGCCGCAGCGTCCTCAATCTTTCTTCTCCACAACTTCGATGGCGCTCAGGCTTGAAAACAAGAAGTTCGGTTTCCTTCTAACTATGCACTGTCACTTCTCTATCAATCTGGACGAGAATGTGTAAACGTCTTTCAATGCCCGCGGAATCAGCATACGTCCGAATGATGTCACATCGGACGCATTAACCGACGCGGAGGATAGCGCATCAGCACATCATCATGCCATTCGCCCTGTGCTTGCTGAAAGATGTGGGATTGTGCATTTGCTGCTATTATCGTTGCAGCGGGGGACTAAGCACTGCATACCCAAAACAACTCGCACGACCTTGAGCTCACGGCCCACTGGAATATCGACAACGACCAGCATTTAGGTTTCTATTACACGTTCTGAACACCGAAACTTTTAGTATTGTCGCATCACCTATCGAGTTAGATATTCTTTCTCCACGCTGGATACCAGCACTCATCATGTCGTCGACACGCGCCAATGAGCACAACAGCGGGAAACGAAACAGTAACGCATCACAGCTGCCAGTATGGCGCCGAAGACTACGTCGCATAAAGTTACCGATACTCCCAGTTCACAATCAGGAGGGCAATAGAGATCTCGAAGTCACCACAAGCAAAGGCCACCTCTATTTTCTCGACCAGTTTCGCGACAAGGTACCTCTACGCATTCGCAACCGATTTATTGCAATGATCTCTGAGTTCGTGGGAACATTTTTCTTCATGCTCATCGGACTAGGCGGCAACTCGGCCGTCATCAACAACACAGCGGCTGCTGCACAGTTCAATGGAGGCGATGCTTCAGCAGATCCTGCTAAGATCCTGCTCATCGCTACGGTCTGGGGCGTGGCTGTCACGGTCAATGCCTGGACCTTTTTCAGGATTAGCGGTGGACTTTTTAACCCTGCTGTAACTATGGCGTTGGTCCTCATCCGCGCCGTACCACCACTTGATGGTCTTCTCGACGTCTTCAGCCAGCTTGCAGCATCTATCTTGGCAAGCGCCATTGCTTATGGACTCCTACCTGAAGGTGCTCTGGCAGCCACTGAGCTGGGAGAGAACACAACAGTCACGCAGGGGCTGTTCATCGAAATGTTCATTACCGCCCAGGTCGTTGTGTCCATATTCATGTTGGCGACGGAAAAGCACAAGGCTACATTCATCGCGCCTGTCGGTATCGGATTAGCTGTATTTGCATGCGTTCTCATGTAAGTCTTCCCTGTTTGCTCCGCAGCTATTTGTAGTCAGCACTGCACTACTAGGGCAAGTTACTCATGAACTATAGGGCTTCAACCTACACCGGCGCAGCAATCAATCCAGCTCGCTCTTTCGCGGTCTGTGTGGTACAAGGAAGCTTTCCTCACTACCATTGGATCTATTGGGTCGGTCCGGGGCTGGGTGCGTTGTTAGCGACTGCTTTCTACCAGTTGATACGCAAGCTGGAGTACTGGACGGTGAACCCCAACGTCGACGACTACGAGACGAAGGTCGGCGAGACCATTCGAGACGTCGCGAGTAGAGTGGCAGACATATCAAATGTTCCAGGCACAAGGTCAAATGATCCGGCGAGGATGCCGGAGGGACTGTGATTGCTTGACAGGTACACTGAGACCAAACAATGACGATTTGGGTCTCTTCTACAGTATATTCGGTGCTTCTACAGATACGCAAATAACATGTATGCAAGGATGTAGCTAGACACATTGGAAGCGTCCACAGGTAGCAAGAGAGTATTGCGGCACCACTACAGCCATGACCGTCTGGATCAGTCGCAACAGAACGGTAGCTTTAGTCGTCAGTCCGGTCTTAACTCCAAGAAAGAAACAATGCGGACGCGATAAGGTCGGACCTGCTTGGTGCACGGGCCATTCGGTACCGTAGCGTGCCCGAAATCTGGCAAACCCCAGATGCCATCACCATCCACCAACATGCCCAGGTATGGAGCAATCCCAATCTCTTTGACGAACGCCAGGCTCTACACTCTTCACTGACCTTCCTATTCAACATTACTGCGCCGCTTGCAAAGGATGCGGGCAACACGAGGCGTCCACCGCAGACCTTGTTTATCCGAGATGCCGGTTGCTGGTGCCTCTTGGCGGGGACGCAGCGCGCCTTGGGAGGCTTAACACCTGCTCAATGCGGCAACTACGATGCGCATATCAATTAGACTGATAGATGCCGTGGAAGGTAGATAAATAGGTCCGTTGGCTGGCCTGAGCACGACAGGTGCTTCGTTGCATTCGTCTTGAGTTTCTACCCGACGTATCGTTCTTGCTTCTTGCAAGTGCGTCGCCATGCGCTCTTTCGCGATCCTCGCTGCGGCGCTGCCGTTGATTCACGCCATCGACCCTCCGCGCATGCCACACCAACCTCTCGGCAATGGCACAAAGCGTCTGAGTTACAATGAGACCACCAACGCTCCTGGTTCTTTGACGCCCTCAACCCGATCTTTCACCTGGGTTGGCACCGGAGAGGATGGCGATTACATCTACACAGCCGCGTCTGGAGACTTTGTCTTCGAGAACGTCGCCACTGGCGAATCCTCAACTTTCATCTCGGCTGATCAGGTCCCGGCTGACTACTGGGACTACTTCATCTCGCCCGATGCGACCAAAGTCATGTGGGCCGTCAACTACACCAAGCAGTACCGCCACTCTTACTTCGCCGACTACCTGATCATGGATGTTGCGACTGGAGAGTCCGTATCTCTTGACCCCGAGTCCGTCGGCGATATTCAGTACGCTGAATGGAGCCCGGTTTCGTCATCTCAGGTTGCATTCGTCAAGGGCAACAACCTGTACATGTCCACCAACGGCACCATCTCCCAGATTACTGAGGATGGAGGCCCCGACTACTTCAACGCTATTCCTGATTGGGTCTACGAGGAAGAGATCTTTGGCGATCGCTACACTCTGTGGTTCTCTCCCGATGGAACTAGGATTGCTTTCCTCAGCTTCAACGAGACTGGCGTCGGCACATTCAGAATCCCATACTATATTGAAGACGATGCGGAATACGTTCCCGTCTACCCCAACGAATTGGAGCTCCGCTACCCCAAGGTTGGCACCAAGAACCCCACGGTGGTCATGAACTTGCTTGATGTAGAGTCTGGCGAATACACCAATGTCCCCATTGATGCTTTCCCAGAAGACGACCTCGTCATTGGCGAAGTTGTCTGGCTTACCGAGGAGCACAGTAAGGTCATGTACCGCGCTTACAATCGTGTTCAAGACATGGAGAAGCTGGTGCTTGTTGATGTTGAAGCTGGATCTTCCAAGGTCACTCGCGAGCGTGACGGTACCGATGGATGGCTAGAGAACTTAATGCAGGTTCGATATATCGGAGCTGTCGAGACTGCGAACGCCAGTTACGGAAACGCTACCGAGTACTACATGGATCTTTCTGATATGAGCGGCTGGGCGCATATCTACCTCTTCCCCGTCAGCGGCGGAGAGCCCATTGCGCTGACATCTGGCGAATGGGAGGTTCTCAGTGTTCTCAAGGTTGACTACTCTCGCGGACTCATCTACTACACCTCCACCGAGCACCACAGTGCTGAGTCCCACATGTACTCTGTCAGCTTTTCCGGCGAGAAGACTGCCCTGGTCGACGATACCGTGACCGCTTTCTGGACCGCATCTTTCTCTTCCGGTGGCTCATACTATGTCTCTCGTTATGCCGGTCCCGACGTGCCATACCAGGAGCTCTACTCCATCAATTCCACCGAGCCAATTCGCACGATCGTCAACAACACTGCGCTTTACGAGAAGCTTCAGGGCTACGCTCTTCCCAACATTACGTACCTTGATATGGAGCATCCTTCCGGATACACCCTTGATGCCATGCTCCGTCTTCCTCCCAACTTTGACCCCAGCAAGAAGTACCCTCTCATCCTCCTTCCGTACGGTGGTCCCAACGCCAAGGAGGTACAAAAGTCCTTCAACGCGCTCAACTGGAAGGCTTACATTGCATCTGATCCCGAGCTCGAGTACGTAACTCTCACCGTCGACAACCGTGGTACCGGTCGTAAGGGTCGTGCTTTCCGATCTCTCGTCACCTCTAACCTCGGTGAACTTGAGGCTGAAGACCAGATCTGGGCTGCCAAGGAGATGGCAAAGAACGAGTGGATCGACAGCGAGCACATTGGTATCTGGGGTTGGTCGTACGGCGGCTACCTCTCCTCCAAGGTCGTTGAGGTCGGTGACCCAATCATCAGCTACGCCATGATCACCGCCCCTGTCAGTGACTGGCGTTTCTACGACTCTCTCTACACCGAGCGTTACATGAAGACACCCGATATTAACCCCGAAGGCTACAACCGCAGTCGTGTCCACGACGCTACTGGCTTCAAGAACATTGCTGGTGGTGTTGTCATCCAGCACGGTACCGGTGATGATAACGTGCACTTCCAGAACTCGGCTGCGCTAGTCGACCTTCTCATGGTCAACCAGGTCACTCCTGAGAAGATGCAGAACACCTTCTTCACCGACAGCGACCACAGCATCAACTTCCACAACAACGGCAAGTTCCTGTACAAGCAGCTGAGCAAGAAGCTATACGAGGAGAAGGCTCGCAAAGGTGACAGCTTTGGCGGACATCAGTGGAGCAAGAGGGCTTTGGGACGGAAGTGGAGGGCTTGAACGCGCTTCATGTTCAGTCAAAAGTCATGTAATCTTTAGTTCCAACAATGCCATAACGTAATGACTATTCAGAGGTCTACCAACTCTCACTTCACATCTCATCTTGTCAAGCACCTTCTTCACTATTTACCTTGTTTCGAACGGTTATGTCTTCTTCGAAGTCGTCATCATATCGTTTCGAAGAAAAAACGCGTCCAGATCGACAGTGCCGCATCGAGAGCGCCATGCGTTAGGGCATCAGGGTCTGCAAGGCGAATTGCCGCTTCTACAGCTGACGTGTGTGTGTGTCTAGGTGAATAACCGAATCAGCAAGGGTGACAATCAACGCTGATTCCTAAGACAAACGCGATTTCTAGTCGTATAGTGAAGAATCTAGCACTCGCTAGTCGCATTGCGCCCGTCCTAGATTCCAATCACTAACAAACAAACCAGCGATATAACACAACTTGGAACGATCCAACACCGCCACCACATCTGCTGAACGATCGAACAGACCTCTCCCGAACGACCAAAATGGCAGACCAGACTAGCCTTTCGATGACGCAGCGAGAAGACACGCCGAAACCCAACTCTCAGAAGTTCCAACACATGAAGACAGTATCCAGTCTTGCGGATGGACACCGCTACGCACTACAGTACTTCCCCGAAGAGCTGCAAGCGCTGCTAAACATAGCCTCGCTCAAGCTCGACGAGCGTGTCCCTGGTCACTTCGGCGCGATCCTAGGATGGCAGAAAGATTCTGGAGAAAAGTCTGAGCACCCACGGGTGACGATGAAACCCTTAGAAGTTCTCTGGGATCTTGAACACCGTACTATAGTACTGTCCGATTCGTTTCCATTTAGTAGGAGTACTTGGAAGATTGTCGACATTAATGGCGAGGAAGCACTACCAGTATTGCGGCGCGACTACGATCTTGTACCGCCATTCTCCACTATCCTCACAGTGGTTGACCAGGAGCACTTGGTCTTACTTGAGGTGTTCTTCCGCTACAGTCTCCTGGTGCAGGGCTTCGACGACGCTATTGAGGGGTTCAAGAATGAGTTTTGGCTTTGTTTCGAGAAGCTTTGTCGCCATGTCGCAGAGCAAACGTCGGCAGCCAATGCGCAAGAAAAGGAGGACGAAGCGTATTCATCCGAGAAGGCTGCGCCGTCTACACCTGCTCAGACACAAGACACAAAGCTTGATAGCCTCACCAGCGAAGCCGATACTAGCGAGCATGTACACCAAGAAAGCAGTACAGCGCCGGAGACCAAGGGGGAACAGGCGGAGGCTACCGGCGACCATATTGAAGAACAGCTCGCAAAAGCGCATAAGGAAGCAGCCGGGTGGAAAAAGGCTTATGAAGGTGAGAAGAACTTCTCAGCAAAACTAAGGTTTGTGTTACGTAAGCACGTGGCAAGGAATGATGAGCTTAAAGCCAAGCTTAAAGAGCGAGAAGGGGAAGTGCAAGAGTGGAAGGAGAAGTGTGAAGCCTTGTGCAAAGAGAGGCGGGAGACTTAAGCTATCTTATCCGTTTACAGATGTAGCTGGTCGCATAAAATAGGAGTGAGAGAAGGTCGGTCAAGTAATATTATCTAACGACTAGTATTGAGCACACATACTCGCTGAAGAGTTCATATTGAGCCCACATCTCGTGTTCTCGATATTGATAGCCCTGCAAACATCACAGCTACTTGAAGCCACCTTGGCCCCTACTGACCCTCACCTTATCGGGTGACAGGTCTCAATAAGTTTCACTACTTCGACCATTGCCATCATCTGCAAACCGGCGAGGCCTCCAATTGCCTCCACCGCTACTGGGCCTGCTTCTATCACCCCTGCCGTATTGTCCTCCATCACCGCCATTATCGGAGCTCTGATAACTACCTGGACTATTCATTACAGGACTAGAACGCTCTGAGCTCCTACCCCTACCATATCCGCCTCTGCCTTCAAATCCACCTCTTCCGCGGGGACTAAAAGATCCACGGCGACTGCCGGGACTCATGTCGACAGGACTAGAAGGCTTGGAACCCCGACCCCTACCGAAGCTGTTTCTGCTCTCAGGTCTACTCCTGTTAGAGTTTGGAAAGTTCCCATTGAAGCCACCTGGACTGAAACCTGCTGAGCTGGGAGATCCTGGGCCTCCACGGCTTTGCGGCCGAGAAGAGATTCCCAGTGCTCTATTCTTGCAACCTGTCTCTCTCGAATGCTTGGGCCAGTCTAGATACCGCCTTCCATTGGGCAATTGGATCATGTCGACCGGGACGTCAATGTCACAGTACTTGCAAAGGGCTGTTGCAGTATCAGACGTAGGGGATGGGCCAACTGGCAGTGACGATGCGTTGCTATGCGGGGTGGTCGCGCCTGAAGCATTGTTGGCCACACTAGTATCGATAGTAGGTTGTGGTTTGGGGGCAGGGGAGCTGGGGCTCTCTTGCGCTGGGGAGTTGGTTGATGAGGGCGCACTTGGAAGGCTTGCCGTTCTAGCAGCAAATCTCTGGATCTCTGGATCGAAATCTTGTTCATCGTCATCTGCCCAGCTTTTTCTTGTGGCTGGTCTTCCACTGGCCTCGACGACTGGCGCGATGGGAAGTTTGACTACAGGACTCAAGGCTTCATCAACTTCTGCGCTTTCGCCATCGGTCGTCGGTTTCCCGTCTGGGGCTGTGGGAGGTTGAGCGGCCACCTCTACCCAGCTATCATCAGGTGCAGTTCCTGACTTGTTTGATTGCTGAGGTGAGGTCGGCAACTTCGTCATATCTGGCTGCGACTCGTCTCTCTGCTCTGGAGCGTCACTAGAATTGTTGTCCTGTAGTCCTTCACCATGCTCCTCAGCTTGATCTTCACTTTCCTTTGCCTGACTGTGCTCTTCCAACGTCGCTTCTAGATCCATCTTTTGCCTCTCCAACGACTCGACTTGGCTCGTGAGACGGTCCAGCTGCTGCTTGTTCTGCACTTCATCTGCTTTCATCGTTTCGATATGGGCCTCGTTCTTTCCGATGTCTTTGGTGAGTACATCGTTTCTGACTTTTAAGTCAGCGCTCTTGAGACTCTCTGCCTTCAGCTTTTCTTTGAGATCTACGATCGCGCTCTGATCCGCTTCCGGCTGTCCCGTGTTCTCATTCAGCCCAGCGAGGCTCTCGTTTGCTTCCCTTTGCTGGTCCCGTTCATGCTTAGCTGATGACAGATCATCTCGTAGTCGTTGGACTACAGCTAAATGGTTTTGGATCTCTTGTGCCATTCTTTGCTGATCACTTCGAGCTGATGATAGGCTTGTCTCTAATTCACTGACCTCCGAAGACAGACGGAGGTTCTCTTTTCTCATCTCATCTTGATCGCTCTGCGCCGTTGATAGCTTACTCTTCAATTCTTCGAGTTCAGACGACATCTGCTTCGTCTCCTCTCTCGCCGTAGTCCGATCTTTTTGAGCCAATGCCAGTCTTTCCTCTAGTCCCTCGATATCGTTCTCGTAGATTTTTATCACTTCCTCCTGCTGCTTCATCGCGGGGTCTCCATTGGCAGCCACGCGCTCCTTTTCTTGCTCAAGGATTCGTAAAGAACGTTCAGTTTGGGCGACCTGAGTTTGAAGCTCTTCATTCTGCTTGAGCAGTGTCTTGTACTCATCACTCTGCTCCTCTCCATCGGACTTGGTGGCGCGCTCAAGGTCTTCCTTCAAGCTCACATTGGCCTGCTCTAGCTCGTCCTTTCGTTTGGTAATCTCGCTCATCTTGCTCTCCAAATTCTTTATATGTGATTTGACCGCCATAAGCTCGTTCGCATCCGCCGAGCTTACATCCGTTGTTGGCTGCACAGTCGAGGGCCTCTTGACATCGTGAGTACCAGCGCCAACGGTTTGGAGATGATCACCATTTTGGCTGAGATCATTAATACGGTCGCTTATAGTATTGAATCGATCGGTAGCCCCATCTGCCTTCTCACGAAGCTCGCCGATACTGGCGTTGATGGCGTTCAACTGCTGTGGTAACTGTTCGAAAGTAGCGAACCCTTCCTGCAAGATCTTCATCTGCGCATCGTGCCACTGCTTCTGCAATCCAATGTCACGAACACGGCGAATCCAGTGAAGAAGTAAGGCCCCGGAACCGAATGCAACAAAGACCGCTGCAAGAAAGACAACATCGTCGGGTGTAGTAGGCATCGCGCTGAGCGCACGTCGTGCAAAAGTGTATCTCTCCATGATTGTCGGTTTTGCTTCAAGACTAGCAGAGGTGAAACAGTGTGTCTTCATAGTCCGATCATCTACAGGATGTTGAGCGAACATATCGAGTTCATGTGAAACAAAGGCACAGCGCAATAGACAAAGGCGAAAGATCCACAAAGATGCTGCCTGAACAAAGAGGCAAGGAATGCACCCATCCTGCGGTTCTGAAAGAAGATCGATCGCGATCGCGGGTTTCAAATTCGTCGACCCGTGGGTCCAGTACAAGGACCATACTCTTTACCAAATGTGAAGTGACGCACATACGCCTCAAGTAGTCTCCGGGATGTCTGATTTCTCCAGAATCTCGTCCAACAGTTCAACGAACCTAATAGCCATCTTCTTTCCGCCCGCTTCGTTTGGCTCAACCCTCGCTGTGTAGTCATCGGCCAACTTGCCATCGAGCACCTCAAACAGCGCGCAAGGCACTATCTCCGTACCCTCAATCCGTATTGCTTTCGTCGCCATCTCGTATATCGCTCGAATGGCGGCTTGTAGCTGCCCCGGGTACGAGTTGTATCCTAGCGCCTTGAGCTGCGCATCAGCCCAACTGGTCTGCCCTAGACCCGACTCGAGTGGGAAGTATATCATGCAGACGATGACGGCGCGAGGCTTGGTTTTGGCGGTAAGGCGAGCGATGTAGTCTTGGGTCTTGGTACCGAACATGTGCTTGAAGTACTGCAGTGCGCTTGCGGTACCGCTCTCTAGGCTTTTGCGTTGGCTCAGCCAGGCGAGCTGTAGCATGTGTCGTATCGTGGAAGGGTTCGGGCGCAGCGCAATGTCGTTGGCGCCAACGCTGACGATCAACACGTCGTTCGAACGAATGTTATCGCGAATGAACTCGTCGTGCGGTAGGAGTACGTCGTCGCGATCTCGAAGCATGGATTCTTCTACCGCCGTGTTAATACAAGTCGCACGATGCTCGAGCAGGCTGTTCATCCAGAACGCGACATCTGGCTTCGGAACACAAGGGTGTTTGAATGCTTTATCGTAAATGCCTGGCAGATGGGTTGGAACAATAGAACTAGTCTTGTCAACCCAGTGCTTGTTGTCAAGAGACGAATCCCCAGCCAGATATACGGTTGGTTTGTCCGGCCGTTCTGCGAGCGTCACGTTGCGGAAAGTGGCGAGGTCGTCGACAGGATGGCCCTTCCACTCGAAGTAAAAGCGGGCGCACGAAATGTTTGCCATCGCAAATGGCGATGAGGATGCCATTGTTCGCGAGATGTAGGCTGTCGTCAGGGAGAATAGGCTCCAGTCGGATGACACATGGCAGCAATACGCGACGCTGCCACTACCGCTGTCAGGTGATGTCGTCTACATATCCGAGGAGAACCGCAGAGCTTGTATAGACGCGACTTCGCGCGGTGTTGAAAGTAAGCATCTTCGTGATGCGCGTGTGACGATAGATAATGTGGAAGCTATCGCGTCGAAGATGCGTGTGCGCGCACGGATCCCTGCACTAACGACGTCATCCGGTAGCTGGCCGAGCAGTGTCCAAATCAGGTAGGTCTCGAAAAGACGTAGCGCTGTAGATTACGGTGAGCTTTCACGGGCTTCCAACGTGTCTCGGCAAAGTTGAACGATATGGGCGAATTGGGCGACACGGGCGACGTCCATGGCGGCACGTCGAGGAGTTCAGCATTTCATCACCCATGCTTGAAAATTTGAGGGCAGCATGTTCACGAACTAAACATTGATTATTGATCTATTCAGTAAATCGAGGCGACTTGATGAAGAAAGCAATGCCTATGTCGCATCACTGCACCGAAATGTAGCCAAAAGCTGTTCCTGCATAGCGAACTGCTCGTTTTTGGCAGCGAGCTCGTCGGCCAACGTGCGATGCGCAGGATCCAAGCACTTGGCTTGATTACGGATCTGTGCTTCCAGAGCTTCAGCATGCGCCCGATACTGATGAACGGCCTTGTCTAGCTCGACAACGCGCTTGGTCTTTTCTGCATGGTCCTTCTCGACATCCTCCATGAGGGCTACAAATTGGTTGGCAATCTCTTTGGGCCCTTTGATGTCGACTTTGGAAGTCGAAGACATGGCGCTTTTGACGCGCTGGAACAAAGAGTAGTTGCGCTTGTTGCTTGGTTTGATGTTGATTGTCAAGGCCACGTTGGGTAGGTCGGATGTAGCTCGCGTGTTAGCAGCAGGAGTGGTCACCTTGAATGGTGGGTCGCTGAGGCTGTTAATGGACTTACCAAGATCCTCCAGTCCAGCCAGCATGTCAGGGTTGATTACTGACTTGTTTGCGACAATTGGCGTGCGTGGAGAGGACGAAACATTTTGTAGATCGGAGAGAGTCAGTGTACATTTGTTCCTTGTTTCTTGTTCCTGATCCAGAGCCTTCAGTGTGGATATGACACACACGAGCTTTGACTCCAACTCGGTACACTCCAGCGAAAGGCTATGATTTTCTGAGGTCAAGCCTTCAACTTCCAGCTCTAGGGCACGCAGCTCGGCTTTGTTGTCTTCAGGAGCGATGGGAGTAATGCAGACATTTGTCAAAGGACCAAAGGAAAGAGATTGTGTTGCCGTGTCGTCGAGATCGATTTCATGGAACTCGCTGGAAGCAAAATGCTGTTCGGCGCGTAAACTGCCAATGACTTCTTTGAGATAATTAACTTCGTTGTGGTGTCGCTCATTCTCATCTCTCAGTTCCCGGATACATTCCAAATCCGTCGCCTGGCCATCAGTCAGATCTGCATTAGCCTTCGCAAGATGACGAAATCCTTCTGCTTCTGCTTCGGCAGCGGCCAGTAGTTCTTGAGCATCCACAAGCTGCTGGGATATAAGCTTTTGGTGCTCCTCGCAGCCGTGCTCGTGATGCATATCTGTTGGGCGGCGGTTGGCTAGCCTAGTCTGGGCGCCGCGATACGCGTTCTCAGGAGGAGGCTTGAGGTTAGATAATCGAGCTTCCAGTTGGTCGATCCTAGTATCCTTGGCACCGAGTTCGGTTTGTAGCTGAGCGATGACGAGCGTTGCTTCTTGGTCCTCCTTGGTACGCTTCTCCGTTGTTTTCCTACGAACAACTTCTTTTTCCATCTCGCGAAGCTTCTGCTCACTGTCTTCTCGCAGTTTGGCCATCTTGACCTCGAGGGCTTTGAAGTCTCTGGACTGTTTATTGGACGCACTGGTCATGTCATAGATCTCATCTTTCTTCTTTGCTACTTCGTTCTTGTAGAATTGGAGTTCGTGAGAAACTTCGTTACGCATGTTCGTAGCCAGAGCCGAAGAACTTTCAAGTTCGGCGACTCTCGCTCTCAGTTCTGCGACTTCCAGACCTTGCTCAGAGAGCATGCTATCGTGACGCGAAGCCATGGCGATTTTCTCCTCGGGGTCATTGGGGATGAAAGGCGAAGTCGGCGGTGCTGAGTCTTGGTCAGACATCTCTACACTGCTCGTACCCACGCGGAGGCTTTTGGTCGGAAAGTCTAGGTCAATCCAGGGATGTGCACTTCAGTCCAACAGGTCTCGCATTGTAAATTCAGGCGAACGCCATATCGCTTCATTGTACTCGTCACAGGGTACTGGTGCACAGCACAAGAACTCTTCGACCAGATCCTCGCGGTATGTTGTAGCAACAATGCAACAGCGAAACCGTTGCTAGAGCTAGACGACCTGTGCATCACGGGCCGCGGCGATGCTGATTGCGCTAGGTATCCTCATGCCACTATAGGTCACAGAACATCATTCGATAGAGGCTGACGCTTCACATAGCCTCACGACTCCGTGATGAAATGCCGCTGTACGTTCGTTGAAGAACATTGACCCGGTTCGTTGCATCGATTTGGTGAATTGATCAGAGTTGGGCCATGCAATGCACTTCTGTGCATCTCGGAGCGCACTGCGAATGTTGAAGAACCACAAAGCCAGCAGTCTAGTAGGCGGTGTATACGTGATGCGGCGCTGGGCTGCATCTGCCGTGTTGCCGGCATATCCTTGGCCGCGTCACGTCGCAGGCTGTGGAAAATGAAACCGTGCACCGCCACATATGTTTGACGACGCTGCCCAAACACCGAGCGTGGGACCTTTGTGTTGAAACAAGACGCTCGACGCGTCCGAAAATAAAGCTGTCAAGTTACAGATTATTTTGAGATGAAGGAACGCGAAGATTGATTGCAGTGCGGGGGACAAGGCCAGGACAAAGAGGAGAAGATGCGAGAAGGTTGTGCAACACGTCGCATCGCCAGCGGCACTAAGAGCTGGGATCGCGGCGACTGACCAATCATGGACGCGACATGTGGCTCCCTGATCATGCGCCACTGCGAGTGACGTCGGTTTCAGGGAAATCAAGAAGGGACAAGGTCGTGGCAGCATCATCGCCTGCCAGCCTGTGCGGAGGCATAAAGAACCAGGCCGCCGCTGTGTTGCAGGCCTCATCGAGCCTCTCTACACCCAACTGCTGCAAACAACAAATACCATCGACTTTCGGTAGCGAAGATATCTGCAGCCACAATCTGCCTACCCGCTCCGTAGCCCCTGCAGCCATCCATCGCGTAGCCGTAGCGCCTATCTACTATCAAAATGGTCGCACCCGCTCTTGTCCTAGGCCTGCGCGGCGTACAAGTCGTCTTCAGCATCATCGTGCTGGGTCTTACAGCCTACAGTATGTTGCACACAGACCGCGCGATGCCGTAGCGTTACTAACATATCTTCAGTTGTTGATGCCTACGTCACCTGGGTGCCGGCGAGCGTCGCCTTCATGCTCTTCACTTCCATCTGGACCCTCCTGGCTGTCGCATATCTCGTCCTAGCACCAGCTCGCTTCCCCGCTGCAGCCCACAAGTTTGCCATTGGCGGAGTTGAGTTCATTACCATGATCTTCTGGTTCGCCGCTTTCGTTGCAGTGGCCACTCGATGGGGTAACAACTGGTGGGCTGGCCGCCAAGGCACCTTCTACAGCTGCGGAGTCGCTGCGATCGTCTTCTCTGCTTTCAACTGGTATGGATCCTCAATTCTCACCCGCGACTGTGTACTGACATACCACAGGGTTGCCTTTGTTGCTTCGACCGTGCTTGCGGCGCTGCACATCCGCAGCTCCCCCAGGAATGACACCGCTCCTGCGCCGAACATGGCCGGCGTCTGAACGACGATTCTCTGTCGCGCGATACGGTCCAGACCAGCTCTTGGTCTTATAACTCATGATACCCATATCTTTCCTAATCTTACTCTTGTACACGCGGCTAGAATGTAATGTCCAGCGTGGCGTTCGTGTTATGTGCGGTGCGTCCGAACCCCCGATACCACGTTTATGATACATGCTCTTAAAGCGTCCCGAATAATGAGATTCTTGACTTTGATCTACTAGTTGCCGATGTCAGCTACAGTTTTGGTGATGATTGCCACGACGGGCCTGCGGCAACCGCGACAGACAGCGCCCCACCTTTAGCGACGCCGCCGGCCACCAACCTGGAGATCGTCGACCCTGCTTGGAGCAATCGACGCTTGCTGCAGAACTTTGTCAACTCCAGATATTCGCCTCTCATCTCACTTAAGCCGTTTTCCTTTTTCGCTGTCTCTCCCAAAAATGCGTCGGCTACAAACAAGCGGTGCGCTACCCGACGCGAGTCATCATTTCCTCCTCCACGCATCCATGCGAATCAGCAACGAAGCCAGCGCTGGTCGTAGGCCCTTGGCCAATGCCGCATTTACGACTACCACCCGCCAAGTTTCCGGGAAGTCTGACCGACAGTCGAAGCGCGTACCGTGGATGCCGTCCATACTCAGCAACAAGAGGGAATGCCTTGTGGAGATCTCTTACCTTAAGTACCGCTTGGCTGGGATGCGGTACATCCGACTCTTCCTGAGTGTTGTTGGACATTGATGAAGCACCCACCAGGAATCAGGATTACCATGCATTGGGGCTAACCTCGCCCGGGAAGGACTCGGTGGCTGGCCCACTCACTCTATCTGTCTCGCGTGCATGTTTGGAGCAATCCCACGCGCTTCCCGTCGATGAAGTACCCACACACGGACGTATTGCTTCAAAAACATCAAGCTACGGGCTTGGTCTAGTTGGTTGTGGGCTCTATACGAATTTGATTGCCATGCTGACGCCCCGACGCTGTCCCAGGGCGTGATACTCGTGCATCAACCCCCGCCTGTCGCTTCGGTAGCTACGACACGAGCATTTGCCGCGTTCAAGCCATCGCTACCGCTTAATCCTCCTGATATTCGCGCTTAGTGCGTGCGCCTCTGGATGATCATGAGCCGATGCTGGATGCTTGTATCATTGAACTGGACAGAATCCTCAAGTCCTGACAATACTACTGTCCTCTCCAGGGCGGGATCTGACAAGCAAATCATCACACGTCTCATCAATTTTGTAGTTGGACCCCAAATCCGTTCGTGCCTTGCGAGATTGACCGTTAATTCGCCATAGGACAAGATCCACGGTGTCGGGTCAACATTTCCTGTCCGTGCCGTCGGAAGAGCACGAGTAGGCGCTGCCTCGCTAAAAGTGCCACTGCAACTTCGAAGTGCAACACGAGAGCAGGTCACGTACCAGCCAACAGGTTAAACACAGGCTCGAAAAATGCACTTGCAAGCAGCAAGGCGTTCGTTCGGGCTCTTCTGAGCTTTGTTCGGGATGATTAACACCCGATAATTGGAGGAACAAGCCCAATTTAACCGGCTGCCAAGGTATGCAGCTAACGCGCCGCGACGCTTACCCAATATAAGATGCAGGTTCGGTATTACGGTCGTGTTCTCCGCCTTAGCCTAGGTAGGCTACGGAGCATCTGGGGTAAAGAGCCGGGGTAGTGGACCGCCCTTGGGCCACGCCGTATTATAAAGGGTAAACCCCAATGTGCTCGAGCACCAGCAGCCTCCAGCGCATCCAACACCGGCATCATGGGTCTCCTCAAAGCTCAGGATGGTACTTCCGACCCCATCATCACCCGCATGGTGGAGCAGGACAAGGTGCGATGGTGGAAGAAACCGAATCTGCGCATCATGTACATCTGGCTCTTCTGCTGCTGCATGGGTGTTGAGATTACCTCTGGTTTCGACTCTCAGCTCATCGGCACACTTCAGTTTTCCGTTCCATTTAACACATGTAAGTCAAAACTGTTGCAGCTTTAGATCCACAAGGCTGACAGTCTCAGATTTCGGAGAAGGCTACAAGGACTCAGATGGCGAAGCCAGCATCGAACCCAAAATCATCGGTTTCATGTCCTCATGCTACCAGCTCGGTTCCATTCTTGCAGTTCCGGTCGCACCCTGGTTGAGCCAAAAGTACGGTAGACGCATGTCTATCTTCGTTGGTTCCGTCATTATGGTCATCGGCGCTTTGTTGCAAGGTTTTGCTCAGCACAGTACGTACACACCCCATCCACATGAACAAAGGCGTATCTGACGTATCATCAGTTGGGATGTACATCATCGCACGTATGCTGCTTGGTTTCGGTATCCTCTTCGCCATCGTCTCCGGTTCTTCCCTGATCGGAGAGTTGGCTTATCCCAAGGAACGCCCATTCATGACCTCGCTCTTCAACGCATCTTACTTCATCGGATCCATCCTTGCCGCTGCCATCTCAATCAAGACAACGGAGATGGTTGGAAACTGGGGCTGGCGAGCACCATCTCTGCTGCAGATCTGCCCGTCCATCCTCCAGATTTGCACTGTTTTGTACGTTTCTTCGAACGAGTTTAGAGTTCCGCACTGACTTTATTAGCCTGCTACCCGAGAGCCCACGTTGGCTTGTCAGTCGTGATCGCGACGATGAAGCTTTCGCCGTTTTGACCAAATACCATGCCGAAGGAGACGCCAACTCCATCCTCGTACAAGCCGAGATGGCCCAGATCCGATCCACAATCAAACTCGAGATGGAGAACTCAAGCCGCTCGTGGATGGACATGGTTCGTACACCTGGTATGCGACGCCGTGTCTTCATCTCTTGCTTCCTCGGTCTCTTCACCCAGATGAGCGGAAACACTTTGATCTCGTACTACCAAAATCTTCTATTCAAGATGATGGGATACACCACCAAGTACGCCAAGACGCGCATCAACATCGCCAACCAATGCTGGAGTTTGATCAACGGTGTCACTATCGCTCTCGTCGTCACTCGATTCCGCCGTCGCTGGATGTTCATGCTTTCCGCTGGATCCATGACTATGGTCTTCATGGCCATGACCATCGCTTTCCAGCGTCTCCAAGTCGCCGATGCCAACGGCACCAAAAACCAGGCTGCGCAAATCGCCTCGCTCGTCTTCTTCTTTGCATACTCGCCCTGCTACAACATCGGTAACAACTCGCTCACATACACTTACCTCGTCGAACTCTTCCCCTACGCCCAGCGTACCATGGGTATCGGTGTCGAGCAAATGTTCGGCAAGCTCGCCGGATTCTTCTCCGTCTACGTCAACCCTATCGCTCTTGACGCGATTCAGTGGAAGTACTTTGCCATTTACTGCGGATGGATCACATTCGAGTTCTGCTTCGTCTACCTTATGTACCCTGAAACGTACAACCGCACGCTCGAGGAGCTTGCTTTCTGTAAGTACATGACGAGGACGACTTTTATAGAGCTACCACTAACTTTTTCGCAGTGTTCGAAGACAAGGAGTTTGCCGACGAGGCTGTCAGAGCTGTCGAGAAGACCGTCAACCACGGCCACGACGACGGAACGGTTACCGAGCACGGCAAGATGGAGACCACTACCATCGAGCGCACTGCTTAGGCCGTGTCTTGTCAATAGTCTGTCGCTGTCCATCAGTCTTCGCTACATAGCGTACGCGCCTGAAGCTATTGTTGCTTCGGTGAATCTAAACAAGTTTCGCGTCCACGATTATGCCGATTGCTTAATGTTGATGTCCATTACTTTTTTTATCACGCTTTTCAGAAAACGCGCATCAATCTGATCGTAATAAAAGAACCAGCATGATGAAAACTAATGTAGGTAGCGCGATGGTTGCAATAAGCATTCCAAGGTTGGTGGCGGAACTCAGGTCTTGACGCCACGGAATTTCGATTCGCCGCGCCACACTAAGCTCATCAAGCACACGCCACCCGCCATCTCAACCTTGAACTTCATCGTCCCTTATTTTCACCTTTTTCATTGTCCTTTGTTTGCTCATGTCATTTTTTCCGGACATGGCATGACCCTCACCATCCTCTTCACTCTACTATTTCACACGTCACTTTCATCTTCTTCCGTATTCTGCTCGGTCCCGACTCGTACATTACTCTCCCGCTCGGTGATTACGATGACGTCGTCATGACCAGCTAGCTCTCTTTCACCGATGTCTAGATGCGCTTTCTCTGGGTCTACAGGTCTTCCTTTGAACTCTTTGCCTTTCCCTCGCCTTGCGCTGTGATGCATGTTCTCTTCTTCTCGTGCTCTGAGAGCGTCGAGATCTTTGAGCCGTTGGCTGAAACGCGTGGTTCGTGCAGACGGCTTCGTTTTGGTCTTGGGTGAAGGCATGTCTGGGGCTTTCTCAGCCACAGTGTTATCCCTCGCTTCGTCGATGCGCGTTGAAATGTCTGTGTGGGTGTCAGTCGAACTTGCAGACTGGGCTACATCAGAATCGTCTTTTTCTGAGTCCACTTCAGATCCGGCATCTTCAGGGCTCTCATCGTCTTGGTCCTCATCTTCGGAATTCTCGTCGTTCGTATCGCCTCCACCGTCACTATCCAAGTCGCTGGTAGTACCGTAGAGCACGTGTTCTACTGCCCTGAACTGTCTCCTTATCCTGTGAAAGTACCATCGATTCGCGTCGGCGTCGTGCTTTTTATCGATCCTTGTCTTCCAGACCACCATCGCATTACGGAATGTTGTGTAAACAGTACTGGTGCGGTCTACGATGGGTTCTGTATTTTCCAGAGCGTAGAGGAGGTGCGCAACGGTCTCTTTGATAGGTTTGGTAGTGCATTTTTCGTGGTAAAGATTGAAAGCTTCTATATCTCGTCTAAAGTCAATCGGTGGAGTAGGTTGGGTGAAGGCCGCCATCTGAGCAAGCTTGTGTAGATCTTACACCTCTTCAATAAGGTTATGAAGATTGTTGATCTAAGGAGAAACAAGGTTATGTATGAGGGTAAGGTCAACATGTTTGCTACTTGCAAGACTTCCAAGGTTGTCAAAACCGCACATACAGTGAACAATGAGCTCATCAAAGTTCAGCACGTAGCGTGCCTGAATGTCGCAATCAACTAGCAGCATGACATTGTATTGTGCATGGCACTGATAGAAGAACAGATAACGGAAAGATGTAGCGACGAGCTCAGACCGAGCAGCACAGAATGCAAACGAAACTGGCGGTTACCATGGGGACGTGCCCAGGTGAAGAGAGAGAACTCTGCCTTTGCGACTTGCGCGTCGTCAAGCGACCTCCACAACAACCTCACGCCTGCCTCAAAATTTCTTGAAATTTTTGTGGCTCACATACTGATCCGATACTCTCCTCCAGATACTCGTCTCGCCGATCCAATATCAACATGATGGATCTAGCATCCCAACTTCACGAGCAGTTCCGCCTCAGCGGAGGGCAGTCGTTTCTGGCCCAGAACGAGATCGAGGCCACCTTCGCGGTGTTGTACGGTGCGCATTCTCTAAGTATTCGACGTTTGTCTTGTCCGCATACTAACATCAAGTTCCAGGCGAGTCCACCGAGAAGGACCGAAGCGACTTCGACCTGCTGTTCCGCGGTCTGAACCAGGACATGTGGGACCTGCAGCACGAGCTGTCGGTGAACACAGTTGGGTGGTGGTGGGCCGGGGTCGCAGCATCCCGCCTGTACGACCGCCTGAACGGGTTCATGGACAAGAGGGTCAGGGCATTGGCGAACGGCAGCCCCATCCTCGTCAAGGGCTTGCCTCCGACCATGCCAGGTCCGATGCTGTCGAAGTGGGCGAGCGACTACGTCGCCAACTCCCCTGCACCCTCCGCGCCTCTTTCCGCAACACCTCGGAGAAGCAGGATAATCGCCGGGGAGACGAAGACTCGTCGCACGGCCCGCATCCGTCGTGAGAAGCGCGAGCGTAAGGCAGCCGCTCTGGCCAAGGGTGGTGCATAGTACGCTGGTGGATGGCGTTGGCGACTACATGTCGGCCTCAGGATCAGGATACTCGAGCTGTGTAGATGATAAGTACACTACGTAGTCCTATACCATACCCGGACTTACCTCACTGTCCGAGGTCAAGCATTCTCATGTGCTTCCCCATCTTTCCTCGCTTTTCTCAACCTAAGGTACTCCTCCAGTGTAATCTTCCGCACCACTGGAGTGGTTACATCCTCACTGGCGGGAACATTCGTCGTAGTGACATCGCTGCCTGACACTGACTTCATAGCCATACTCGCAGATGGTATAGCGTGGGGCGCTGATGTCGTATCCGGGGTCGGTCCTGCAGTGATCGTCCGCTCACCGTCGCTGTCATGGATTATAACAGGCCCGCTCATATTGAGGGGGATGTCTGTTGCACGAGCCTTTGTAGAGAACAAAACCAGTCGTCTCAAGGTTAGCATGGTCCTCGCTGCCTCTTGCTCTTGCTCGGTGTGACGTTCGCCTGTTCGATCAGGCCTACCAATGCGGTGATCAACCCATCCCATGCGACTCAAACTTTGATGAGGCCTGGTAGTAGCAGCGGTGTTTTGCTGACAGCGATTTGAGATCGTGACAGTGGGAGTATTTGGTGGATTATCCGACATCTCGCCAGCTTTGTAGATTGAATGGAAGAGTTCTATGGTTCATTGAGGGCTAGCCGAGTCAAAGTAGTGGAGAGAATACGGCTGTTCAAGCCACTATATCACAAAGTCTGTCTCGGCTTACGACGGGCTATATTCCCGCCACAGTTAGGCAGATCACTAGAATCGACGTGAATAAGCAATTGATTCTAAAATATCTGTAGTGGATGGCCGCCTAATTTGCAGTGCGTGAATTGAGTGACTGCTTACTAGGTTCAAGAAGGTATGTGCACACATAATTTCCCTAGCAGGATTTGGGCATCTTCTCGTCTTCGAGAAAGGTCTACTCCTCCCATTCATCAACTCCATAAAACTCGCTCCACATATCCTCTTGCTCCATAGCCATCTCTACGTCTTGCTGTGTTCGCGCATGTTCGAGTTCCATTTCTCTGACCCTATCATCTGCAGCATTCTCCTTCGGCCTACTACCAAAACCTTTGTAGCTCTTATGGCCGAAAGTCTTCTCACCAGCAATATCAGCCGGAAAGGCCTTAGGACGACTCGGAGGCTTCAGAAGTGCGTCAAGTTCTTTAGCTTGAAGTCCGGAAGGGCTGTCGTACTTAAACTTGAATTCGTTCGCCGCGGATGGCATGAAACCTTCGCCCTCATCCAGTTTCAAGGGCTCAGGTGCTGGTTGCTCAGATTCGATGGTCTTTGAGCACAAATCTCTACTTCCGGGAGCAGCGGAAGTCTTATTTCGTGTCGAACGACGAAGGGGTGGATCCTCGCGCGTGTTCTCTTTATTAGCCGAGTGGGTCGACTCCAAAGTCCTTCCAGAAGCGGACGGATTCATGAGCCTCTGGACAAAATCCATGCTCTCAGGATCAGCAGTGATGTCACTGTTTGCCATCTCCCTTAGGATGAATGCAGCAGTGAAGTCATCGTTATCCACATCGTGAACAAGCGTGCTGCGCATGGCGCTTTCTTGCTCACCTTGAACAGGGGGTATGTAGCCTTCCTGCCGTTCGAGCTTTGCTAAATATAGGAGTTGCCGTCGACGTTCGAGGTCCTTAGCTTGCTCAAGATCGAAAGCATCCAATGGTTCGTCAGTATCCAGCGATTGCGCTAGGCTGTCTACTTCCCTTACAACCAATATTCTGTCGTTTGTAATTCTTAGTCTTGGCAGCTTCAGAGTAGTGTGTTGTCCATGGAGTCGAGGTAATGCTTCCTGCGCTTTCTGCGAAGTCAGGAGACCCCTGGACTTTGAGGGCCTCTTCCGTGTCTGCTTTACTGGGCCTTCCTGGGCGGGTCTCGCGGACGCTTGTGCCAAAGACTCGGCCAGGGCGGCTTCCAGCTGCTCCTCTTCGGTAAGAACTTGATCCGTAGAAACCTCGTTCACATTGCGTGTAGTACGGCGAACCCATGCAGAAGTTCCACTATGGTGGCTCTTGGATCTTGTAACACGCTGTGAGATATGGGTTGTAGGAGTACTTGAAGGATTGGCATCCTGTCGTTCGGGTAGAGCGGTCTGTTCTTCAGCAGGAGCCACCTCTACTACCGATGTCGAATTCGGATGGCCTGGTTCGGTCTGATTATTTGCCCTTTCTTTTATCGCTCGCCATAGCGAAGTACCTTCTATTAGACGGGGCATGTTTGGTTAGTAGTTGTGCGTTCTTATTGAGAAACAAGAGATTAAACCATGGACTCTAGGCTTTTCAGGACGATTGATATGGGTATTCATTCACATGCGTACCTACTCTGTGACCGCACAGTGCTAACCCCTAGGGCAACAATGGGTGTGAAATAGCTTGAGAAGATAGGTTAGCTGTCCGGTATAAGCTCAGTCACATTAACGCTTACTAGAAAGTGAAGGCATTGTCGGAATCAGGATTCAAGAGAGTCTGCGAGTGCATCTCAACACAACGTCAGACTCTCATCCAGTTCCATTACATAGGGCCTGTTTACCTATATGATTCTCCAGCAAGTTCAGGTCCTGGATGGCTACCCCCGCTGCTTGTAACTCTCAATCATGATCATTCCCGCCACGATAGCCGATGCTCAACTAAGTCCTCCAGGCTCAGCCCAGTCTTGATCTTTCCAAGACCTCGGCTCCCCTTGCATAGTTCGTTCTTTTTGAATGGCCCTCTCAGGAAACGAATCAGGCCAGCCGTCTTTGCGCCAATGCTGCAACCTCCAAGTTGAGTGATAGCTGTATGGATCGTCGTGCCATTCGATGCGTGGCTCTGCATACTGGGGGTCTATGGGCGAGAGTTGTTGCTTGTTCTGGAACACAGAAGCAGAGGGTTGCGCTTTGGTGATTCCTAAGATCACCCTGATCTTGTAGTCTGCCTCCGTAGTTACTTCCAGGCGGTTGCCTTCGCCGATCTTTTCGATGGCTTCGTCGAATACGGAAAGGGCACTGCGGCGGTCTCTTGGTGAGCAGATATCGCTGTCGTGATCGTTTGGTATCTTTTTGGTGAATCGCAGTCGTTTCTCGCGGAGCCCACGGGCTATGGTGGTAACAGGGTCGTCTTCCAGAGGACCTTGATACTGGAAGTCGCTCATAGAGAGGCCGGTTTTCCTGGTCGGTGGGGGATTTGGCGGAGTACGGCGACCACCTGAATCATGTGGGACGCTGTAGGCTTTAGGAGGCATTAGGGATGTAGTATAGCAAAGCGATCCTAGGAGTGGAAGAGAAAGAGAAGGGTGTTAGTAGGCAGAGGTAATGACACACAGCTAGGCAACAAGACTTTATAGGGTCTAGAAAATGAGTGATACTACTGTGTGGTCGCGTGCGATTCTTGATGAACGTGACTGCAAAACAAACGCGCAGTACTAGGATATGAGCATGAAAGCAGTGACGGTTCTTATATTCGACCATCGTCGCAGGACAGGGCAAGAACAGACAACGACACTCGCCGCACGATAGCCACTTCTCAGGTCTTTCATGACGTCATGCCTCGTTCTCAGAGCGGAAGTCGGACCCAGTGTCTCTTGCCCTACTCCGTTTCTTTTGCAGGTACTCAATCCCACTTGAAGAACTTTTCGTCGTTGTTGACCTTGCGCATGAACTTCCTATGGAGATATTAGACTCATTCAGTTGGATCAAAATAGCACACTTACTGCCTCTTGCTCAGCTTCCAAGCTCTGTTTGCGACAGAGCCCGTCAGGGCAGATCGCCTGACAGCATTTCTGCTGAAGATCATGACGAGTGACTGCTTCTCGTTCCTCTCTCCGGCCATCTTCTGATCGCTGGTGCTTTTGGTCTTCTCGCGGAACCCAAAGCTCTTGTAGTAGGCCTTTGTGCCAGGCTTGTTGAACGAGCCGTCATCGAAGCGGAGGTCGGCGGCTTTGAAGGTTTTCGCATCCCTGCCGTAGTGTTTGATGGGATTTGCCTGAGCAGGCGAAACCGAAGACGAAATGGCGAACGAAGGCGGCGCTCGGATTGGAAGGGCCACGGGGCCTTGACCTAGACCTGTGACATTGATGTCAGCATCAGTAGTCGCGGTGGCACGAGTCATGGTGATGTTGAGAGGTTCTGGCGGCGTTGAGGTTAAAGAGGATGCAGAGTGCTGAGATCGCCAGAGACTTAACGATGTATAAGAAAGCCAAGTGAACACCGGTGAAAGGTGCTCGTCCAAATTAGGCCTACATGCAGACACTCTTTCACAGCCATGCACTTACGAAGGAACCGCGACACCCGTACATTGTGTATTCATATCGCACCCTCGATCTATCTTTGAAGCTCAAGCTTGACCAAATATGAACTTCTTCATCACGCACACCTGTCTTCAGCAGGCCACACCTGGCGCTTCCATCGCCATATCTCTTACATGTATTCTGTACTCATCTAGTTATATCGGCCTGAGTCGTTCTAGTCGGGATGTGGTGGTGTAATCTCTTCCACTTCCTCCTCACTGTCGCTGTTGACGTCTTCGTCTCCTTGGGAAGCGCCGACTTCCTATACAATGTTAGCGCCGCGCTGATAAAATTAAGAAAAAGCCAACGTACGTTTCTTTGCGGGGCGGAGGATACGAGACCGCTGGTCGTTGACGGTGGCGGCGGAGACGGAGAGGGTGGAACAGACACGGCGGCAGACGTTCCGATCAAAGGTTGATTACGCTGCGAAGAAATGGCGCTGAAAGGAGGTGACCGCCCGGTAGTCTTTGAATTCAGTCAGCTGGATGCTCTTATACCCATTGCTAAGAAGATACTGACTTGGTGTCCACCTTGGAGCACTGCCTGAACGCTTAAATACGTAGGCAAAGTCGTGGCAAAGGCGCTCTCGATCTCTTTCGCAAGACTCTCTGGTTCACCTTGTCGTGCCTGGCTCTTGTTGATGATGTCTTGAAGAGCTATGGTGATAGCGTTGAGGGCTCCACGAGCTGACTGCTCAACGAGGGCATAGTCTTTGTTCTTATCGTGCGCTACCTACTGCGTTAGATGGCGTCTGGCAACAGTTTATCATTACTTACCGAAGCCGTAAATAGAAGTAAGCACAGTTTCGTCGACATTTGAAGTGTCGTCTACTCCAGGCTCGCCGTTGTCTGCAGCCTCGGAATGATCGGGACTGCTGTCGTCTTCGGGCTCGACGTGTTTTCCAGGCTCACCGCTTTCCGATTCCTCGTTGTCCTCGTCCTCGTCCTCGTCTGAGTCTTGCTCGCTAACGAACTCCTCGTCGAAGCCCTCATCCTCATCGCTGTCATCAGGGGATGGGTCCTCCGCCTGGGTATCGTAGGCATTATCGGTTGCCAGATATTCGTTTCGCCAGTCTTGCCATTCTTGATGGGAACTGAACCCTTCCTCCTGCCATTTTGGACGCTCCCCTTGGCAGTTTGTCGACTCCGGGTTCTGGTCTGACATCTTGAGTCGACTCGAGAAACTGACAGATGGCCCGGGTTGAAGATCTAGTTGAATTGTTTCGAGAGGTTGTTATATAAAGGAGAGCGTGACATTAACAACTATGCTTACTTGCGTGGCGCGATGTTCCAATCTGCAATTGGGCAATACGCGCAACTAATCGCTGTGTCACACCATATTAGATCGAAGGCCGCCAATAGTTCAAGGTAGTGAAATCGCAGGGAGGTCAATGAATAACCCAGTACTCAACCCCCTTTTAGTATAACTGTGTGGCCCACGAGAGAAATGCCTGGAAATGCCTGGTTGGAGGGCTTATAACCACCTTGAAGATTGGCTCGCGGTTTGCTACATGGGAGTGGATCGTCAAGTAAACACTGACACTTCCACAGCAAGCAGATACTGTGTGACTGCCGCGGAAAACAGCAACCGGTCAAGCGGTCGCACCATTGAGTGACTTTCTGACCACTTTGGCATTTACTTTTCCTGAAAGATCGTATTGACGCAGGCGGACGTATACATCTGCTTGATGGTTTGCCTGATCGAGGTGAGTGGCTACGAGGTCAGCATCGGTTCCTTCCATATGATCACCACCTGTTGCATCGCGTCTCGAATTCATCACTGCTTGGGACTTTGTTTTCTTCAAGACTCCACAAGATCTTCCATCGTTCACTTTATAGAGACCACCGAACAGGTCCAGGTGAGGGGAAGGTGCTCGCTTCGGTGTTATCGGATATACGGCCGGCCGCTGTGAGCGTACCGTACACGCATCGCGATCACGGAATCATGGCCAGTTCGGGCTGCAGAAGCTATACTGAGTACCGGAGCTGATGGAATGTGACGAGGAGAGGGATGGTAGACGCAGGGAGTCGTAGCGGCGATCTGGTGATCGTCGGAGATTGCCAGCTGTTCCTCCGATGCATCGCCAAGAGGGCAGGAACGCCTCATGCGGCGTCTCTCGCCGTTGCACTATGTAGTTCGCGTCTTGGAAGGGGAATGTCTTGTCGATGCTGTAAATGTAGGTCTCAAAGCCATGCTCCACTGATGCCCCCGCGACGCGTGTCCCTCAGCAATACGAGGCCGCGCCACACCAGGCCTGTTCCACGCGTCTCGGTCGGGCCTAGGCTCCCCTGAATGCGGGCGGACGTTCGCAACGCGCTTTTTCTCAAACATGGATCGGGCCATTGCGATGGGGTGAAACACGTTGTGGCCATCTTCGATCTTGATCTCTGTACTCTCCTTTAGCTACTAATCCGACAGATGCCACACAGCAAACGCTAGCGACCATGTCGTCCTACCGGAAGCACATGCCGCGCCCGGCCCGCCTCGTCTTCAGCGTCATCCTCATATATGCCTTCTTCTGGGTCAAGGGCTGGCCGCGCACCTACGACGACGAAGAGCTGCCGCCGAGCAAGCGCCCGCAGCAAGAGTCCAACCTCGGCCCGCACCAAGTCGACCACGACCAGCTTGTCGTCGCCGTCACCACGACCGCAAACGACGTCTACAACAAAGTCACGCCTCTGATCCTCAACACCAACGAACAAGACCACGGCACGCTCCTGCTGTTTTCGGACCTACAGACTCAGATCGGAAGATGGCCTGTCTTCGACGTCATCTGGCGTTACAAATCCGACTTCATACAGAAGACGAAGCAGCTGGAGCGATACCGCGCTCAGGTCGACTATGCGCGGAGGAGCATACCCCTGGCCAAGTTGAAGAAGGAGGATCCAGAAGAAGAGAAGAGGGAGATGGAGATTCTGGACAAGTACAAGATACTGGAGACAATGGCGTCTGCGTGGGAGTACAGGCCAGACCGCAGCTGGTATGTCTTCGCCGGCGATGAGACGTACGTCAACAGGCCGAACCTACTCGATTGGCTGAGCCAACACGACCCAGACGCGAAGCACTTCTTTGGCAACCCACCTGCCCCAGCGACGGCGCGCGTCCCCGATCCCTTCGCCGCCGGAGGCACGTCGTTCATCCTCTCGCGAGGAGTCATGCTGGAGCTGTTCAAGAAGCGCAAAGACTTTATCCAGAACTGGCGGGAGCAGATCGCGGACCACACGACAGCTTTCGACCTCGTCGCCAGCGCGCTGCAGGCCGAGGTAAAAATCACCTTCACCACAGTCTGGCCCAGCATCTCTGGATTCGACCCAAGCACTGTGCCTTTCTCGCCTGCCATATGGTGTGAGCCTATCTTATTGATGCACCACATATCACCGGACATCGGCAGTGATCTGCTCAGATTGGAGAAGGACCGACCCTCGGACCAGCCCACCCTGCGCTTTGCAGATCTGTGGTATCGCTTCATGACCCCGGAAGATTTGAACTACACACGCAATGACTGGGACAACCTATCCTCCGAATCCTCGAACAATCGATGGAATATCCTTTTCCAAGGCGGCGAACATCAGGACGCCGATCGCGCTGGGAACGGAGAAGCGTCGCCGGAGGCATGCCAAGAGTCCTGCGACAACAGCAAATACTGCGTCCAGTGGTCCTACTCCTCGGTTAATCAGAGGAATTGGAACGAGAACCCGCCGACTAAGTGTCACCTTAGCAGCAGTATACGCTTTGGGACACATAAGGAGCCACAAAAGTTAAACATCGATGGAGAAAGGGTCACACTCACCTGGAAAAGCGGATGGAAGAAGGACAAGTTCAGTAAATGGACCAAGCAGCAAAGGTGCAAGGAGCAACAGCAGTAGCTCCGTAGTCTCGTCGTTTTTAGCGTTCTAGCGGTATTCTTATCTCTCAAATCTCAGCCCGGCTGTGTTCCTATCTCCAGTGCTTCTTGTAGTTTGGCCAAGCCCGCTTCAGTTCCGCCTCAATCCGTTCACCCCAGCTCTCCTGCCTGGTCTTGACTACGATCAGGAGCCGTTGCAGGATGTGTGCAACCTTGACTTCATCGACCCCAGCACCCAGGCCCCTCATCACCGCGCCCACCGTGACGTCCGTCTCGTCTCCAGAACCCACGTTGTCTTCGACGTCGCCATCGTGCGAACTCAAGGCCTTTCCGACGTTCCTCTCCATCTCCTCACCCAGTCCCGAAACCACAGGCTCATCATCCAGGACCCCAAGGCCCAGACCAACTTTCCTCGAAGCCATCTCCAGATCTTGGAACCAACCCTTCTTCGCATTCACCACGTCTGCATACCCGGCGGCGACGAAGTAGAATCCGCACAGTGCCTTCAAATTATGCAGACCCGGGCGCTCGACATTCTCTTGCAGATGCGCCCAAATGCTTGTCAGGGCGAGGCGCTCGTTATCGCGTCGCGAGAGACTGATGCTGCGGCGGAAGAGCTGAATGTTGCCCTCGCTTGTCATGTATGCCGAGACTTTGTGGGTGATGTCGTCGACGACAATGTGACCGAGGAAGAGGGAGTGCGAGGAGAAGCCGACACGGTCGTAGTCAGGCCGCTCCCAGGGCATGTCGTCGACATCGAGGAGCGCGTTGTAGGCGTCAGGGAAGCTTTGCTCCGCGATCTTGACAATTTCGTCGTAGATGTAGGCGCCCGGGGGCTGTGTTTTCGCGTTTGCGGCCATCGCGGAGGGTATGTAGTTGGTAAAAGGATGGCAGAAGCTGAGATCAAAGGTCAAAAACAATAGAGCTAGTAAATCTCAATTCGAAGTCACGGTGAGTTGCGTTTGCAGTGTGACATCATTGCCGCATTTGGTCCAAAAAGTGAAGGTGAAAGCGCATTCTGGGGAGCAAAAAAGAGCAAAAAGGTAAACCTAGTGGAAGTATCTCCATAAGACCGCACTTTAGGGGTATCGAACTGCGAGCCGATAGAGAGCTTTTTGAATCAGTGGTAGTATCGCCATAGACGGCTCACTCTCAGCTATGTGTGCTGTTCGATGGGAGATTTCAGATTTAAATTGTATATATAATTATCTCAATAGCCAAAAGCTAATAGAAATAATAATTCAACTACCTAAGCCTCATATGCTGTCGCAATAAACGCGTAAATACACAACCACTAGATAGGACGTCATTCAAGAATGCCATAGAAGGTGTCGCACGCGAGTACTCCAGTGCACGTGCACGTGTTCACGCTAGCGGCAGTGGACCGCCTGATCCTTCCCGGAACAAGCAACGCTTCTGCGACCTGCATCTTCTTAGCCTTATCATCAATACCCCGTCCATTGCGATATATCTTGCTGTAGTCCAGAGTAGTATGCACCAGACTTCTCCGCATGCTTTGTCATATATCTTGAGTGCAGGGGGTCGAGCCTCCGGCGACGCGTTGTAGCTCAGACGCGCCAGCATCATCGCGCGACTTGCTGGCAACAAGGCCCGTGATCCTTGACAAACAATTGACCAGACATCGGATGCGCTGGAACGCGACACAGACGGCTATCCTCGGCGACTTATCACCTTCCACAAAAACCGGAAAATGTCCCTCCAGACAATTCGAAAGCTAATGGCCAAGGCCGGCGCCGACTCCTGCATGGATGCACTGCCATCAGCGGATTCCCTGACCTGGATTGAAAATGCACTGGATGAGGCGGAATCCCCAAGTCTGTTGATCGGAAACGTAGGCAACCGCAACGTGCTGACTTATCTGCTGCCATCCGGCGGTGGTTGGGAGGTTCGCTACTGCCTCAGATCCATTGGCGATGACCGCGCGACCTCGACGCTGCCATCAATCACCGGAGATGAAGCCATGACGAAGCCTCTCATCGTTCCGTTCAAATACTTCACAGATGGAACGAAGACCAAGAAGCGAATGCTTAGCATGATTATACGTTACTACTTCCTTTTGCAAGGTCATATAAGCAAAATCGATGCGTGGAACGATGACTTTAGTCGGCGGTTATCGTCTGTGCTGAGAAAGGTCTACGGGAATACCGATGGAAGCCATGGGACCTATAAGCACCCCCAAGAAACAGGCGAGACCGTGGAGGAAAGCTCAGAGCCGGAAGACATGGAAAGCCCGAATGGATTGCTGCCTGCCAACCGAAATGGCTTGGTAAACGCACCTGAGAGCAACGTCACATACGATACCCCACATGGTATGAGCTGGGACGGAAATCCGGATTTGCAACTACTATGGTCATACCTTGCTGAGCGCGGCGCGTTGCGACTCTTGGAGAACATTCCTGATGCTCATGACATGGAATTCTTGGATCAGACGTACATCCTAGAAGCCCAACCGAAGAAATTATTCGTCGGAACCCATGCGAAGACAGAGCACAGAATCTATGCCTACATGGTACGAATAGCGCAACGGGGTTTCCATGAGATCCGATTTTACCTGGAAAGCGCTCGTGGTACCTACGCGTCAATGTCCGCCGAAGCTACAGGGAAGCAGCGCATCTTGCACCCTTTCAGCAAAACTTACCCCAGAAGTACCGGTCCAAGCGACCCACCTGACAAAGCCAGGTTGACGCTTATGGTCAAGTGGTATTTCATCGCAGCTGGAATTGCTACGGACTGCGTTTTACACGAAACCAAGGCCTACCCCGAGCGTCTCCGCTGCGCACTGGAGTACATCTCTGATCAGATGGGCCCTAGCGCCTTCAAATCATCGGGTACCGTACCAGTGGATGACAGTATAGCAGATGAGAGTAGCGAAAGCTCCTACACCCCAGAGAAGGCGAACACCCAGTCGACGCTGGCAAATGAACCCACGCCTAAAGCGCCTCGCTTCCCGCAGAGCGTTGCGCGTAAGTCGGCCCCTTCAATCGCACGTCGTACAATCCCTCATGCAACAACAACGCAAAAGCCGCTGCCGAAGACCTCGTTTTCCAAGTCTGCCAGCCCCGAAGCAGATGCAACACCCACAGCCCCGCCGCGCAACTCCAAGCGCTCAGCCGAAGATGAAGAGTTCGATGCCCTCACCAGGCTGGTCATGCAGCAAAATGCTCTGACGAAGGACCTTAATAATGTTGATCACGAATTGGAGGTTATGGATGCGCGTTTCGAGGCTTTCCAGGAGAAATGGAAACGAGAGCGCGCAGAGTTGGAGAAGAAGAGAGACGAGATCGAAGAACGCAGGGCTGAGGTGAGGAACATGTTCAAGAGGCGGAGGACGCTCGATGTGGAGAGTGACTAATAAGAGCGTGTGATGGGCGGTCACTTGTGCGAACCATGGTTGAGCTCTCAGAATAACGAGAACTCTGGTTAGTTATGCGAATTCCGGTATATAGGCGCTTGAATGCAGCCCCATACATTCTTGATACGAATTATCTTCCATCCTTGCTGGGTATTCTTCTTAACAACCCGCTCGCCTATTGCACATTCAGCTCGAATATCAGTCGCCATGAACCTGAATCAACTCCTCAACCCGAACACACCGCCGCAGCGGCTGCTGAAGTCTACATGTGTTTCAAAGAGCGCTTCCCTGCACTCTCAAAGCAAGACCGCTGCGTCGCAGCAGACGGCGAGCCCTCCAGTATGTCAAGTGACGTCGCGAGTCACCCAAGATTGCTTGCCTCTCGACTCCGCGGTCAAGCCAGTAGCGTGCCCTACTGAAAACCGACCTGAAGTGACTGAAGAGCCTTATGCCCAACCCTCGCAGAAGACGACAGCACATTATGGTCCTTGTAGGGCTTCTTCACCTGCAAAACTACCACATACTCTGAACTTCTCAACGGCAGTCGCACCCCGACTTGAGCAAACACCCATAAGAGATGTGGACACACCGCCTGTTGCCGCGACTAGTGTTACTTCTACTCCCATCATCAAGAAAACAAGGAAAGCGGTCAAGCAGACTCCAAAACGTCGCAAGAAAGAGGAAAACCCCGCTTCCGTCACCGCAGAACTGTCGCACGAATCGACAAGTCTTCGCACTCCGTTTCGTCTACTACTACCCAAAGATGCAAACGTACCCAAGACCAATCTGGCTACACCTCCCGAGCGGGCTAGTTGCCCTGTAGCTCGGGTTCCAGACCTAGATGCTGGACCACGTAAACTTATTCAAGAAGTACTGCAACATCCACTGGACCTACCTGTTCCGGACTCAAACGAAGCGAAAAGCAAGAAGCGCAAACGGGCAACACCCAAACGGTACAAAGCTTCAGATTCAGCCCCTACAGATCACCTCGCCCGGCGTAAATGTTATGGAAAAACGGAGATTGTGACGTTGAATGGTTGGGTAGCGTTCAGGAGGGTAGCGGCGTAGGCGTAAGGCAAGGATGGTGGAGCAAACGGTTCTCGCGGTGACGCAGACTCCAATCATCTCGCAGTATAGTGAACCCTTTGGGGGTTATATTGATATCTTGCCTCCGCAGAAACAATAGAAATTCGAGGTCACCTCGACTGGCGGTCACCTCAGATGCGCTGGGCCCATCCATTCAATTATATACATATCTCATACCCTCCCCTCAATGACACTTCCTTCACCCACCTCCTACATCCGCTCCCTAACATTTGACACCGTCATGTCAGCTGTGCCGAGGCGAGCCCAAAAGACCCGCGTGGTGGATATCAGCGACTCATCAAGCCAGGCATCCGAAGACAACAGCCCCCCAGCCAAGATCGACCCCAAGGCCAACAGAGTCCGTCAACACTACGCAGCCATGAATCCCGATCGACCTAACGCAGAAACGAACGGAAAGTATGGAATGTTCTCTCAGGTTGACCCACGTCTTCCACCGCCTGCGACTCCGAGCAAGACGGTCGCGAAGCGCAAGAGAGCGACCATGGATGAGATGGGTAGTAACAAGAAGTCAGAGATGAAAGACATGTCAGGAGAGCGAGAGCAGAGTCCACTGTTCGAGCCGGAGTCTAGTGGACAGCAGGATGCAGACACCGTTATGCTGAGTCCGCCTTCGACGCCATCGACCAACGTGCGTCTGCCAAGCCGTAAAAAGGGAAAGAGTACTGCCACCCCCGTCTCTACCGTCTTCGCTCTCGGTCGCCGTAGGCACAAGCCCATTGTCATCGAAAGCGGATCTTCAGGCTCTGACTCTGATTCCGACTCTGACTCCGACACAAACTCTAACATCGTCGTAGCTACACAAGACAACCTCACGACCAAGGCCATCAAAGACCTCATCGCTACTTCTGCCATGCCTGGAGATGTCTCAGTCGTCGATGAGTACATCAGTATTCTCAAGGATATAGCTACTCACTCCTCCGAGACCGCTAAGCATTATCAGGTTATTGAAACACTCGCCGAAGAAGAAGAAGACATATCTCTCGCTCTCGACGGACTTGCCGACGAAGAGGAACAGGAGTATACCGCCATTGCGCAAGCATGCGCTCAGGGAATACAGAACGACATGCAAGATCCGATCGTGATTGCTGAGATGTCCACCATCCAAGCTGCAATCACTAAGCGTAACGAAGAAGCTGAGAAGGCGCGCCGAGCTGTACCTGAGATCATGGCGAACAGGAAGGAAGTGCTAGAAGCGGAGAAGTCACAAGCACGCTACAAGAGAGAGACTTTGGAAGAGGAGAGAACAGACTCCGGATGGGAGATATTGCAAGAGAGGAAGTCGGAGTTGGAGAATCGGGGTGGCATGGCCATGGCATTTGAGCTGGGCAAGAGGTCGGGCAAGTAAGAAGGCGCAAGGCAACCTCGGTGAGCTCGCATGATGCGCTATGTCTAAACCTGCATCTCAAGGATGTGACATGTCATCTGCACAATCATGGGCTTGACGAGTGTTATCTGGGCTGGAAGACTTCTCGTCTCAGTAAAAGCAGAGATGATGCGGAGACTACATGTACCTATCAATTAGCAACATCTAGGACTCACACGGGCTTTTGCTTCAAGTAGACTCTGAACAATGAGATTTATGGGTATACCAGTAAACTAGCGAACAGCCCCTTGAACCACGGAAACCCAAATTGAAACGCCTTATAACCCCAGCTAGCGAATAAAACTACAAAACAAAGAGAAATCGCGACACTCATCTAGAGTACGCCTGATACAAATCGTAAGACCACTAACCCTCGACCTCAGTCTCCGCCTCAGCCATGACCTGCTCGCCCTCATCCAGCATATCCAACACCCTCTTCAAACCGCCAACCATGGCATTGGCCTGACCGACCAGCAACAGCTTCTCGGCATTTGCAGGCAAGCCGAGGTAAGTAGGCGGCTCGCGCTCGGGAAGGTCATTGACCCAGCCCATAAAGTCCTTCCAGCTAGTCGAGGTGGGTAGTTCGAGACCCTCGCTGTGCTCAGTATCCTTGACGATCTTGAAGTTGTCCTCAAAAGCGGCGGGCGTCATAGTGGCATCGACGAGAGAAGCGAGAATGCGCCAGTCTTCTGCGTCGTCGATCTTGCCACCGTACATCTCAGTGATGAGGTAACGGAGCATCTCCCATGGGATCTTGGTAGGGGCGATGTTAGATCGGCCTTGTGCGACGGTGTCGACCCATGTGTCGATGATGAAGCTGCAGCATTCGTAGTCACTGTCATTGAACTCCCAGAAGCCCTTCCATCCTAGAGTCGGCGCGTAGCGAAGACGCTCTTGAATGACTGCGTGGAGGAAGGACAAGAGGAGGTAGACACGTGCCTTTTCCACCGGCGGCTTGGTGGCCTTCTCGGCCAATGAAGAGAGCGAGTCTTTCATGTTGGCACGGACTCCAGCAGGCTGCTCGTAGGATAGGACGCGAGAAGCGCGAAGTAGGTTGACCGGAATCTTGGGGCTGGACTCCATTGACAGGAAGAGACGGAAGTCGGGGTTGGGCTTGAGAGCTTCAAGACGCTTCTCAAGCGATTGCAACCATTGTGGAGCGAGATGGACGTTCTTGACAAGTACCCAGTTGCCTGTAGTGGCAGCGTTAGCGATGGCTTTGTCGGCTGATGCGGCGCCTTCGTTGGAACCCATAGCAATGTTTGTGCAGCTGACTTGCTCCCTCTCTACAAGATTGTCGACCTTGTAACTTGCGTCGAATCCAGGACTGGAGCTGAGAGCCACCGGGGTTACTGCATTGACTTGCTTCACAATATCGCCCAGATCACCGCTGGCATCTAGGATGCCCTTGCCGAACACCTCAGTGACAAAGCGCTCGACAGCGGGTACGAAGCGATCAACACGGAATAGCTTGACCAAGACGAGAGCTCGTAGTAGCTTGTCGAACTTGGTAAGATCTTCTGGCCAAGCCTGCGGTACATGTCGCTCTCCCATCTCTTCATTGAGGAAAGCATCCCAAGCGCTGTCTTCAATCTTCGGCAGCTCTTCCTTAAACATCGGGATCTTGCTGGCACGCTCCATGGCTTCCTCCTTGCGCTCTGTCTCGGTTGACACATCGATACCCTTCAGGTCGGGGTCAAGGATCTGATCGATGTGTGCCTTGTCCATCTTGTAGGGCGCCGCTTGCACGAGCAGCATAGCAAACGTAACACGGTCCTTCTGGAGCAAGGAGAGCGAAGTGCGGCGGTATGCGTCAACGAATAGCTCGGTAACGATCTGCTCAATACGGGCAGCATGACCAGTGATGTTGGAGTTGCGAATCTTGCGTAGCACAGTCTCAAAGATCTGAGTAAAGTACTGGAGCGAGAACTGGTAAAAGTGGTTGAGATGGTGCAGTTGCTCCAACACAGCGAAGATAGCTGAGCAAGAACGAGCGACAACAGTGTACTCTTTTGTGATGTTCTCGACCTCTGTCATAACGCCAGCGGTCTCGGAGACCTTGTCCGAAATTTCCTTGGCCTCCTTCTTGAGCGTCTCGAGCGTTTCGATGACGCGGTCGTCGTCCAGAATGTTACCGCGCGACTCGTTGAGAGCTTGAAGCAGTCGCTTCTCAAGCTGACGAAGATGGACTGCGAACTCTCCTTGCATCTTGATGAGGTTGGATCGGCGCTCATCAACATCAGGTCGCTCGGACTTGAGGACTTCGTTCAGTGTCTGTGTCTGCAAGCTGCTCTGCGTGACAGTAAAGTTGACGAACGTGGTACGACTGCAGATGTCAGGAGCGAAGTTGGCGGAAGGATCGCGTGTTGAGAGGTAGAGGCGGAAAGACGGCGAAAAGTCGATCTCCTGCTTGCCGAGTTGAATAAGCACACGACCTCCAGTCTTCTGGTACTCCTTGTTGAGAACGTGGTTGAGGATGGGATCCAGATGTTCGGCATCCTGGATCAAGATTGGGTTACCGAAGCGCAGGGAACTCTCAAGTTGCTTGGTGAATGAATCATCCAAAAAGCTAGTCACCGTGAGACGGCGGTCCTTGCATTCGTTCTGCAAAAACTCTGTTGTTCTGCCAGAAGGATCAATGATAAGCGGGTAGCGGTTGAACCTCTGCAGGATGATGGCGTTCTCGGTGCACAGGTCGTCGACCGGCAGACCATTGTGTTGCCAGTTCAGGCGGTCATCAGCAGTCGAGAGATATTCCGTGAATGGATTTGTTGGCTTGAAGCTGATTCCGGAGTGTTTGAGGTGATCGTACCAGTCCTCTGTAAGCGCTTTCCTGTACTGTTGGTCGTAGTAACCGGCATAAGCGATGAACGCAGCTGCAACCAAGACGTCACCAACGATGGTGTCGATCTGAGAATCGAAAGACTTGCTGCTCTCCTCCCATCGAACACGCTCAGAGGACAAGCTGTCGAGAAGGCGGACACTGCGGTCGACCTTGAACTGAACGGTCGCCATCTCCGTCTTGATGGCCTGAGTTTCACTGATCAAAGCCGCGTACTCAGTCTTGTATCGGCCAATACTCTCCTCGAGGTTCTGAATGAGGACCTGGGTTTCCTTGGCGCCCTCTTCTGTCTTCTGAAGCTCAACTTGCAGGTTTTCGACTTCAGCACGTAGGGGACCGACACGGTCAAGGATGTCGGAGTAGGTAACTTGAGCAGATACCCATTGTACAAGGGGACCGCAAGCCTTGGAAGCGCGGTTGACCTTCTCGAAAGTGAAGTCTTCTTGGGAAAGATATTCCTTCTGCATCTTCCTGCGGTGGCCTGCAGTCATCTGCCTCTCGTTGTCGAACTGTACGATACTGGCGATGAAGTCGTCACGCCTGACGATGGAAACGATGGTCTTCCAGCTGTCAGGCTTATGTCCAAGGATCGTGCAGACAGCTTCCAAAGCGAGCTTGACACCAGCAGGAGGATTCTGCATGGATCGGACTTCGGTAAGATGTTGTCGCTTGATGTTCTGCACACTCTTCTGTGCCTCTGCCACAGCTGGCTCGGCAGCCGCCAAATCGTGTTCCACCACCTCTTGTCGCTTCTGAATCTCCTCCTTGTCCTTCGCAAGCTGAGCCTGCATCTTGATCGAACCAGCCTTCTTCTGTTCCGCCTCGTTCTGGTCCGCAATCATACGTTGCAGCTTTTCGTTCGCTTCTGCATCCTTCTTAGTGAGCTGCGTCTGCTTCTGTGCAAGGCTTGCTCGCAGTTCCTTGACCTTGTCGAATGTCTCGCGCAGCTTCTCAAGACCGACGTTGAGGTGGCGCTGCTGCTCCTCGAGGTCTTCGCGCTTTTCGTTGTAAAGCTTGACGTACTGCGCAACGAAGTCCAAGAAGTGACGTGGGGTAAGGTACATCTTCCGGTTCTGTGTCTTCTGTAACTTCGCGTTCTTGCTGCGTAGCGAGTGGTGTACAGCGACCATGGCATTGACCACACTTTCGCGGTGGGAAGGCGGAAGGGTGAGTCCGCGGTAAGCAACGGGAATGCTATCCGGTGCAACGTAGTTGGCACGGTCGAGATCAACAGATTGTGTGAGCTCTGAGCTGACTTGGTAAAGAGCCTGGTCTGACCAGTCTCCGAACCAGTTGAGCACGCAACGGTTGAAAAGAGCAGGACTGGTGGCTGCCTTCGACGAAAGACCCTCTTCGGGTGGGTTCATGGTGAACACAACATGAAGGTTCTTGACAATTTGCTCCGTAAACCACTTGTACAGCTCTTCCTGTGAGTCGAGGATGATGCCTTGTCGCTGCGCACCCTCCTTGATGGCAGTAAGCAAAGAAGCGTACTCATCACCTTCGAACAGACCAGGAACCTCCGCGTTGGCCAGGAGGGTGTTCATGCGCTCGAGGAAACCGGAGTCAAGAACATTGGCTTCGTCCATGATGAAGCAGATCTTCTCGCCCTTGCAACCGCATCGTCGAAGCACGGTACGCAAGTCTTCGTCAAAGTCTTCGCCTGAGTACTTTCCGTGAACCTTGATTTGGTAGACGCTCAGACCGTTCATCCAGGCCACGAAGCGAGACAGGGTTGTCTTTCCAGATCCGCTGACACCGATGAGAATGAGATGGCCCTGTGGTTGACGGAAGACACGATCGATGCGCAGTACGTGCTCGAGCACGTCGTTAAATAGGATGAGTGGCACATCCACTTCTTCTTCGCAGAAGGTACGCAGACGAGCCTTGACGAACTCGCGAAGCTGCTCACGCTCAACCGGCACGTAGTTCTTGGATAGCCAGTTGGAGAAGAGGATGGGGCCACCAAGAGCCTTCTCTTCGTCGATGGTAGGGAAGTGTTCAGCCGCGATACGGTGGACGCACTCTTCAGTCCATTGCCTCTCTTCCTCTGCGATAAGACGATCCTGGAACAGGCGGAGTGCCTCGTGTGCCCAGATACGAACGAGGCCTTCGATCGGCAAAGTCTCAAGTGGTCGTAGTGCCTCGTAGATACCACGTACCCACCGAGTAAGCTCACGAGGAGAGTAAACGTAATGTGGCTGGATATCCGGTGTGAAGCGCTTTTGTGACTCCGCATATAGCTGCACCATAGCCCTCGTAAGAGCGTCTGCGTAACCTCGTAGAGTCGGGATAATTTTGAGTACGGCGGTATTGAAGGTGCCGTAAATCTGAAGAAGAGATTGCTGTCCAGGGTAATCGACCATGATGAGCGGAGCGTGGCGTAAGAACCTGAGGCCCATGGGCGTACGTCCAGCATCGGTAGGAGGGTTACAGGCACCAACAAATTGAATGCGATCGAGTGTAACCCAAGTCTTGTCAGATGTCCTCCAGAAACCGTTGTGCTCGACAAGCTGTCGCAGGAAGGAGATAGCTCGTTGAGTACCGTACTTGTCGGGTGCTGGCAAGTTGATCTCGTCGCAGAAAATGACGAGCCAGCGACCAACTTGAGTGGGAGTAAGTTGCACGCCGTTAAGAGTCTTCTTGTATTCACAGTACTGTTCGAACGTCTTGATGAGAAGATCCGGGGTAGTGGCACTGGAGAAGTTGAGACCGACAACCTGCATGTTGGGTAGCTTTCGAAGTGCGCTGAACAAGGTCATGGTCTTTCCAGAACCCGGAGGACCGCAAAGGAGTAGGGGCTTGTGCTCCGCAAGCCAAGAATAGAGAACATCCTCGTGGCGAACCGTGTCCAACGTGGGAATAACCACGTCGGTTTGAGTGACGGAATGGGTGTTGACTTCGACGTTCGGTACCTGGCTCTGCCATGTGTCCCACTCTGGCTTGTCAGGCTTGACATCGTAATCAATGAGCGAAGTGGTCTCGTTGAGGGCAGGGAGTTCAACGTCAGTAAGACCAGCGATGAGATCTCCAAACTGCTTACGCTCCATAAGAGGGCAATCACCGACCAAAGCCCAGACCAAGGCCACGAGCAACTTCTTCGCGAGATAAGTCTCCATCTTGTCATCTTCAAGGGAAAAGTCCGGGTGCTGCACATTATACTCCAGAACATTGCGGCATGCTTTGTTGAGCAGAGAGAACAGTGTGTTGAGCGCACGGATGTCGGTGTACTCCATGATATGCTTGAACTTCCTAGCCATGCTGAGAGCCTTCTCAATGAATCGGTCCTGGGTGAGCTTGATGTGCAAGAAGTCGGCGATGAGACCTTGTGTCGTCATCGTCTTCTGTGACATCTGACCTGGAGCGACCGAATCGTCTTCGAGGTCTTCGAACGGTGTAGTCTTGAGATGCTCGATGTAGTTCTTAATCATCATATCGACCTCCACAGTATCGTCGCTGAACCAGACCATACCGCAACGGGAGACGGTAGCCAGTGTGGCGTACTTGAGGGTCTCAACTTCAAACATGATGCGAACGTTGGATGGCAAGTTGAGACGCTCTCCATTTGGCAGGGTGAGAAGCTTGTTGTCGTCAAGCACTGAGTTCAAGTTCTCGACCCACTCAGGGTCAACATCACCATCAAATACGATCCAGTGACGCTTAGTGTCTTCACCACGAAGGTTGTCGACGATCTTACGCAGTATGCTTGTGAAAAGACCATCGGTCCACTCGCGTGTGGTGCTGTCGAGAGTTCCGTAAAGCTGTTCCTTTGACATGACTTTGGGATCGATGACGTGACAGACGCCTTCCACTCCCTCCACCGCTTGAAGGGCAGAGAGAAGCGTTCTCCAGGCAGCAGTTTTTCCAGATCCGGAAGAACCGACCATCATGACACCGTGATGCAACTTCTGAATCTGGTAAAGTTGAATGATCTTGGTCAACCAGGAATCGCTGACCACGAGCTTCGACTCCGCGGCGCACTTGTGGATAGCTTCGGTCAACTTGTCGAGAGGCGCAGGGATGTATTCCACACCAGGGAAAGCCTCCTCTTGAATGGCCATCAAGAGCTCGACATCAGAGCGGATAAGCTTCGGTGCCATTGTTTCGCGTAAGCTCTGGATGATGATTTGAGGCTCCATACTGGCTTCATCCAGAGTCTGAGAGTCTTGCTGAGCGGCGATGCGGGCTCGCTTCAATCCACCAGAGCTGACGAGCACACTCTTCAGTGCACGCAGACCAAAGTCGTAATGAGCCTGCTTGGAGAGTCCAGCTGAGCACTTGTCGAAGAACGGTACGACCTGCTTCGACAGCTCTTTCGCTTGCGAGAAACCTTGGGAGTACAGCATGACTTCGGCAATAAGCTCCTTGTCGGGCTTGGACATGGCAACGCTTCGGAAGAGCTTCTTGAGGTTGTCGGGCAAATTCGATCGACCTGCATAACCAGGATTCATGGTGATGAAGACTCCAGTGTTACCGTTGACCTTCAGTTGACGACCAATAAGCTCGATCTGAGACTTGTCGTCCTCAGCGCCCTTCTTGAGACCCAGCTGAATGTTTTGAATCTGCTGAGACACAGCCGACAGGATACGCTCTTCCAGACGGTTGAACTCGTCGAAACAACCCCAGGCTCCAACCTGGCAGATACCAAGGAAGATACGACCCATAGCTTGGAAGTCGAAAGTGTCGTCACAACAAAACACAAGGGTAAAGCGTCCAAGCTGTACACCAAGAGCTTTGACCGACTCGGTTTTACCAGTACCAGCAGGACCGTATGGCGAACCACCAAGTCGCTGACAAAGCGCCTGGGTGAGGGTGAGGAAACAGCGGTCGGTAAGAGGTGTGCGCACAAGGCGATCGGCAACACCCAGGTACTCGAAACCGTAGTCGAGAACGGCATTTGCCATCTTGATCCTCAATCGCTGCAAGAGATCATTGCCGGGCTCATACATGTATCGCATGCATAGTAGCCACATGTGATGGGTAGGAGAGCGTGCACCGACCTTGTCAAGCTTGTGGATGACGTCTCGCTGGTGTACAAACTCAGTGATGAGGTCCTCGCACTTGCGACGCTGAATGGGTTCAAGGTCGCCCAGAACAGCGGTAGCGAGGAGCTTTAAGACGTTTACTTGCTTCTCGTACAACTGAGGCAAGGTCGTGCCTTCTTCAGAAAGAGACTTCTCTACAGCATGGGTCCAAGCGATCTGCGTTCCGAGGACGACCACTTGGGTTGGGTACTTGGCGATGTAGTTGGTGAAAGCTTCCGGGTCCATCGCATCAGGCTCAATGAGTTGAGCGAACTCTTCGTAAGCTTCGAAAGTCAACTCGGCCAGAGTAGTCTTCATGTTGGCTTCAAGGGCGCCGAGCCATTCATTGATCCTGGGTGTCTTGACGAGCGAGATTTCTTTGCGAAGCGTAACCTCCTCTCCTTCCTTGGACGTGAATCCTTGAATGACGCCGTCCTCATCAGTGATAAGTCCAGAGATACCAGCAAACATCTTTCGCAGATGTTTGGCAATACGCATAACATCGTTACTGTTACCGATGATTTCCAGTAGATCCTCGTCACCAACGAAGTAGAAACGAGGGAAGGATACACGCTCGCGCTCCAGATACTCTCCGAGTGCCTTCTGGATCTTGTTCAATAGCTCGGCGAGGCGTTCCAACGACTTCTGCACACCAGAGATGTTGAGTACTTCGAGCACGAAAGGCTGTCGCGAGACCTTCTTCATGACTGACAAGAACTCAGAGTTGATGTTCTGGAAACGAGCCGACTCCATAGGGAGCAGGTGCTTGATGTCAGCGTTACCAGTGAACACGCCCTCCAGGTAGACCCATTGGCGTTGCACATCGATCCATACATCGAACAGAACATGCACGCGATTGAGCTTGTCCTCCCAAGAAGACGCCTCTTCCTCGAACTCCTTGTAGTAAGGCGAGTGGCGCATAGCCTGCAGTGAGTTGAGGTTTTCGCTGCACTTAGCGAACAGGTCGTCCCATCCCCTGATAAGACGGCACTTGTTCTGGTAGTTGACGAGCTCCAAAGAGTAGTTCTGCCAAGTCTCGCGGACCTGCTTGATGAACTCCTCAAGTGCCATCTCGCCTGCTGCTTGAGTAATGACATCGCGAATGATCTTTTCGCTAGGGCCGAGCTTAAGGTCCCAGACATCACCGAGTGTCATGGAGATGGCGGAGTATCGCTTCTGTGGCCTCAGGTTCTTGAAAATCTTGACCCAATGGCGCTCTTTCACGGCGTCAGAGCGCAGTTCTGCAAGAATCGTGTTTTCTTTGAGAAGTTGCTTCAGGGTAGTCTGAACGAATTCGAAAGCCTGGTACTGGCGCATCCGGCTGGGCATGTCCTTGGTCATCTTGAGCAAGTTGTCAAGGTTCTGTCGCAGCTTGCGGGGCTGAATACTGGTCCACAACACCTCACGAAGGTCGTCGATGCTGGCCCAGATGGTACCAAGCGCAGACCAGACGGATTTGAAGTCTTGCACTTCCTCCAGCAGGGTCTCAAGTGCGTTTTCTGGAGATGGTGGTAGTCCAAGAGCTTCCTTGGCCTTCGAGATGTTGCTGGACTCGTTCTGAAGCTGGCTAAGCTTCTGGTCGAACTTAGCCAGAATGGCTGAGGCTTCGGCTGGCGCCAGGTTTCCTGCAACAGGCTTGTCCTCTGCCCACTCTCCGGTGATGTTCACAATCTTCTGGCTGACGACTTTGTCCTCCGCGCCAATCTTGGCGCGCAGCGCGTCAGCTTGATCGTTCGCAATCTTGGTCTTCCTCTCCAGAACCTCGTTCAGCGTCTGCCATTCATGGTCGATCTGTTCCATCTGCAGCCAGTCGGACGGGAACTGGTAACGCTGGCGAGCCAGAGTTGCTTGACCTTGCCGGAAAGTGGACATCTCTGGCTCCCATTCGAGTACCTTCCTCTTGCATTGCTGTACTGTTGTAATAAAAGAGACAGCCTGGGCAGTGGATGAGGCCTCCAGGGTCTGCATCTCAAGATCCTTACGCGCCTTCTCTATCTGCACGTAAACGTCGTTCATGCGCTGACCAAGCCTACTGGCAAACTTGGTGAGAATTTCCTGCTGCCATTGGTCGTACTTGGCGTTGACCTTGACCTGCACTTGGTCGTAGTCGACAGTAACATAGCCAAACTGGCGACTGATGTCAGAGTTGTCGAAGGTAGCGCGAGTCTTACGAATTTCCTGGAGTAGTTGTAGCCATCGTGAAAGATCTTCGCCAAGGATGTCGTAGACATGGTCTGACTGCAGATCCCATAGAGATTGGAACTGGAGCCACTCATCCACGTATGATGAGATGTCACGGAGCTTGCCTTCGACAGCGCCATAGACTTCAATAAGCGAGTCGGTGCACCGGCTTGGCAAGTCAGAGAACTGGCTGGCAGAGGTGTCGTTGGTCGCTTCAAGTCGGATCTCATATCGTGAGGCCTTGATCTTCTGGAGAGTGCAAATGATGGCGAGCCATTGCTGTAGTTGCTCAAGCCAGCTTGCACGGGCGTATTCTACCGGAGGGCTGAGGTAAATGACCTGGTTGCGCATAGTAATCTCAAGAGTCAATCGCGCCAGAGTCGGCTTGACTTCTGGTGCCTCCGTCGAGACAACTTCACTGACTGGGCGTCGAGTTCGATCTTCCTCGTCTACATTATTGAAGACCTCAATCCACAATGCAATAGCTCGGCTGAGACGGACTAGCAAAATCGATTCGATGCGCGCATTCATATCAGAAACCCAGGAGTCAAGATTGGCGTAGCTCTCAAGGTTGAGCTGATCGATGGACTTCTGGATAGTTTCGAGGTTCTGTTGGAAGGCTTCCTTGGTGTAAGGACATGTCTCCAAATCCTTGAGCGATTTCTCAATCGCAGCGTTGATGTTGATGAGCGTTGCAACCTTGAGTTGAAGTAGTGACGTTGTAGCTGCGAAGTCACGTACGAATTGAACATGCTTGCTCTCACTACGGACGCTACCACCGCCAACAGGGAAACCAGATTGTCGGACATGAAGATCGTAAGCATGAACAAAAGACTCCCACTTGAGGGGAACACCTTTGCCGACAAGCGCTTGAACCTCGTTAACGTAGTTGTTGAGTAAGAGCGCAACTCCGCCAATCTCAGAAATCGAGCGCAGAGTCTGGGTGTACGTGCGGACACTCTCCATTAAGCTGACTGCGTAGGGGTAGACACGCTTGGCCTCTTTCGAGATGTTGTTGATGCCGTGAGGCACTTGGTAGCCGCGCCATGTCAGGTTACGAACTTCCTTGAACAGCGCAATGACTTGCGCGTCAAAGTTGACGTTCAGCTCCAAGATGTTTCCTGCGGCACGGTTCCTGCTGACAAGGAAGAGGCGTCCTGAGATCTGAAGTTTCCTCCTCGCCACTTCCTGAAGCCATGACTCAAAGATCGGCCTGGTGTCGAGCTTCTTCTTGAACATGCTGCTCTCAGCCTGGAGCTTTTGACCTTCAGCATGTAGCGCCCAGTCCTTACCGAGGATATCTTCGACCTTGCCCATGTAGCTCTCCAGCTGTGTTTCAATCTGTCGAGCCCAGATAACAGCACCGGAGACCGGAGGGAAATCGCGAAGCTGCGCCATGGCATGAGCTTCCGAATTACCGTACTGGCGCTTGAAGCGCTCGTGAAGTGCCAAGATATCTTGCTTGACATTCTCAATGAGCTGAGTCTGGTATTCGGAAATGGCTCCCCGAATCTTAGGTCGCACAAAAAGCGGATTGAACTTGGAGAAGACGCGGAACATCTCACTGGCGGTCTTGGCGGTACCAAGACGGTCTCGCAACCTAGCGATGATGGAGTTCTCGACACGGGAAGTACGCTCGTTATACTTCTGCTCTGCTTGCTCGAAAAGCCGTGTGCCTTCAGGAGAGACATCCAGGACATCGACGTCCTTGAGCACATCGTAAGCCTCCTTGACTTCTTTGACGGCGTCAACATCACCGATCTCCTCGATGATGACCGCCTCCTTGGCGGGAGCGCTCTCGGATAAGGAAGATTGCGAACCCAGGACATTGACGATGGTTCGCTGAAGCTGCTCGTGGTTCTTGCGGAACGTTGTAATGTAGCGAATGCGCTCCTCCGTCTCCTTGTGCCTAGCTGCAATCTTGATCGGGATGAACTTCTCGTTCCTTCGCCTGGTCACCTCACGAGCAACATTAGTGAATTCCTTTACGTTTTCCTCCCATGTGCGCCAGATGCTCTCGGCGACAGCCATGATCGCCTGGAATTCAGGGTAGTCCATGTGCATGAGTGTCTTGCCGTGTAGCAGATTGTGCAGTTGCTTGTCGAGGTCACCAGAGATAGCCTCCACGAGAGGAAGCGCTCGGCGGACGGGGTAGGGGCAAATGCGAAGCTTCTTGTTCATGTGGCTGAAAATGGCCTGTATCGCTTCCTGTACTGCTTGTAGTGAGGTCGAAGATAGCAGCTGGTCGAGGGGAAATTCGCGCATCAGCTGGTTGTACTTCTGGACCAGATCTGTACTCTCCTTGAGTCCGGTATCTGCGCTGAAGCTGACAGTCGCTTGGAAACGTTTCGCATTCTTCAGCACGTCCAGAGTGAGCCTAACACCGGGACTGCCCAGTTGAGTCTCAATGTCCTGCAGCCTTGACTCCATAGAGATCCAGAAATTGATCTCTTGCGCTGCAGTCCCAGTTGATACATCTCGGGATGTCTTTGTAATTGTCTGTATCGACTTGATCCATCCGTTGACCGTCGACTGCAATCCGTTAAGGAAGCTGCTGTCTTGAACAATGCCAGGGGGAATGAGTTCTGGGGAGGGCTTCACGTTGTGCTGGGCAGCATCGTCGAGCGCACTCTGGATGAGCGGGTGGAGAGGCAGAAGCAGCTCCGGAATCTCAACATTCTGCTCCAGATTGCCCAGACTGACGGCCAGTTCCGCAATCTTCTTCCGTGTCGCCGAAATACCCGTCCTCGCATCATTATCGCCCTTGCTGTATTTCCCCGCCAGGTCGCGCGTGCTCTTGGTGTAGGTGTCAAAGTACGGCTCGACCGCAGACTGAATGAGAGAACGAAGAAACTCATAGGGAGTGCCGTCGGGCGAAGAAGCGTTATTAGAAAGTATAAAACCGGGCAGCGTCTGAATAAGGACCTGCTGGCTAAGGGGTATCGCGGGGTCTATGGGTATCGGTCGCTTCGAAATAACAACAAATGCTGCGCAGGTAGGAGAAGCGGTAATCTCAGTCGAAATGGTGTAGGTGAAGCGCTGGGTCGCCCCTGCTGCTTGTGTCAGTCTGGAGGTTCCTTCCTCGTCAGAAGGGTACCTGCCGTTTGCTCCATCCAGGCCATCGATGCGGGCTTCATCGGCTCGGTCTTTCACAACGTAGAGCGCGGACTGCCCCTCGGAGGCGAAGCGGGCGCATCGTTGCAGCGTGTCCTGCAGCTTGGCGCTCGAGAGCAGACTGCCGGGTGCAAAAAGATCTTCCTTGGAGGCGCCCAGACTGACGTCAAGCACCTTTTCCAGGTGGTCGACGATGAGCTGGGGGTCTATCGAGGGTGGCGAGGGGCTGGGTGTGCGTATGCTGCCGTTGGGCGCCCCTGGGTTCAAGGGTCCCTCCATGTTGATTGTTTATCGCGCGTGTCGCTATGAAGACATGTGGTTTGCGCTTCGAGCGGAGTAGCGACGGACGGAAGGCGGAGTGATTGCTGCTGCTGACAAGGGACTCGGTGCGCCGGCGGTGATGGTGGTGCCTTTGTCTCAGTATATTTCCTGAGTAGGCGTACGCGAAGTCGACGCGCACGGCCGTCACACGCTTATCCTGACTAGTGGGAGCGGCAGGGGAAGCGGAGTGATCAGCGTCTGATTGGCTCCTCAATTCGGGGTCATGCAGTGCAACACAAGGCGTGGAAAGCGTAGTAGCGGTCGGGAACGCGTTGTTTGCGGATGCTGTTGCAACGTTGGCTTTTTGCACGTCCAGCAGCCACTTCCTCCCACACAGGCAGCGGCGAATGGCGACAAGCAATGACAGCTCACCACGTGCAAAGTAAGCTAACGCTGGCTCCACTTTCTAAGCTAGCCCACCCGCTCCTTTCATCTCAGGTACGAAAGGCGGGCATGGGAGTTTCAGGACTGCAAACGGCGAGACTCTGGTTCGGGAATAAACGCTATCTATCTCTACTTCGGTCTTCCAGCTCCACATCCGTACTTCTCCTACCGTCTTCGTTATCATCGTCATCGTCGTCCCCCACCGCGAATGTTCCATCCCCTCTTTCATCATGGCCACTGGCCCGTCTCTCATCTCGCTCATCCCTGGCAGTCGCAGTGGTTGGACTTGCCAGCCTAACCTCTCCCACCTCCTTCAACCCAACCTTCCTTCTCCCCCAATTGACCACAGCCTTCCCCCATCCAGCTAACTTCTCCATGCCCTCATCGCCATTGCCTGCTCCACCACCATGTGCCCCTCCGGCCTCTACTTTAAACTGGTATTTGAGACAATCCTTGATGGTGACAAGACCAGTCAGACGGCCGCGGTACTCAATCAGTATGACACGCGGTCCCATCTTCTTGAAGAGTTCCATAACCGTTTCGAGGGGAAGGCGAGGGTGGACTGAAAGCGGTGTTGGATCGATGTAGCGCGTGAAATCGAGTGATGTTTGAGACGAAGTAGTGGGTATAGAGTCGAATGTCGTGTTCGGTGCTGGTGGACCCGTGCCGCTTGCACTTCTGGACCCTGGATTGCTAGCAGATGAGGATGAAGAAAAGTAGCACTTCGCATGACCTGGGGCCTGTTGCTCAATCTTCGCGCGATCGATCGCATAACGAAGTTCTGTGCGGCCAATGTAACCGATTAGGGTCTTTGTCTTCATGTCTTCCACGATGGGGTAGCCTTGGTATGCGTTTTCGTTCATTAGACGTTCCATTTGTCGGAGTTCCAAGCCTGAGGCCGGTAGACAAACTACGCGGCTTGCCATGACTTGACTGACTGGAACACCGAACGTATGTTCTTCTTTGCTGTCGAGGAACGGGTAGCCGTTCAAGTAAATCATGCGGTCTGCGATTCCGCCATGGCCGAAACGTTCACTGACCGCTTTCGTGACGCCAACGACTATCATAGTGGGAAGAATGTATGTCAATGCGCCAGTGATCTCGAACATGATGACCACGACGCTGACGGTGATATGCATGATGCCACTAAGTGCTGCTGCTGCGCCAAGGAAGGCGTAGGTGCCAGGCGTAATACACGGTCCATCTGGGTCGCAGGCCGAGAAAAAGGCTGAACCGGGGAAAGACTCGTGCAAAGCCTGGACGCAGATGCCGACCATACGACCGAATGCTGCACCGATAGCCATACTAGGCACGAAGATACCAGCCGGCACCTTGCACCCGAAGGAGATGACTACCAACAGGGTACGTAGTACTGTGGCAATAGCAAGTGTCGTGACATTGTGCCAGCGATGATTGGCATCACACAGCTGATCGTAGTCCTTATCGCCCTCACACTCTTGAAACAGTATTTCCATACTTTCAGTCATGTCAATCCTCAAGAACATGTTCGGGTAGCAGATTACACCAGTGATGACAGCGAGAGTAACAGCTTCCGTGATGGGGTATGCAGAAAGGTACTTCTTGCGAAAGACCTGCATCTTGAGGTTCCACTTGATGACGAAAGCGCCGTAGAGACCGCCGAAGATACCAATGATGATATAGAAGAGAGTTTCGAAGAAGTGCCAGGAGCGGTCGTAGGAGACGTTGAACATAACGAGCTGACCCGTTCGGAAGGGGTTCATAGCCTGGTGTACATCAGCGTTGAGTCATAGTATCTCCGGTTGTTGAACATACGGCAAGAACAGCTGTAGCGACCAGCGCACAGAAGTAGCTCCGCCAGAGGGTCTTGAGTGGAAACTGGTTGCTCATCTCCTCCAGCGAGAAAAGCACGCCTCCAATCGGACTTCCAAAAGCCACCCCTACACCGGCCGCTGCGCTCGCACATAGTATCTCCCTAGTCTTGGCCGCATTCCTCCTGTACTTGTCGAAGAACCTACTGATCACATTTCCCGTACAGACAGCGTAATGCACACTGGGCCCTTCTTTGCCGACCGACAGTCCCGACGCAATAGCAAGCGGCAAGCCAATCGACTTGATGAAGAGTGTAGTAAAGCCCAAGAAGCCTTTCATGACGAACCCCGCAATGATGCACTTCATCTCCGATATGCCCGATCCAGCTGCATACGGCGCAAAGCTCTTGACCAGCCTGGCAGCCGTGAAGGAGAACAGCGCTGCGAATAGTATATAAAGTACATAGTTCACAGGCCAGAACCCGCTCCAGCGCTTCCACTCCGGACAACCTCCCTCAGCACCCCAACAGCAGAAGCTCTCGTTGAGGTAGAAAGCCGTGGTGCAATGTCCCAGCTTGATATCGCTGAGCCACTCTGTCACGATATTCAGGAATGCAGCGTTGAGTCCTATCGCTGCGCCGACAAGCGTGACAACAATCCACGCTTGGCCCGCATCATATGCCTCTGCGATCTTCCTCCTCCACTTGCCCCGTCCCCGACCTAGGAACACTTTACCCGTCCGCCCATCTTTGCGCACACCGATGTTATCTCTTTCGCGCCGGCGCGCTTTCCGTCGGAGTTGTTCGCGGGCGGCGTCTTGTACCCAGTCTATGGTCGTAAAGTCTTCGTACCGCTTTATCTCGGCTATCTCTTCGACGATGGCCGCGTCGGCGTGTGTTGTTTCCGCGGCTTCGGGGTCGTCATTGTCGATGTCAAGTGACAATATCGATTGCCCTGTTGTGCGCCGCCGGAGAGAAGGTGCGAAGGATGTAGAGCGCGATGTCTGGCTGGGGCGCGAGGATGGGCGGCGCGTGGAACTGGGACGGAGGGGTGTGGGGTGTTGTGAGGATTGGCGGGCGCGTGAGCCCGAGGATGAGGATCGATTCATCGCATCGTTCTAATTGTTGGTAACTTCGCGTGGCAGAGCGTGAAGTATTTCGGTTTCGAGATTTGGCTGGGCTGCGTAAACGGGGGAGCTGTCTCATGCAAGGGTCCCTTCCGTCCCAGCTCCAGATCGACGTCTCGCCCGCGGGAGTCCGCCCGTTGCACCGCCACACCCATCTGATACAATGGAAAAGCTGAACACCCTGGAGCCTACATGAAGATAAAAACATGCAAAGTGGGTGACCCAATGTCAAAGTAGGCTCCGGGGTACAAAAGTAAATTCGGGGTATGTGCGTGGACTTGTACTGTGATCTTGCTCCGGTTCTGGGCACTTGATATGCATCATCTATCTTACACGAAAATTCACATCTCAGCACCACAAAATGCGAAGGAGTTCAAATTATCGCAGCGACTTTTTCGTGGCAGTCTGGAGGTACTCACTAAGTTTTCGGAGTGAATTTGCTGCTGGAGAATGCATCGGATACCTCCAGGGTGCTTCATACTGTGAGATATTCCAGACAAAACGAGCTTCCTTATGACAACAATTCCCAAACGGCGATCTGGCAGCACTTCGATATCGATTGAAGAAAGTATATTTTAACTCATCATAACGCATACAGGGGTATCAAATGTCTCGAAAGTGTCTTCTTCAGACCGGTTTACCGACTACAACTACTCTGGTCACCTACACACGCGCCAGCCAAAACCAACGTCTACTCCATCTCGATAGTTCCCGGAGGCTTGCTGGTGACTAGGGTTGTTAGTAGTTGCCTCGCTCAAATGAAATTTTATCAACTTACTGTCATATACGACGCGGCAGACACCGTTCACCTCATTCACGATCCTCCTGCTAACCCGCTTTAGGAACTCTCCATCGAAGGGGAACCAATCAGCCGTCATGAAGTCACTCGTCTCAACTGCCCTCAGAGCAATGACCTGCTCGTGAACGCGCTTATCGCCCATGACACCAACCGCCCTAACGGGCATAAGCGCTGCAAACGCCTGGCTGATCTTGTTGTATAGGCCCGCAGCCCTGATCTCCTCGATGAAGATGTAGTCCGCTTCACGCGCAATACGGACTTGCTCGCGTGTGACTTCACCCAGAATGCGGATGGCGATACCTGGGCCGGGGAAGGGGTGGCGCCAAACAAGGTCCTCTGGAATACCAAGCTCTTTGCCCAGCGCGCGGACTTCATCCTTGAACAGCTCGCGAAGGGGCTCGATCACCTTGAGCTTCATGTCCTTTGGCAGACCACCGACGTTGTGGTGGGTCTTGATGGTTTGGGAAGGACCCTTGAAGGACAGCGACTCGATGACATCGGGATACAGGGTACCCTGAAGGAGCCACTCGACCTCACCAGCGTTGGAAGATTCATGCGCTTCGGCCTTGATCTTATCGGCTTGCTTTTGAAAGACCTCGATGAAGGTATTTCCAATGATCTTGCGCTTCTTCTCGGGATCGTCGGTCACACCCTTCAGGCGGTCGAGGAAGAGGTCGGACGCGTCGACGACGGTGAGGTTGATACCCAGGCCCTCGTCGAGTGTCTTCTTGACCTGAACAGCCTCGTTGAGTCGGAGGACACCGTTGTCGACCATGACGGCGTGGAAGCGGTCGCCGATAGCCTCCTTCATCAGCTTTGCAGCGACAGTCGAATCGACTCCACCGCTAACGGCACCGATGACCTGTCCCTTGTCGCCTACCAGCTTCCTGATGCGTGTGATCTCCTGGTCGACGAATTTGCTCATGGTCCAGTTGGTGTTGGCCTCGCAAATGTCGACAGCGAAGTTCTTGAGCACAACCTTGCCCTGCTTGGTGTGTGTGACCTCGGGGTGGAATTGGATACCGTAGTACTTCTTCGTCTTGTGCGCAATGCCCGCGAACGGCGCATTGGTGGTTGTCGCGACCGTCATGAAGTCCTGAGGCATGTTGCTCAGCTTGTCGCCGTGGCTCATCCAGACCTCCAGGTCGTTGCCCAAGTCCTTGAACAGCTGGTCCATGTGTCCGCCGTGGCTCTCAACCTTCAAGTTGGCGTGACCGTATTCCCTCTTCTCGCCAGCTACTACGCCGGCGTTCTTTCCGAAGTGCCATGCCATCTCTTGCAGTCCGTAGCAGATTCCGAGGATCGGTACGCCGAGATCGAAGACGGCGTGGTCGACGTGTGGAGCGCCTTCCTCGTAGACGGAGTATGGGCCACCAGAGAGAATGACTCCCTTGGGGGTGAAGGGCAGATCGGCGATCTTGGTAGTGCATGGCAGCATCTCACAGTAGACATTGAATTCGCGGAGACGGCGAGTGATCAGGTGCGTGTACTGCGAGCCGAAGTCGAGCACCAGGATGGTGTCGAACGTCTTGTGGGGAGGGATCGGATCGGAGTTGTCGGTCGCCATCTTGAAGTACTAAGAGTGTGATGAAAGTGAAAAAGAGAGGGATAGAAGGAAAGAAAGAAGAAGAAAGGAAAAGGACGGGTATATGAAAGCAGAAGGTACGAGGGGCTCGGTCACTGACTCTCACAAAGTTTTGGCGGGGTTTTCCAGAAAAATTCTTATCGATAACAGAAATATGCTCTCTCGTGCTCCATCATCCATGGTAGCTCGCAGGCAGCGCAGACTGTAGCCTGGGCTCATATATCACTCTGATGTATACATTACGGAGAAATCGCAAAAACTGTTGACATGAACCGCATTGTAGACGTCTAGCCTAAAATTTCCCCGCCTGAGATACAACTCAGGTGACGCGAGCATCCTTGTATAACCACTCTACGCGTATCGAAGAAGTCTCACATTAGTCGATCGTCGCCTATGGGTCGTAGTACAAGCCCATGACAGCCTTGGAAGCGGAATGGCTCTGTGGCTGACCGTGCTTGTCCTGGGCCCCGCCCAAAAAATCATTTATCGATAACGGCGTAGTTGGATCGCGCAAAGTCGCGTTTATGCAGTGACCTCACCCACCCAGCTCCCTACCAATCGCATACCCACACAATGGCGAAACGAAAGTCAGAGAGAGATCCCGAAGAGCTGCCCGATGCGTCGGACAAGCGCAAGCAGAACGATGACGACGAGTCCGGCAGCGACGAGGTATGCGCCTTCCTCACAACCTCTCATAATGCGCCGTCTCACAAAATTGCTAGGACATGGACATGGTGAACGTCGACTTCGAATGGTTCGATCCGCAGCCCGCAGTCGATTTCCACGGGCTCAAGAACCTCTTGCGCCAACTCCTAGACGTGGATTCGCAATTGTTCAATCTCTCTGAACTCGCCGACATCATATTGTCGCAACCGCTACTTGGCAGTACGGTCAAGGTTGACGGCAATGAGACGGATCCATATGCCTTCCTTACTGTGCTGAATCTGGAGACACACAAGGTACGGACTACTCATGCACAGCTTTGCGGTACACATACTGATCGCGACCAGGACAAGAAAGTAATTCAAGACCTAACAACCTACCTCTCCAAAAAGTCCGCGCCGATCCCCACTCTCCCGCCCCTCCTGACATCGTCGTCGCCTGCGCAAATCGGCCTCATTCTGACCGAGCGCTTCATAAACATGCCGCACGAAATTGTCCCACCAATGTACACGATGCTTCTGGAAGAGATACAATGGGCGGTTGAGGAGAAGGAGCCTTACACATTCACCCACTACCTCGTCCTGTCGAAATGCTACTCGGAGATACAGAGTCAGTTGCCGAGCGAAGATGCGCCACCGAGCAAGAAGAAGAACAAGAAGGCCGATGTGGGTGAGGAGACGTTTTATTTCCATCCCGAGGATGAGGTGCTGCACAAGCATGCGGTGGGATACACAAGCTTTGAGTATGACACACCCGTAGATGAGGGTGCGAGTGATAGTAAGAGGGCGTTCCAGGAGTTGGGTGTCAAGCCCAAGGGACATATGGTGCTGATCGAGGCGGACAAGTTCAAGGGTGCTGTAGAGGCTGTAAAGACGTTCTTGAATGGGCAGTAAATACACAACGCAAGATGTTTTCACCAAATTATGCAACCAAAGAGACGGCGGAGGTTGACTCTAACTGGTGTTACATTGCAAGGGACACAAGCCGAATCTATGTGAATCAAACCGTAGGAAATTGATGCTCGCTCCTATACACACAAGTCGACATCTCCGCCATCCATCTCCGCTCAAGAATTGCTCTGCTTAACCAATGACAACCTTGCCATCCTCGGGGAAGTCGTATGCGGGAATCTCCAGGTTGAGCGGGGCAGGTCCCTTTCTTATGCGGCCAGAGATATCGTAGTGGGATCCGTGGCAGGGGCAGAACCATCCTCCAAAGTCACCGGCCTCACCGATGGGAACACATCCCAGATGGGTGCAGACACCTAGTGCTGTTAGTCCTCGTTCATCGTAAGGATGTGTGTGGTGACGTACCCAACATGATCAACCACTCGGGCTTCTGGACACGGTCGGAGTCGGGCTGGGGGTCACGGAGAGACTGCCACTTGGTGTCGTCGGCCTCCTTGATCTCGCCTTCGGTGCGGTGACGGATGAAGACGGGCTTGCCTCGCCACTTGATAATGACCTGCGCTTATCAGCTCCACTGTCCGGACATGCCATGTCGAATTGCGAAACGTACATTCTTGCCCTCGGGGATGGCAGCGAGGTCGATTTCTACCTTGGCCTGGGCCAAGACATCGGCGGAGGCGGACATGTTGACGAGGAAGTCTGTTGGGCGGAGTCGTTAGCCGTCCGGTCTTCATCAATTCGCGGTCCAAATCATCCCCAAAATAGCCAATTGCTCTTTCCCAGCTCCGAATATGCCATCTCCCTTGCTTCCAACGTTTTCCACCCGTCCGTCGAGCTATCGCAATGTTGAAGACCTACCCTGTACAGTCGCCTTCGCGCCAAGCGCACTCAGCGCACCCATGGTTCCGACCATGAAGTACTGGAAAACCTTGGGGCCGGTCTCGCCTCCCTTATTCCTGTATGCGGCGAACGAGGGGATCTTGGTCGAGTCCGGGCTGCCCTTGAAGGGGCTGTCGAACGAGGAAGCCGAGGCGTTGCGGGTCTGCAGAGCGGTGCAGCCGGCCGCCCGAGCGACGGGCATCTGGTGAGCGGTCCATGAGCGTGCAATGGCACGGGTTGTGTTGGCGAGGGCGGGCATCGTGGACGCGGGTGGGCGGGGGTCGTGGTCGTTGATGGGGAGGAGCTTAGGTCGGGAATGTTGAAGTTTTGGCGGTTTGGCAAGGAGCGTTATGTCAGGTGTCGTGTGATTGGCCCATCGCCCTTCCGCGCGACCTTCGCCAGATTTGAGCGTCATCGGCAGGCATTACCACGAGAGTTATACACTGTGATATTCAACTTCAGATTCATCCCATTTATTAGGCAATTCGCAGACTTGTACTCAGAACGTGCATAATTGTTGCAAAAGAGAACTCGAGCGTCTCGTCAGCGTCCCAGGTGGTAAGCTCGCAACATTCATATTGAGTCATCGAACCATCCAGTCTTCCTTCCTCGTTCAGCCAAATGAGGCACGATAGTAGTCAAGACGGCAAGCGCTCTGGGCAAGCACCCATGTTTAAATGTCTTGGCGACTGCCTGATTCCATGTGTGCCGCACGCAGCGTATCTCTCTTCGGACACGCGGAAGTCGTCTGGAAACAGTTGCTCCTCTCTCACTTCATTGTTGAATCCACTTTGTATCACTACAAGTAACCTCTTACAAACAATAAAACACACATCATGCCCCCCAAAGACTTTACCATCACATCCTACTTTGTGCCTAAGATGGAATCTCGCGCCCCAACAAAAGCCAAGGAAGCCACCAAAAAGACGACCGGAAAAGCGACCATGACACCATCGCCCGAGCCACCAGATAAAGGCAAAGGCAAGAGGGCGCTATCAGGATCTCCGGCACCAATACCTGAGAAGCGACAAGACACAAAACCCGCAGCCAAGCCCACAACATCGCGCCACCTCTCACACAAAGATCTCCCCTCGAACAAACTCTCCTCATCCCCAAGCTCACATGATCTACCTACTCTATCCCTGACCTACCACACCGGCGACATCTTCGACGCACCTCCACAGACTCTCCTAGTCCATGCATGCAACACCCAAGGCGTATGGGGATCAGGCATAGCCAAAGCCTTCAAAGACGACTACCCGAAAGCTCATGTCATCTACAGAGACTTCTGCACCAAAGAACACCTACTCAAATCCAGACCGGTACCCACCGGCACCGCCTTGCTTATCCCACCTGTGGATGTCGGGAGGCGGCATTGGATCGGGTGTCTGTTCACTAGTGCAAAGTATGGTAAGGGTAAGGATAAGTCGGATGTTATTGTCGAGAACACGAAGCCCGCTATGGAAATGCTGTTTGAGCTGGTGAAAATGGCGGGTAGGGTCGAGACGGTCAGGATGTGCAAGATCAACAGTGGCGCATTCGGGGTGAAATGGGAGAGGACGGAAGGCGAGCTGGAAGGCATTGTAGTTAGGGAGGCGTGGATGGAGAGTGTGGAAGTTTGGGAACCGGAGATGGGTTGAAAGACCAAAGGAAGCACGAAGTATGTGCATGTGATGCAAATTAATCCACGTCAAATGTCCACGCGAGCAAAGTTCAGCGTGGACAATCACTTGTACATTTGGCACTATTCTGGTTCAATCGCATACCTATAGGCAATGAAGCCGTGCTGTGACCGACCTTCCAAGCAGCTGAGCCCCATTTCCATGATATATTTAGCAAACGCCGTTATGCAATGCAAAAGAATCCGCTTCCATACCGTTCTGTCTCTGCCTACAAAGACAAGAGCCAATTTACTTTTGACCATTGATCGCAGTAAATCCACCTGTTGACCGCCTAGCCTCTGGGCTCTTGCTTGCACTCGCAGTGGGTTGACGAGGGGGCCCGCGCATCTCCATCTCGATCTGCATCGCCGCTGCGTCCTCTTCTGGTTCGCTGTCTTCTACGCGCTCGACTTCTTGGTCGACGTCCATGGCATCGGGCGTCTCGTCTGGTTGCGCAGGTGTAGGCGATGTCGTTGAAGCGCCGTTGGTGGGTGTCTCTGTGTCATTGTCCGCACCCTCTGCCGTCTTGGAAGCACCGTCCAGCGTCTTCTGTCCGTTGACCGCGCCATCCTTCTTCGCGTCCTTCTCCTTCTTCTTCGCGTCCTCCTTCTCCTTCTCATCCAACTTCTTCTTCACAGTGCCCCACGTGCTTGTCCTGGGCGCAACATCGACCAAGAACTCGAGGTTGTCTGTCTTGGATATCGCGCTGCTCACGTCGCGGTATTGGATGTTGCGGCGCGGCTTACGCTCCGCTTTGACGACATTGTGTGTGGTGGTTGCGAGGTGCTGGATGAACATTTCTGTGGCCAGTGCGATGGCGAAGGCCGCATTTTTGGAGGTTGTGATGCGTTCGGGGTCCGCTTGGATTATCTTTTGCACGCGTGCGACTGTGGAGTGAGTTAGCTTGGTTGTCTGCTACGAGGAAAGACGAGAGTACTGGGGACGTGGGGAATTGAAGACATTGCGCTGAACACAAGCGGAGCTGAACCAGTCGGTCGTTATGAGGCCACCACAGGCGCAAGTCGCAGCAGTACTACACCGTGGTAGGGTGGTCTCTAAGAAGCACGCAAAGGGTCGGAGTGACGACGAAGGTGGTGGAGAGAAGTGAAGATGTGTAAATCCTTACTTACGAGGAAGCGACACATGGCCGGTGATTTCCTTATTTGGCGCAATCGGAGTGTTGTTGTAGGGCATGGTGAAGGAAGAAGTTGTCGCTCTGGTGAAATGGGCGCTGGATCGATAAGTTCTCCCAGCGTGCTGTTTAAGGCTAGTTGCGTGTCCAAAATATGAATAGCAAAGTATAAGTGTGGGTAGTCCGAATTAACACGTCCTAGTCGCGCAAATTGGCCAAGAGAGATGTGTAGTCGCGTGCAGTAGTCGTGTTGAAGATGTCGTGTACCCTGGTCGATACAGGGCGATCGCCGCGGGCTGCTCCAGCCGAGGAGGGCGTCATTAGGCTGCTCCTCTTCGTCAGCAACCAGCCATCTTATCTTCCTGCTGCCTGCGTGATCCTCAGACGATAAATACCTGTGTGTGATATCTTCGTCCTGTCTTGACTCCACCAATTGTATTCCGGTGTTTTCATCTCGTGTCGAGCACCAACTATCAGCCCATCAGGGTACGCCTGCCAATCATGAAGCTCTTCATTACTAGTCTGCTCGCCGCGACTGCAACGGCGTCCTTGTTCTCCCAAATCCCATTCCAGGAGAAGCCAGAAGTGGAAGGCTTCCAGGTCTACCAAAGTCCATTCTCCGAGCACCATTCGATTCGCATAAAGCATCAGCAGAGCGACACTATCTGTGACGCGCGCTCCAAGCAATACACCGGCTGGTTAGACATCGGCTCAAAGCACATCTTCTTCTGGTACTTCGAATCACAAGACAAGCCCTCCGAAGATCCGCTCTTGCTATGGCTAACAGGAGGACCGGGTGGCTCAGGCATGCTTGGGCTGATGGGCGAACTGGGACCTTGCACGATCAATGAGTTTGGCAACGGTACCGTACACAACGAATACGGATGGAGCAAGAATGCCAACATCATCTTTGTTGATCAGCCCGCTGGTGTGGGTTTCAGCTACGTCGATGAGGGCATCCCGCTTCCTGCGACAAGCTTCACGGCTGCTGAGGACATGCATCACTTCTTGCAGCTGTTCACGAGCGAAGTCTTCCCGGATCTCTTGAATCGCGACTTTCATATCACAGGAGAGAGTTATGCTGTAAGCACATGTTGCTAACCCCGCAAGACACTCACTAATCGAAGATAGGGCCACTACGTTCCAACACTCGGCGCAGAAATTGTCACGAAGAACCTTGAATATCCTAAGCGTCCGCAAGTGAATCTCAAGTCGACCTTCACGGGCAACGCTTTTGTCTCACCTCGGGACACCAACTTTGGTTTCTGGGAAACGCTGTGCACTACGAACCCCGGTGTGGAGACTCCCGTATTCAACCAGACCCGTTGCGACATCATAGCTACCAACCTCCCTCGCTGTATGGCACTTATCGACGTGTGCTACAAGAATCCTGATCCAGCCATCTGTCTCGCAGCCGACAACGTATGCATGGAAGGCGTTGTGCTCCTTTACGATGGAGAGTCTGGAGCTGGAGGTCGCAATCGATTTGATATCACGGACGGGTGCGAGACGAAAGACGAGTTCTGCTACCCAGAGATCCAAAGGATTCAAGACTACATGAACGTGCCGAAGGTTTGGGAAGCGCTTGGCGTACCCAAAGCTATAGCCAACTACACAGGGTTCTCTTTTGATATTGCGTTGGCTTTTGAGCTTACTGGGGATCTGGTATTCAGCATGCAGCCTCAGGTTTTGTATCTTCTTGAGCATGGCATCGACGTGCTGTTTTACCAGGGTAATTTGGACCTTGCTTGCAACACCGCAGGGAACTTGCAGTGGGCTAGCACGATGCAATGGAAAGGCCAACCTGCTTTTGTCGCACAGCCAAAGAGGCCGTGGGAACATGAGGGCAAGGAGGTGGGGTGGTTTAAAGAAGTCAAGACCGTGACTACAAGCGGGAGAGCGACCACGTTTGCGTTCGCTACGGTTAATGGAGCAGGCCATCTGGTACCGATGGACAAGCCGAAGGAAGCGCTGGCGCTTGTTGATAGATGGATCACGAAGAGGAGCTACGCGTAATTGTCGCGTGATGGATACGTATTGTGTTCTGCGCAAGGCCGCACTTAGCCCAGCAAAGGATTCCGCGATCGCAATATCTAGGCATGCAATTTTCGTCAGCCCCAGTACCACATCGGCTTCATGCATGTCATCAGGCTTCTTGCGTTTGGCGCCCGAAATATCCATGGGTTGGTGTTTGTTTTCCCCACCATGATGTAATTGCTACCAGCTACGTCATCATGGGTCCTAGCCTCTGCGCAAACTTCAGACCCTTAATAAAGAGGGGAGAAGACACACTCACCCAGCAACAAACACAATCAATTGCCACTTCTCACTTCAAACTACACTTTACAAACCTTCCACTTCTTCCCACTTCCACCAACACACACAAACAACATGTCTGGAACTTCCAACGTCGGTAACAGTGCGGTCTACGAGGCCCAGGACCAGGTCACCAGGTCCAACGCCGAGATCGAGCAGGAGAAGAAGGAGGCCCGCTTCCACGAGGGCAAGGAGCACTCTCACAAGGCCCAGGACTCCAGTATGTTTCTTTCGGCCTCGCGTGCATTTTCCTCTGTCGATATGCCGCGTCATCAGCCATCTCTTTACAAGACCGTTCACTAACAATCACCCGCAGAGGACGAGCGATCCATCGCCAACAAGCTCGAGCGCGAGGAGAAGCGTGAGAAGGAGGGCGAGGAGAAGTCTCTCGAGGACCGCCAGCGCGAGCAAGATGCCACCCTTCCCGCACGCGCACACGGCAACGAGCCCTCCAAGGGAGCCAAGATCGACCAGGAGCTGAGGGAAGAGGACGAGGCTATGCTCAAGAAGAAGGGCGCCAACTAAACTCGTTGTGATGAATGACGATTTCGATACCCCGCACACATACTCAGCGTGTTAGGAGTTGGAGGAGGAAAATAATGACTTGGATTGACGATAAAACGTCTCCATGAAGCCCGCCTGAGACACGGCAAAGGCATGAATCAAATAATTTCAACTCAACATGTATCGCCAACAGTGCGTGACTGAGATGGTTGAAGCCAGGTCCTCGTGCCTTGAAGCGAGAGCTCTCCACATTGTCGTGCTTACCCCTCGGTGCCTGACTCGTGCAGCCTCGGAGATACGCCGATGGCGACCTCATAACCGCTGCCTCCTGTCTCCCAATCCCCAATCCCCTGCCCCACGTCCTGCAAACATCAGTTGCTGCATTACAAAGCATTGCGGCGTACATGCCTAATCTCTCGTCATCTCGCCAATTCCTCCGCACTGCTGCTGCCTTCGTCAAAGCTCCCTTACGGCCCCGCCTCGCACCTACAAGCACCCAGCTATCGAACATCCTCCAACAACATACCGCAAGCATGTCGACAAAGATGGCAGAGCGCCTAAAGGGCAAGACTATCGTCATCACCGGTGCTTCTTCTGGCATTGGCAAGTCGACAGCAATCGAATTCGCCCGGACACAGCCCGACGACCTCAAGCTTATCCTCACTGCGCGGCGAGAAGACACATTGAAAGAGGTCGCACAGGAAATTCAAGGCTTTGCAAAAGGCGTCAAGGTCCTGCCAGTCAAACTTGACGTCAGCAAGCCGGACGAAGTCCAGAACTTTGTCGGAAACCTACCACAAGAGTACAAGGACATTGATGTGCTCGTCAACAACGCGTATGCCACCGCCTCCTCGGATATCTACTACCGTTTGCTAACTGCAATCCAGCGGCCTTGTAAAAGGTGTTGCGCAAGCTCCCGATATCTCGCCCGCCGATATCGACACCATGTTCAGTACAAACGTAACCGGCTTAATCAACATGACGCAAGCCATCCTACCCATCTTCAAAGCGCGATCCACACCCTCCGGCGACATTATAAACATTGGTAGTATCGCAGGTCGCGAGCCCTACCAAGGCGGATCCATCTACTGCGCTACAAAGGCTGCTGTGCGCTCCTTTACAGATGCCATGCGCAAGGAGCTTATCGCTACACGGATACGCGTCATCGAGATTGATCCTGGACAAGTTGAGACAGAATTCAGTGTAGTCAGGTTTGGAGGCGACAAAGAGAAGGCGAAGAAGGTCTACGAGGGCGTTGAACCGCTGACACCGGAGGATATCGCAGAGGTTGTGGTATTCGCTGCGGGACGGAGGGAGAATGTGGTGTTGGCTGATAGTCTGATCTTCCCGAACCACCAGGTATGTGCAACCGGAGGAACGAGACATAGTACACTAACGTTGTATAGGCGGCAGCGACAGTCATGCACCGGAAACCTACCGGTCAGTAGATGCGGCGATCGATCTGTACATAGCGACTACTTATCCGCAGTTCAGAGACGAAGCAGATATCCAGAATTCGACCTTCGTTATGAAAGACTTGTTTGCTGGCCACGACCTACCTCGTGTTTCATGCTTGCGACTCCATCTCATCCCGTCTCCTCACAATGTCTCTCCCTTCTTAATTCTTGTCTCCACATTCACGCGGACCGTCTTCGAAACAGGTGAAAGATGAAAATATAGCATGGGCCCCGCCCCGCCGTTGCTGTGGTGAGCGCTGGCAAAAGAGAGACCCGCTTCTGGATAACTCAAACGCTCACACAGCTTTTGTACACACCGACCCCAGTTGTACCCCACTATAGTGGTGAGCGACCACGCCTTTCGTCCCACATCATCTCGACACTCAACTCAAGTAGCTGGCCATCATGCAAGCCGCGCGCGTTTGAGCGCCGGGTTTTCTACCACCACGGACGGAAGTACAGCGGTCAACCGACAGACAACATGGCGCGACTACGAGTTCCCGCATCGCCAGTTAAAACTCGTCGCGCGAATTATGCCTATGAAGGAGCCGGAAACAAGACGCCCAGCCAACCTAATCATTCAGGCCCACAGCCTGAGATCAATGTAGCCTTCGATTCGTCTGCCAATGATCCCCCTGAACACCCCACTTCCTTTCCGCGCATTGTAAGGAGCTTCGCGTTAATGGACGTGAAGACAAAGCGAGATGTACAAGGTTACATTGTCGGACAGTACAAGGCCATTAAGCAGATGGGCCACGAGCACATCACCGCGACTGGCACCAAAACAGTCTTCTTCCTTGGTCAAGCACAGCAAGAGGAAGAGTTCGACATATTAGACGAGGATATGAAGACCGACCTGGGCGAGTACATCAACGAGGATGAGGATGCGGATCGCTCATGGCGTGGGGTTTGCGACTTCATGCAGAAAATTCCGACCTCCAAGGCTGTGGCGCCGACAGAGTTCAAGGATAAGAACATTTTGGATACTGAGACACCTCATCAAGCCCGCTTGATGCGCGCCCAGAGTGCGCCCTCTCTGGCTCGATGTATCGCGAATGCTAGCTTTGACAGCGCCGGATCAGAGACAGACTCTGACTCAGAAGACGACGACATCGATCTTGAACTGAAAATCGAGAACGCACTCTCGTCCTTTGCTAAAAAGGTCGAGGAATTAGAGGATGTAACAGGAGCGCTGTCAATCACGCCACCCGGCCGCACATATTCTGACGCTCACCCATTTACACCATCGCCTCCCAAGGACATCGATATACCTTACCCCTGTGGACCAAAGCAAAACTCTCGACTTCGTCGTCATAGCGGTAACCGTTCACTCGCATCAATGATCGCTCACGTTGAGGACCACCGTACGCCTTCGCGCTCGTCACCTTCTGCTTCGCTTTCTTCGTGCCCACTACCTGCAGGTACCACCTACAGTGTTATCCGTAAGCCCTGCTACGACCCAAGCTTTGAGGGTCACAGCCCTTGCGCCACGCATGATGAGGGAAGCTGCGGACTTTCAGCGGATGACGCTCTGGACATGCTACAAGAACGCTTTGGAATTGTACATTGCGCTACTGCTGGCACCGGCTTTGATTGTCGCGAATGGCTGGAATACAAGCTTGAGACCGGGTGCAGCATGGTACATGGCCCGTCGTTGCTACGATTTGGGACGAACTGCTATGGACCTGAAAAGCCCGGGCAGATCAAAGACGCGGGTGATAGCCCGTACGCTAATCAACCCGAAGCTACGGCTCGGATTCGCACTTCGTCTTCTAACGATACCCTGAATACCAAATCGTCCGTCCAAAATTCAGTGTTCTCAATATGCACTTCGAGGACTTCCATTTCGTCTTACCGGACCAACCGTCCACAGTCTGCACGAACTGAACATTCTCGGCTTATGAACGCACTTGGCCTTGACAACGATACTGGAAAGTGCGGACATGGCTATGAAATGTCTGCAAAGACAGGGTGCAATTCTTCTGTCGCAGGTATTGTTCCAAAAAGCGAACATCTTCAAGGTTGTGCGGGTGGCACTGTGCGGGGTGGGAAGGTTGCACTCAGTCCACCTATCACCACTACCAAAGAATGGTCTAGTGGGCTGCAGACGTGGGAGGGTGAAAGCTGGCCCAACGCACCCGAGCGCATTGGAAACGAATTTGAAGACGCCCAGAACTCTATCACGAGGAATGAATCCGAGGACTGCGACGTAGAAGAGCTCTCACAGCTACGTGCGTCGCTAACGGAAACTACGGACAATGACGAACCCATGTGGCCTGAAGTCATCGCCAACCGCCCGTATACGGCTCCGCTTATGTACGAGGAAGCCGCCGATTTTATTGAACATGTCGCCACTAATCCGGATGTTGATTCCGAATGTTGGTCAGAACCCTTGGATGGTTGCGCGAAACCGCGTCGCAAGTGGACTAGCAAGATGAAGCATTGTCTCAAGAAAATACCCCAAAACACAAAGCAGGCTACCCACGACTATGTCAAAGCGACGAAACGATTCTCACGGACTGCTTGGCGCGTGTTGCCAGCTGCGCTGTCGAGCCGACATCCGTTCCAGAAGATCGACAGCATCCTCTAGATGGTCGGCTGGGGAACTGGATCTGCGTCGGAACTCTTTAGGTGATCCGACTGGTCTCACGGACCGTTCACGCTGCCTCCGCAATCCACCCGGAACGATGGTTCGGCGAGCGTTTGGGCCCACTTCAGACCGAACATATGTTGGGGACATGGTAGATGCGTTGGAATTGATTGGAAAGCCCCTGTGAAACGCTTTTCATTGGACGACACAGACATATTTTGTAGAGCATCTTTGCTTTTACTTGAATTCTCTTTTGGCGCGCTATGAAACCTCGATTCTAGATACCCACCTGCATGCATCAGTAGCATTTGCTGTATGAATATAAGCCCTGCCATGTGCCCTCATTACACTTCAAGCATTTTGTGTGAATTCCAAAGTGTGGTCGTGAATGACTAAACCCACGAGGAGTGAACCCTGGTTTGATCAAGGGTCATCCACTATCGCGACGTCACCACACAACGCTCTCACTTGCCAAAATGTCTTCGGTTTCTCATTCTTTACACATTTCACTAATTAGCCCGCTCGTCGTTTCCCTCTTTACGAACGACTGCGCATCGACCACCACCGCGCACATTTCCAACGCCAAGACTGTGTAAGAAAGCGGACTCTCACCATCGCACACCCACGAACAAATTTGCAACTGTCTGGTTTACGTCACTCTTTCCATCACATTATCGCGTAGTTCCAACCGCACTGCGATCTCGCCGGCCATTACTGAACTCGATACCACAACGACCCTTCGGTTACCACTTACGATCACCAAACCAAAACAGTCACACAAGCAATCATGGCTTCCGACACAGTCGCTAGTGTCAACCAGAAATTCAACTGGGCCGACGACGACGACGACGAATTTGACTTGGATAGCTGGAATGCTACCGTCGACACCTCCGCGCCCACTGCCGCCGAGCTAGGCCCTCTCCAGGTCGCTCCCACTGGAGATGACACGAAGGAAGGCGAAGTCTACACGCTATCCCGCATCTCCAACGAGCGTGCCTATTGGGATCCTCCCGCCATCCAGGAGTCGTCAGACGCGGAGCCTACCCCGGAGGCAGAGACAGAGCCAGTTGTTGAGCCGCCAGCTGAGCACTGGCATATCGCCGTACTTGGCTGCAGTCCAGAACATCAGGTCATGTCTGCGCGATACAGTCTTATCACGCACGCTATTGGTCCTTCTTATGAAGGTAAAGAAGAGTCCGACGCCCCAGCCTATCCAGAATTGAGCGAATACCCGGGCCACCGGTCTTACTATGCGAGAGGGTTCCGGGACTGGAAGATGAAACATAGAGGTTTCTCGTCTAGAAGGGTCTATCGTAATTCACCCTTGAACATCGTCACTTCCATCGAGAATGCGCACGAGATCGATGATGTTGTCGACCCCGAAGAAGGGGCGGTAGAAGACGCCGATCGCGAGATGAACGAGGAGATTGATCGCATGATTGATGATCAAATCACCAACCATATTGATCAGTTCCAGTGGTTCTCCAGGACAGAACTTGAGAACTTTTACCACCAGTTCAAGGCTCAGGAGCAGAAAGCCGAGACTGGAGTCGATATGTCAGATGATGATGATAGCGATTCGGACGACGGCTGGGATGAAGAGGCTTACGAGCCATACAACGGTCCTGTTCACGACGAAGAGATGTCGCCGACAACCACTGCATCAGTGGAGGACAACGAAACAACGTTCGCGATTCCCCGCCCATTCGTCGACAAAGAAGAGGAGCTGGACTTCAACGACGTCGTATTTGGAGACGATGACGGGTGTGATCAGTCGCAGAGTCAGGATGAAACCGACTCTGAGCCCAGCGATGAGGGCTATGTTTCCTCTTCACCACCAGACACTCCTTTTTTCGAAACCTTCAATAAAGCGGACAGCGTAGGGGCGCAAAACGCCTTCAATTCCATCAATGCGCGACTAAGCATGTCATCCAGGCGCCGCAAGACGACTTGTCGGACGGAATCCATGGACGCGCTCAAGACATTTAGACAAACTGCCAAGTTTGAGCAACGTGTCGACGACGCTTTTGAGGACGATGAGGACGACGGGGATTTTGGAGATCTACAAGAAAACTTCGGCATCGATGCTGAGCTAAAGACATCATCGGATACTATGGAGAACACAGAGTTTGTCCTCGTCGTTACACCACCTGAGGATGAGCAAAGCACGCAAGACTATCTTTCGAGCCCTGCGCCGCCTTTAATTTCAACAAAAGCCACTGTGTCCGAATTGATTGAAGAGGATGAACAAGTCGTTTCTGTCAAAGACGAATCACGCGGTACCCTCAATTCAGCCTTCACTTTCCCTAGCATACCCGCTGGTGAAGCCTCCCTCCCAAAGGCAGAGATTTGTACCGCAGACACGGTAATCGACACTTCCAAAACCTCCTCCCGGCGCTGGACCGATCCTCCAAAATACGACCCCACCCTTCCTTCAATTTCGCCATTGTCCAGTCGTCGGCATACGAAGCATGCAAAGCATAGCTCTGTCTCACTGGACTATGTTGTCGGCGCCGTCTCAAAGAGCTGGCTCTACGTGGGCCAAGTGCCCTGGACGCAGATTGGTATCATGGGCGCTGGAGTAGTCGCCGGTGGATTATTAAGCATGGCCAGGCGTACCTGAGTGAGCCCGCTCTTCCTTTCTGTTTGTTCTTTTCTTTTTTCAAAATTTGGCTGCAAAGTTAGCGGAGGCGAAGTTATGCTGGCATTGCTGGTGGCGTTATATACCCGGTGTGTTGTTTACCCACACAAAATTTGTGTCTCAAAAAGTATAAAAGTTAAACATTAATCAAGAAACGTAATTACTATAGTACGAACCCACCAAACCGTGTGACCTCTCCGAAGATATCAACATGTGCAAGTACAAATGAGACGGTAAAAGTTCTATCCTCGAGTCACAATCAACATCTTCAACAAAGCGAATGTCATTTGAGAGCTGGTGTATCTACATCTGACTCACCGCCTCCAGAGCGACTATCCAGACATCTCAAGCATTACAAGCAAGCTTCCTCCTTGCTTAGACAGGATGAGCGACCTTGGCCGTCAACAGACCCCTAATGTTTCCAACAAAGAAGCTCAAAATGAAGCAAGCACCACCGAAAGCGATCGAGATCCAGTATGGCCACCTGTATGCCAACGCGAAAGCTTCTTGGGAAGCACGCAGGACAACAGGGAATGCATCTCTCTGCAGCACTTCCTGGTTGGTGGCAAAGATCTCCTTGACTTCTTCGAACCTAGCGTTACCCATGAGGTTGGTAACGAGGGTGATGACGGCGATTCCGTCGGCCGACAGAGGGTTGATGATGGCGCCATACGCTAATGTCTTCTCCGCGACAATTTCAGTGAGGTGGATGGTGACCTTGCGGAAGAAGAGGTTGGAGTAGACTGCGAAACCAATCGCACCACCGAGGTAGCGGATACTGAGTGTGATGGCTGTAATGGTTGCGATTTGTTCGTCCGGACAGGCGATCTGCGCGATGATGGAGGAAGGAATAATGACCCCGCCGACTCCAATGGATGCTAGTGAGATGAGGGCGTACACTACGTTCAGGTTGTCGGGTGTCGCAATGCACATGGCCCCTGTGCCGGCTGTCATCATGGCCGTGAAGAAGATCATCAATTCGCGGATGCGACCCTTGGTGGCGGGGATGAGGACGAGGCAGATGCATGCACCGCCGATGATGCCGAAGCCGATGGGAAGAGAGCGGATTCCGACGCCAACCGGGTCATCACCTAGACTTATATTAGTATGGAAGTAGTGGGGAAAATATTCGTAGGTCATGCTTACCGTAGACGTTGTAGATTTGAGTGGGCCAGAAGAGCAGCAGGACGAAGTAGTTGCCACCACTGAGGAATGTGATGAGAAGGATAACTATCATGGTCTGCTTCGCTTTGTGGAAGATTGCTCTGGGAACCATGGGATGTGGAGCATACACCTCCCATACGAAGAAGGCAATGATGAGTATGATACCGAGAACGAGAGGGACGATGTTGTGCGGGCTGCCCCATTCATACTGTAGAGTGTCAGCACTGCGATGTAATCTGCTTCGGATGGTAAACTGACCTGTGATGCACCCCATTGTAGACCCATCATGAAAAGAGTGATACCACATGTGCTCAGGATGCCACCAATGTAGTCGACCTGGCGGAGGACATGGCGGGCGGTGTACTCTTCCGTCAAGCGCGACGGGTCCTTGTAGCAGAAGACACAGAGTACCAACCCGATGAAGTTCCATACACAAACCAAAATACCATTGTAGCGCCAGTTGCTCTGTTGAGCGATCAATTGAGCCCACAACACTGATGGGCAGAAGGGAAGGATGGTGATTACGACAAGACCGACGTACTTGCCGCGATCTTTGATGGGCACGATCTCTGCTGTGCCAGCGAGTGCGATGAGCTCATTGAGACCGGCACCAATTCCCGAAAAGACCTGACCGGCTACGAGTCGTTAGGTTCATGGTGTTTCGAATAAGGTTGCGGTACTTACCGATAGCGATGTTCATGGTATGCGCAGTCACCGTGATAATCGGCCCGACTATGAGGCACAATTGACCCACAATAGCCACCTTCTGTCGCCCGAACAGGTCGGACAATGCGCCCACAAAAGGGCAGAGAGCCGCATTGGGTATGAGGTATCCGATGATGAACCAAATGTATCGATCAACCCCACCAACATCCTGATAGATGAGAGGAAGGACAGAGCCGAAGAGGAAGAGCGGGATCTGAGAGCCGATCCAGAGGAATGACATGCACAGAAGCGTCATGGCCAGCCTTGCGTTCATCTAGGGGTGAATTAGTATATGATCAAACATTCAGGGTCTTACACTCACCTTCTCGTGGACCTCTGGAGCTCTGCTGGTAATGGGCGCCAACCGCTGCTTCTCGGGCTCGCTAGGTGGGGTGCGAGTAGCCACCATCTCGAGTTGGCTCTGGCCATTCTTGTCGACTTCGTAAGAGTGGTCTCCGGATCTCATCGTCTCATGCATCTTGACGGTGCAAAGCTGAGTGGAGGTGCAGTCGTGGAGAAAGAAAGTTCGGGACGTTCAAGTAGTTTAATGATTGTCCTGCCCTAGCAAGGCGGACTATCGATACGTCGTCCTAGTCCCCAAAACATTTCCTCGTCTCCCACCTGGCACTGAGATGAATTGACTGAATCGACACTAAGTTCACTCGAGCCGCGGTAACATACTGGTCTGCGCGGGGCTGGGTGGTCGAATGACTAGGGTCAAGACACCCCTCATCCAACAAGGCTGCGCCAACCATGCCGTCTCGCCCGTTTGTAGAGCTGTAGATCATAGTGAAGTGTGTGGCGTGCCATTCGGCGGGGCCCCCGCACCTGGGCACGCTTATTTGCTAGTAACGCTAGTGTCCGGAGCATAAAGCTTGCATCATTGGTGCGGCCGGCACGCTTTGTCTCCTTTACATGAGGCTTGCCTCTTGGCTCTCTATTTCTCGATGTCTTTGGAATAGCATTGTCCCGTTTGGCTTCCTGAAGACCTCAACGAAGCCCTCCGTTCGAATGCTCTTTGCTGGCCCTGATGCCCAATCATGGAAATATAGTAATCGCGGTAGTGTCTGGTGTGACAAAAGGACCTCGGCCGTGGAATGTGGCTCTTATGAGTGCTAGGAAGGACGTCGTGGGAATGTTGGCACAAACCTATCGAGGGCGGCCCTTGAGCGCTTGCAGAATCCTTAGGTAGCGCCCAGTGCGATGGGTGGTGTCGATCGCTTCTAGATGCTTGATGCACCAAGCCACAGAACGGTATCTGGAAAGTTACCGAGGAACTTTGGGTTACTACTGTGTGTGCCTTCGATGACATAGGTATTGGCATGAGCCACTGCCACGGGTGCACGTGGGAACTACGCCTTGACAAGGCCTCCAATGTTTAGGCCGGGCCGACGTTTGTTGCGCATTTTACTGCCATGTTTTATATGAAGTGGTTTCGCGTCTGTGACAGAAGTCTGATCGGCTTCTCGCCGTGCTCCACTATGAAAGTAAATCGTGGAAGCGCTGTTCTAGGTGACGTCGCGAAAACGCAAGAACGGTTGGAGTCCCTCTAGAGTCGGTTCTTCCTCGATATGGAATTCTTGTCGCAAGTATGGAAGTGTGTGGCCAGGCGCTTAACTAGCAACACACTGTGGATTTAGTCGAATGGTCACACGTGGACGCAGTTAACCTTCCGCGCAAAAGGCGGCGATGCGACAGGCCATGAGACGCTCGCAACACCCTTGGCAGCTGCGCAAAGTTGAGTGGAATTACCTTCAATGATAGCATCAGCTAGGATTAGAAAATCCTATGCTGCGTTGGCAGTGTTGCTCTGCTGCGTACATTGTGATCTTCAAACCCTAGTCCGCTCTCTGAGCCAGACATCATGCTGTGATCAGAGAGACGATAGATAGGTAATACGTTGACTATAAAACCCGCACATGCTGACTTTTTTTTCGTGTCGTCAGGCTGGGTTTTTGCCGAGGCATGAAACAAGCTTGGTGCTCCGGTTCTGCCTTGCCTAGAGGTCTGACTGTTGTGTCCTTTGGGACGGGAGCCTACCAGTGACTCCGGGCCAAGATCCGTGGTGTTTGCATCGATACTGTGTGTAAGTCAGGCCCGATACGTGGGGACCTGGGGTAGCCTACCCACATCACGGTTCACGGATCACCTAGCCAGTGACAGCGAGCGATGGTCGCATCGTCGAAAGGAGACATCCGCACAGTACTTCGGGGTTTCCAGATGAGGGTATTGAAGGCCAGTAATATCTGCGAGAACGCTCGTAGTGTTTAAGCTTGACATTCGACCAGATGGGAATGAAGACACCAGATCCGGGAAGAGCCGCACCGGGGGCTGCGCTACAGCGCAAGAAGACTGCGGTGTAGATTTTTCTTGGTACTTCTTGCGGACTGAATGATAGGTAACAGCTGGCTCCAAGCTAAAGAAGGGTGTTTGCCATAATAGTAAATGCACTTGACGATTTGAGTGTCTGGCAGACCTGGCTTTTCTCCTCGGCTTCTCTGCGCCTAGTAGTAAGCCTGATCGTGAAGTTCCCCGCATGGTTCCCAGAAACATGAACCTGCTAAATAGGCGGTAGACAGCTTGACAGACATGGGAGGTCGACGTTCGAATTGCTGCCCGTCCAGCTTCTTCACTGGCAAGGCCGCTAATCAGGTTTGGGCGACCTTCTTGTTCTTTGTAGCTGCATCGGTGAGACAATCGTTCTTAGATGAGCTTGAACTGGGCAGTTTCCGTTGATGATTACAATGGAAGGTCACTTGCGAGGTAGTTAGAATGCGAAGAGAAGGAAGCCACGATTAGCGTCTTGGCGCTGCCCCTCTTGCGCGGACGCAGGCACCCCCAGCGTACATCGCCATACCCATACTCCGGTAATGTTTTTCGCAGTTATATCCGCGAACGGAATGGCTACATCTTCCTTGAAAGCCCAATATTCTGGTCCCAAAGTCCTGTCGCCAGGTGCATTTGCATCGCTCTCATCCTGGACTCAAGGCCCAGCGCAGTCTCCAGACACGGCTGATTTCCGGCGGATATGATTGAACTTTAGTAGGGTAAAGTTTTGCAGATTCGGCCCTGTGTGAGATGAAGAACTCAAACTCTTCAATCACCTCACGAATTGATAACGATACGACCTCGATCGGTTTATTATCACGGGACGGCCGATTGATCGGTGGAATTCCAGCCATTCCCGTGGCTCAGGCGCCGAGCAACCTCGACTAACAGCTGTTCGCACGGTCTCTGTTGCACTAGCTGCCAACTGCTGGGGGTCTGAGTTCCGAAGTGAAAGTACCGTTTGATGTGTGTTCAAGCGTAGCAGATGGTTTTGATGTTTGGCGTGCTAATCAGACCCTGGAACTGCGTTCGCGGCATCTTCTCCGCCCAAGCTTCAAGCTGATGACGACAATCGCGTCAGCTATCCCCCGTCATCACCCCGAACGCCAGACACGCGACAACAAACCAACCTGAGCATGGAGGTCGCACCGTTCGGAATTCGGAATGACGACCAGTGCATCGCGCGCGCGAAAGGCTGACTCGTGCTCACCGCAAATAGCGCACCTGTGACCATGAGCGGCTAGCCGTGACTGCGGGGTGCACGCCCTTCGCGGACTCAGCATGGGAGCAAGCATGGGACTTTGTGACTGTTCCTGCTCTTCTTCCTTACCTTGCAGCTTTGGATAGCATGCATCCTCTACAACCACCGCCGCCGCCATGACAGAACACCGCCTACCGGTCAAGCAGCTGGCCATTCTCTGTACGTCCGCTCGACGCGTCTTCACCTGTAAGCTTGCTAACTTCGCGACAGCACTATGCCGGTTTGCCGAGCCCATCGCCCTCACGTCTGTCTTCCCCTACGTACCGGAGCTCATGGAGTCCTTTGGCATCCCCAAGAATGACATCGCGCGCTGGGCTGGTATCTCGTCCTCGGCCTTTTCGCTATGTCAGGGCTTCACTGGCCTCCTCTGGGGCGCTGCATCCGATCGCTATGGGAGGAAACCGATTATACTTTTTGGCCTTACCAACACCATGTGGTCGATGTTGCTATGGGGTTTCTCGCTCAATCTGCCTATGGCTTTAGCCGCACGCGCTATCGGAGGACTATCGAACGGGTACGTGGGCATACTGCGCACTACGGTGGCCGAACTATGCCCATGGAAAGAACTACAACCGAGAGCGTTCAGTGTCATGCCTTTGGTCTGGACAGTTGGTGCCACGTTTGGACCTACACTCGGTGGAGCCTTGGCCAATCCTCTCCGCGTAGATCCTCGCAAGCCTAAGGGCACCGCTTTCCTGGAGAGGTTTCCGTACTGCTTGCCTAATATTGTGGCCGCCGCATTATTCACTTTCGGCATTTCAGTAGGCTGGCTGTTCCTACAGGAGACCCTGGAAAGCAAGAAGCACGCTCCAGATCTAGGCCTGAGAACTGGGGCTCGGTTGACAGCATTTGTTCGCAAAATACTACACCTTCCAACCAAGAAGCAGACCAGCGGTTCAGAGCACGAGCCTCTACTTGGTCAGCATAAAGTAATCGACAGCGAAACGACGTCGCAACATGATGCTGCTCATGAAATCATCCCAGAAAAGGCACCAAGGTATCGGGATGTATTGACATATCAGACATCGCTTAATCTGATTGTGTACACGCTACTCGCTATGTACCTTCAGGCATATGATCAGGTGCGTGATTTTGTGCGCCTGCCAAGTATTGATATTGATCCAGTGCAGCTGCTTCCAGTGTTCATGCATCACCCTGTACAACTCGCAGACGATCCTACGGTATCCCTTCCTCTGAAATTTGCAGGAGGCTTCGGAATTGAATCCCGTCGCATCGGCATCATTTTCACCGTATTCGCCATCTCATGCACTGTGTGTCAATTCCTGCTGTTCCCACCCATTGCGCGCTACCTCGGTGTTGTTCGCTGCCTTCGGATTGCCTTTCTCATCTTCCCATTTGTGTTCTTCGTCACACCGTTCCTGTCACTTATCCCAGATCCAGTCATGAGGGAAGTCGCTATGGTCATGCTCTTGATGGTCAGAGGCCTGGCTGGCACATTCTCATTCACCACCAGCACAATCATGCTCACGAACAGTGCGCTCAGCCTGCGTGTCCTAGGCACCGTCAACGGCCTGGCTACTAGTTTTAGCTCGTTTGGCAGGGCATTAGGTCCTACTTTGGGGGGTGGCTTGTTTACTTGGGGTGTCAAGCGCGGCTATGTCATTGTACCTTTCTGGACAATGTCTGCCATTGCGCTTGCTGCCTCTATACCAACTTTCTGGCTAGTCGAGGGTAAAGGGTTTGGAGGCGACGAAGATATCAACGACCAGGAGAACATCATCGAGACAGAAGAAGAAGTGGTTGGAAACGACGCAAGTGTACCTCCAACAACCTGGCAGCAAGATGAAGCAGCGTTTTCAGAGTCGGAATTCGGCGACTTTGGTGACCCACCAAATATCTTGAGTCTCACAACTACGCGATCGAGTGTGGCCATGGCCTCCGATGATGAAGACAACGCTTCGGTGTCTGTGGGTCAAGGGCAGTCGATGAATCCCCTGGAGGCGGCAAGAAGTCATTCTCAGACCAGACGACGAAAGATTGTAAGGAGAACGTCATCGATACCGATTGGTATGGGTAAGGGATTCAGGCGATATAGCTCTAATCTAGGCAGCACGGGTATCGGCGGAGGCGGTGCTAGCTGGGGAGGCGCATAAATCTGGACTTGGGTGGGAATCTGTGCATTACTGAGTATTCTGAGAAAAAGCATTCATCCATGAGTTCATTAAGCGCATCGATCTTGAGTTGACTCGAGCTTCTTTTGTGTGTCAATGTAAATATTGCAAGTGATGTGCTAAATCTCAATTCACTTTTTTCGTCATCACTTGCAGGAATGTGTTATCCATATTCGTACACGAAAGCGTTGTTGGGGTTCCTTGACCATCATCTGAAACAGAACCAAGAATGTTTCTTTTGATCACGACAACCACGAGGTAATGAGCGTGTACGATTCAAGATGAGTAAGCGCAAGTCACGGGTGATGATGAGAATGGGAGAAAAGTTCAATTACAACGTACAGACTACTGATGTTTTGTCATCCAACCTGCCTACGATGTATCGTAACCCATAATCTAACCGCTTAATCCATTAAGGATCATGTACCAACGCCCTGTACCACCGTATAACTAGACCATACCAGGGTATCTGATACTCCACGATGAACTCCACCCAATAATCATGCAGTGTCCCCCGCGATACCTCCCTAGCCCAAACCCTATCAAACGATAACGTAGTCAGTGTCCTCGTCCCAATCCCCGATGCTACCAGCATCAAAGTCCTCGCTGAAGGAAGAGTCGTCGGGGAAAAGACTAGAAAGAACGATACGATGCAACGTTTCTCTTCGAAGTTTCCACGCAGCCATGCGGGGAAGAGTATGGTGCTCAGACTATGAGCCTTGGCCAACATTGTCCATACCGCCTCTGTTGGGCATACCAAAGGGATTCCGGTTATCGTTGACGGGTGTGCTGTCGTGCTTATTGATAGCCGCATTGATAGGGCCGTTGATGCTCGCGTTACGAACGGGACCGCTCATGCTGTTCCGGCCGTTTACGGGGTTGCCGTGGATGTTCGTGGGTACACCGTTGTTGTTCATGCTGGGGCCGGGCATGCTGTTGTTCCGATTGTGGTTGTGGACTCCGTTTCCGTTGATTGCGACGGGAAGGCCGTTGGGCATGTTCTTATGCATGTTGTTCTCCAGGCCTGCGCTCATGGGGCCGCCCATCGGTGGACCCATTCTCACGCTCTCGTTGTTATCACCCATGTTGTCGACGTCGGGCCAGAAGCGCTCTTCTAGCCAACACATTTGTCGGAAGATCTCTTCGCAGCGCGACATTTCCTCTTTGCCATCGCGTGTAGTTGTGATGTTTGCTAGCTCATCGACGAGCGCGCGTGTCGCCTCGACGAATTTGCTGAAGGCAGGGGAGGTCCAGTTCGGTATTAGGGCTTGGTGGAGGGCGACGATGTGCGAGTCAGTGGAGGTGTTGGAGAGGGTATTGGAGAAGGAGGCGGCATATTGCCAGGCGGAGCGATAGCACTATCAGACATTAGCTTCGTGCGCCCATTACTGAGTTGGGTTGGACCTACATGTTCGCTTGCCCATAGCACGACCATACCCTCTAAAAGCGATGCGCTCGCACTACTCGCGCTCACGAGAAGATCGAGCATGGCACGCGTAATAGGCGTAGGCGGTTCCATGCCCAACGCAAGCCCATACTTGGTCGCGGTGATCTCGAAGAACTGCATCTCTCTTCGCATGTTGTTCAGCGCGGAGATGAGTAGGTCCATGGTGCGATACATGGGGTGGAACTGCGAGTTCTGCGTCTGCGGCAGTCTTATCTTGGCCAAAAGCTGTCCTATGAAGCGAATGTAGCCTCGCGCATAGTGTCCGTCTTGTACCAGCCATTGCGACAACGGTCCTGCTCCTAGCGATCCACAACCGGCATGCGACAGGAACGGTCGCTGTGTTGCTTGCGCAAATGGGCCCGCGCAGATGCTTAGGAGATGAGACGTCAGAGAAGGCGCAACATTGGGTGTCATGGCAATATTCGGCGCAATAGGCTGTCCATCGCGTGTGCGCTTACTGTTGGGACCGCGCCGATTTACTTGGAGATTTGGATTTGGTTGCTGCCCACTCAGAATTTGACTGGGACCTGGAGCCATGTTCGAATCCATAGGCAATCCATTCTGCTGAGGCGGCTGCTGTTGTTGCTGCTCCTGCGCGAGAAGATGGGCCTGCGCCTCGGGCGACGTCAGATATCGCTGGCAGTCTTGGAGATGCTCGATCTGTCGCGTTGTATTCTTCGCGCGCACGAAGCCGCAATGCAAACAGCGTACTTTGTTACATTTTGAGGGCGTGTCTTGGTCCTGAAACTCTTCGAATGCTCGCCTTATGTCAGGGTTGGCATGTCTGCCCATGGCGGCCTGCTGCCATGGTGGACGTTAGCCTCATGGCAGCACATGTCGTCGGAAAAGATACGGAACAAGTGGAGCTCACCTCGAATCGGGCTGTCTCGATGATGTGATGTGTATTGTGTATTGTAACAATCCGGGCGGGTAAGGTATCGCCCCTCACCGCGGCATGTTAGGCGGCTGCGGCGCCTTACCTCAGCCGACATTGCCCAGATGGACCTGCCTCCTCCAAACGTGTCTCCGGCTGCACCTGCCCTGGAGGTGTTTGTAATTTTCTAGTTGACATTGGTAGCGACTAAGTTGGGATACAGTTTGGCTAGGCATTAGACGTTGATGTGGTTTCACGTGGTCGACATGTGCGTATCGTGGGCATCGTTAGTAACCCGGTTCTGTTCGTTAGGTTGCCGCCAGCGCCAGTGCACGCGAAATCTTTCCGTAATTTCAATCGGCGGCCATGCAGTGCATCGAGAACGCCTCCGCGTGACTTGCACCATGCCTCTGAAACTAAGCATGCGCAGCATTGTGCGCCGAACCTCCAACTATGCGAGCAAGTACCATCGTCATCCAGTCGCCATACTGTGTCGACCGTCATGATGCCGTCTTGTCCCAAGTCACATGGCCTAAAAGCCCCCGAGGCCGTCACTACCCGCGCGGCGACTCTGTCTACCTTCATCACGCGACATCTTGACCCAAACTTCACTCCCACGATGCTTCACACTACCCCACAAACCTATGCTGTCAGCTTAACTCGTTCCAGTAGTCCAACCCGCCCGCGCATCTCCGCACCCCATCGCACGATGTACTATGACTGACGACGCTGCGCAGCTAACTGCCACCTTGGTAGACTAGCAGGCCGGCAGACGAATCCTCGTCGGGTACATCAACCTCAGCGAGCTTTGGGCATCCACGATGGTCACTAGAAAACTTCTGGCAGTCACACGCCCTCCCATGGCTCCGACGATCACGCTCGTAGATCTACTGCCGACTTCGCCAGCGCCGGGAAAGGCATCGTGCCACCTTCCCCGCATCAGCCAAGCTTTTCGCGATCGCGCGCCGTTGCACGTTTATACCCGACAATCGTGTCTTGTCAGTAACCTGGTAACAACATCACTTAGGCAAGCTGCATATGCGTCCGGTGTGTCGGGGGCGAATCTCGTGACGTGCAGAAGAGGAAGTTGGCAATGTACGGTGAAGAAGATGGTTGCGATTGATGACGTCGATGCTTCTGGGGGCGGCTCATCCTCCTGCTGCCCTATTGGCAAGCCACACGGTTTGCCTCGCATGTTGGACACCACGGCACGAAACAACTTGCTTTTACAAATGAATGTCGCCTTTAGCCAGTTGGCAAGGCAGAGGTACCTGTCTCAGCTTCCAGGTACCACAGTCCTCTACATGGGGCAAAGATCACTGCCCACGAGAAGGCATGAGTCAGATAATGGCATCATACCTCCACCATGTTGGAAGAACTTCGGCCTCGTGGGCCTTTTGCCCGGGGACAGCGTGTTTTGCATGTGGACGTGTTGCCGATCACAGAACCACAACGAGGTCTGACTTTGACCTTCCCCGCAACGGTGCCGCTTGCAGCCCAGTCTGCATTCCTCAGCCGCCCTGTGTGGACGAACGTACGACATCAGATGCTCAGTACATACCAAGGGTAGTCCGTGAAAATATCGGGGAACGCCCGAAGCAACGTTACACGAACTTGGCCGCAACCGGATTCCTATGTTGTCGACCATGCTCTTGACAAGTCGGTGCTGGCAAACGCCAACTCACTCCCAAGAACCCACCGTCCACGTTCCGGTGTATCACCACGCTCCTCGGACGCGGTTCCAAGCTTCTCGAAGATCGTCTCCAACGCGTGAGCACCGCCTCGGAAGCTAAGTGGCTGAGACATGCCGATCCCCACATCATAGCCATCAAACAGTCCTCCAATCACCACACTGTACCTGAATATCCCTTACAATTTCCGCCAAGCACCAACCCTGCATCTGACCTCTTTGATCCGCCTGACCCCAGATCTTTTGCTTTATGCTATGGCCTGCCGAGGCCCTCAGGGTCCATTTTACCGTAGCTTGCTGGCGCAACCGGTCTTTGTGGCGGTTGTCAAGCGGCTTGGGGTAGCTTCGACTTGCTTCCCCTATTGGAGCTGTTGCGTCACCGCGTCATTTGCCAGCGATGTCTCCGTGTCCGGAGTAAGTAACGATGTACACATCGTTCCGACACTGCTCGATCGCGACATGTCGGCGGCACTGCGGTTGGTTGCCTTGGTAGCCTTCCCCGACACCGCCCTAATGGTGGCCAGAATAGCTGTCGCGGCTAGCTGGGATAGAGCTCCGGGAAAGGAGATCATCCCTACGTCGTGAAGCAGCGAACACATGCTTGTATGGTGGGCATGACTGGGAAGAAAATTGGGGCGAATCTGTTGCTGTGTTGGCGGCTTGTGAGTCTTCGCTTTGTTCTGGTTAAAAGGAGATCCTTCCCCCGATGCCATGGGTCTGCACAAGTTCAAGTCTGGGTCCATCAGCTACACAACCTTTCCTGTACTCCTTTCGAGTACTATTGCATGTTATACAGCATTCAGTTAGTTGAGTAACAACACTCCTCATCTCAATATGATCGGATCCTGGACATCAGCGGCGGCCATTGGCCTGCTTGCTCTGAGCACAAACGCATCTCCGCTCCTACCCATCAAGCGCGCACCCATGTTCGACTACAACAACCAGAAGGTCCGCGGTGTCAACACAGGCGGATGGTTCGTTCTCGAGCCCTGGATCACACCCAGCATGTTCGAGGGCAACAGCGCAAAAGACGAGTACACACTCGTTGCAGCTGTCGGCAAAGAAGAAGCACAGTCGAGGCTGCGTGACCACTGGAACTCTTGGATCACCAAAGCCGATTTCGAACAGATGGCCGGTGCTGGTTTGAACCACGTTCGAATTCCAATTGGCTATTGGAGCGTACTTCCACGTGACGGCGACCCATACCTGCCAGGCGCGTACGACAAGCTCGGAGAAGCGCTCGACTGGGCGTCCGATGTTGGTCTCCATGTTATGATTGATCTTCATGGCGCACCCGAATCCCAGAACGGGTTCGACAACTCTGGCAAATACGGCAACGTTGGCTGGACTCAGGGCGATTCAGTGGCCTACACCATCAAAGTCCTCAACAAGATACGCGATGATCACGCGTCGCATCCCGCCGTCTCAGCTATCGAGCTTCTCAACGAGCCTCTGGGCCCCAGTCTCGACATGAACACGGTCCGACAATTCTACATGGATGGTTGGGGCAACTTGAGGGACTCGAATGTTGCAGTCACCTTCCACGATGCATTCCAGGGTGTAACTTCGTGGGGTAACTGGGGTGCCGGAATGTGGAACCTTCTCCTCGACACTCACCACTACGAGATCTTCGACAACTCTGCTGTTGCTATGAGCATTGACGACCACGTCAAGACCGCTTGCGACTTCGGTAAACAGATGGCATCCACCGGCAAGTGGACTATCGCTGGTGAATGGACTGGTGGCATCACCGACTGCGCAAAGTGGCTCAACGGAAAGGACAAGGGTGCGCGTTACGATGGTACCTTTGGCGGCTCCAAGGTCGGTGACTGCACCGGCAAGTCGACTGGCACTGTTGCTGGCCTGTCAGAAGCCGACAGGTACAACGTCGGTCGCTTCATTGAGGCGCAGCTTGACGCCTACGAGATGGCCACCGGTTGGATTTTCTGGACCTGGAAGACCGAGGGTGCACCCGAATGGGACATGAAGGCCCTCTTGGAGGGCGGTATCTTCCCTCAGCCGCTAACGGCACGAAAGTGTAAGTACTCCTTCTGGTGTCGCATGAGCATGAAACTGACAACCTCTAGACCCCGGCCAGTGTGGCTAAGTGCCTCGTTGTTCATGCAACGTCTACTTGGCGCGATCCTACTCTTTTTCCCGTCCTTCATGCACACACACTCGCTCCGCCGCAACACCTTCTACTCGACACACCGACCAGTAATGATGTAACGAATTTCATACCGCTTCGAAGATACCCCGACGACGCATTCACTCGCTAGATGGGACACCCACATACAGTAGGGCTGTCCATGCTTGTATCGGCTGACACAGCTGTCACCGTCGCACCGCCCATTGAGCTGTTGGCTGGGCAGGGGCGCACCTGGCGCAATGTAAATATGAGACGATAAACAAACAGTAGAGTCAACAATGCAATGGAGAAATTGAAACAAACGCAAACTATCGTGACACGTCTGAGCTGTGAGTTGGATTACTTTGTCAAGGGTGAAGCGGTGATTTTGCGGGCAGGCGGCCTTGTTCGCGGTTGCCGCGCCCCGGCCCAAGCCATCTCGCTCGCACCTGCCTGCCCTACGGTGAGATGAATGTCTGTGATGTGCAGCCTCGCTTAGACGGCGATGCGTCGAGCCAGAGCGCACGAAGGTGCGACAAAGGGCCAACCTAACTCTCCCTTTTCGGGGCCTGTTCGTGAACCAGTGGCGCCTCGACGGCCGCCAGTGCAACGGTACCTGAGCTAGAGCGCACGACTCGGGCACAAGCAAGCAGATCGCGTTCCACGGCTTGCGAGAATCTGGAGAACCCTCGCCCGCGCATCGTGACACCGCCTCACCGCAAACTCAAACACCGCGATGAAATGCGACTCTCATCTCTTCGGCGTTGAGCTGTCGGCCCTTCAGCTGTTAGGGCTGTGTAAGCGCCGATATTGCTGACAGTCTGCCGGCTGACAGGAACAACGCTCCTAACTTTCAGGCACCCGCAGACAGTAGCGACAGAAGCAATCTCCAAGCAGCCAGGAATAGCCCGCACCAGCGTCCAACAAGCTGACCGGTAAAGCCACCAAGCACTCCTGAAGACGCCGCAATCCACTGCAATACGAGCTGCCTAAATCCCTCGTCGCGGTGCCATTCGTCACGCGTGCCCAAGCGCGGTGCAATGCGGCCTAGTGCTGGCTCCGAAGGATATTGCACGGGACTGGAGCACCAATCTTAAGTTGCGCCGGCAACAGGGGTACCTGCATTGACCGTTTGTGGATGGGAAAATCGATATAGTTCGACTGACTCCCTCTTGTCTTGTTTCTTCCTACTGCTCACCTTCGCCTAGATATCTTGCAGCCCTCAGAAGACTTTTGTTTTCAGCCCTTCTTTAAGAAACCAGTCACTCATTACCAACCATCTCCCACTACTTAATACTCCATCTACCCCGGTTAATCACCTAATACCACCACAACAACCATCAACATGTACTCCAAGGCTACCATCATCACCTTCTTCGCCGGCCTCGCCGCTGCCCAGATCCACGCTCCCGTCGGCGAGCCCAGTGGCAACCCCATCACCCGTCCTTTGAACGAGGTATGTTTGCATCCCTGAGCGTTGCGCGCGCATCGCGAAACCAAACAAGACCCTGGAAGCTAATGCGCCCCACTAGGTTGTCCCCACCTGCGAGCAGTTCACCATCACCTGGCAGCCAACTACCCCCAACACCGTCTCCGTCCTCCTCCTCAAGGGCCCCTCCACCAACGTCGTCAAGTTCGGTCCTTCCATCGCTGAGGGTATCTCCAACAGCGGTTCCCTCAGCTGGACCCCTGCCTCCACCCTCGAGGCTACCAACGGCCCCAACGGATACGGTATCCAGATCATCGACGATGTCACCGGCCAGTACCAGTACTCCACCCAGTTCGGTATCTCCGCTGGAAAGTGCGAGGAGGCCGTCTCTTCCTCCATGATCGAGCCCAGCAGCGTCGCCGCTGCCGCCAGCTCTACCCCCGCTGCCAGCTACGGAAACGGATACGGTGCTTCATCTGCCGCCGCTAGCCACACTCCCATCCCTCTGCCATCTTCCGTCCACTCCAGCGAGGCTCCTTACCCAACCACCGTCATGACCTCCGCCATGGTCCCTGCCTACAGCACTGGTGTCCACGCCAACGGCACCGTCCCCATGCCCACTGCCGGTGGTAACGCTACCACCTCCAGGCTCCCTGAGGCTACCACCAACGCTGCTTCCGGTGTCCAGGCTGCGCTCAGCTTCGCTGGTGCCGCTGCCGCTTTCGCTTTCATGCTATAAGCGCATTTCCGTACCCCGGATATGTTATTATGTTATGACTAGCATTGGTTTCCTTTCTCTTCGATGATACTCCTGGTGTTCACTCATAGGGTGTCGCCTTCTTGTTTGGTTCCGAATCTGTGCGTTGATTGTGTGCGTGTGTGGAGGGCGGTTGTAACTAGAGTGGAATGCGAGTGTTTTGCATAGTCGTCGGCGCGATTGCTTACCCAAAAGGACCTTTTGTGATGCGTAATGGAATCGATTATACCCTTTAGTCACTTTCCCCCTACGTGATGTCTAATGAATAGTAGACGGGAACACTGGTAACATTGCGCTCCAGCCAACTGTGCCCCGCACATCACACTCCAAATCATGACAAATCAGACAAAAAAGGTTTACGCATGTTCCTCTCATATAGTCTTACTGGCTAAATGAGAAGCAGACGGGGCTGACATTGAAAGTGTAGTCTCTCAATCCATCATTCGTCACTAGCAACCTGTGTTGCCAAGATCACCAATCGAGCATACCAGGCCTATGAAATGATCGTTCAACACACGTTCGAGACTCAAAACCTCGGTCCCAACCATGCGATCGCGCCGCTGTGATCTATTATTCGAAGCACGTCTTTCAGTTGGTGACGCCCGTATAGTAACGAGCAAATAATCCTGACTTGATCTACTGCCTAATGCCCGGGCTCAGGGTCCAATCCGAATACACGCGCGAAGCACATGAACCCTACACCCACCTACACTCGCGAACGACTCTTGGCAGTCAAAAATATATCCGCCCTGCCAAGTGATGCTTCGCGGATATATCCAGTGAACGGACCGCACCCGTTGTACCAAAGCAGCAGAGTGATTGGCTTGATGTGTCAACGCAATGCCCTTTCCCTCCAAATGGATGTCGATGTATCCGCAATGAGCTGGCCGTGTATCGTTGGGGCATAGTGTTTAGCTAATCTAGTAAGCTTGTGTAGCAAAGGCGTAGTTTGAACTGCATTATGTGTCCCTTTGTGGGCTGTTGTGCGGTACTTGGCATGCTGACTTTTGGACGGTGATCGAGCTTGGCGGGATGGCTTATGGAGTGGTGATGGAGTTGAAACGGTGAGAGTAGTTGTTTGAATAGGATGGTTCTCGTGGCAAAGTCTGGAGTTCGTGCCTTGGGCTTGGTAGGCGAAGGTTTCTAAGTTGTGGTTTGTTGAGTATTAGCAAACTGCCTCTAAGCATACACACGAAGAGTATAGGGTCTTCTTTCTGGCGACTGTCAAGGGCCTGCACTCATTTTCAAATCCGTCATACTTACCTCAGGTCGACACGTCAGCTTCTGTAGCCAAGCTTTACGAGATTGTTCTCATACGATGGCAACTACTCACTCCATCTGGGCATGTCTCACGACTCCACTTCTTCAACAGTGTATTCAACCGAACCTTGCAGAAGCCAACGATCGTGAGAAAGATATCCAATTGTATGCTCACGACGCCTGAGACAGCAGACATTATGATGACCAAAGGCAACACCGGTGTGGTCGACAGTTCTCTTGCGGAGCGGACTTAAGAGTTTTCTGGAGCACATGCCAACATATAAAAGACCACGAGGGTCCGCTCCTACTTTCAACAGTCACTCAATCCATCCACCTTCAGACCCTCATCTCTTCATTCAATCAACCCAATCCACAATGAAGTACCTTCTCACCACCCTTGCGGCAACAGCCTCTCTCCTGAGCGCCGTCACCGCCGACTTTGAGATCTACCGCGTAGGCATCGGCGGCAACGGCATCACCGCAAACGTCGAAGGCTGGCAAGTCTACCAAGACGAAGCCAACTGCGACACTGTCCTAGATTGGATTTGGCCCGACACCGACGACGCGAGTGGCCGTGGCGTCCGCTGCGAAGGTGACGGCTGCGGCCGCTCTGACGACAGTGATCCTGCCAAGATCGATGTCCTCGAGATGAATTTCGAGGGGTATCACTGGAGTAAGTGTCCTCTTACCCTTGGTGTGCAATAAAAATTTGGGAAAGGGAGATTGTGAGGCTAACACACGCTTGCGCGATCTAGCTTACTACCGTGACCGCGGCGATGGCGATCTAGTGGACACGAATGATGTTCGTGTTGGAAGGTGCTACGCGTGGCCTGCGGCGTTCCTGACGTGCGGCCTGACCTTCGATAGGTTGGAGGTAAGTTGTGGCCGTACAGATTATATGTGAGACATACACTGACTTCGTGTCTTCGCATTTTCAGGGATATCGCAAGTTGCGCTGTGAGGTTGATGTCAACGCTGAGCAGATCAACTCCAACCGCTTCAGTCTCAGGGGCCGCAGCTTGCCTGGGCGCAACTAAGTGCGCTTCGTACCTATTGAGAACGTGGTTCAACACCTTGGATTCTCATTTGGTCGGTCGTCCTCTAGTTCACGATGAGAGATATTTGTGGGAGTATTATACTAGGTTTTTCTCATGTAGCTCGTACACTCGCTTGGAATAAACAAACAGACGTCTGCCATCTTTCCCTTGTGTGATCAGCAACATGGTCATTAACACTCTCCTCATTAACGACTTAAGTGCCTGCTTGCCATGCCCAAGTCAAACTCCAGTGGTTCGCCCTTCCAAGACGCATCCGCGCCTTCATGAACTTGATCAAGCGATGGCCTTCCACTAAGAGAGGTTCGCTGAACTACGACCTCATGCGTGCACCATATCTCGCCATTACCTGTATTCCTCTCATTCGCACGCCAATGCATCTCGTCCGACGATCCCTCTGACCCCTCCGTGTGCAACTCCTTCAATTTGAAGCCGGACTCTTCGTCTCCTTCGACAGTGGCAAGACGACTCTGGCTTTGACTTCGGAAGTTGTTCCTGTTGACCTCCGACTCTTGTGTACGTCCGTAGCCGCGGGAGAACGCGTTGTTCTTGATGCGAACACTGGCGACGCCGAGGTAACGCAGTACATGTTGGAACGGCGAGCGTAGAGTCGGTATGCAGATGACGATGAATCCCACGAGCTCCTCGATAGCGGACCACATGCCGACAATGATGCTTTCGTTCATCGGATCGCCCGTCTTGCCAAAGTTCATAGCAGCGATAATTTTCAAGATCGATGCCACACCCGTGAAGAAGCCGAGTCCCATAAGTACGCCGACGATAACGCGTTCGCGAACAGGACGCTGTATCCCACGAAGGAAGGATACAGGAAGAAGGGCGAGTATGAAGTCGGTGAGGATATGGACGACGGAGACGGCGATCGAGCTTATCCTGACTCCTGTCCTGCTCCAGCAATGGCCTTCTACTGTACCGAGTAAGTCCCATGCTTTCTCGACCGGTATGCATTGCAGTAGTGTTGCTAGTGTGTTGTAGACCGCAAGTATGATCTGTAGACCGATCATGGACCAGAGGAAGCGCTTCATGAATTGCGAGGGAGAGATCCGAAGAAGCATCAGGGAGAAGGATATCTTGACCAAGGCCATAGACCATCCCCAGATTGGTTGAGAGATAGACGCTAATCTGGTTGCAGCTTGCGCATCTGACAGGAAGAACTCGTCCGGTGGGAGACCGAAAGCATACGGCGTGGCGGCAAGGAGAAGACATGTGTTAACCACTATCAAGATCTGATTCTGTCAGTCGACCCGATATCGTGAGTATATTAGGGAACATGAGCTGCTACTTACCCATGCCAAAGCGCAGGTGTAATCGTCCCACTGCATTCTGTATACAGGCATCCATCGTGACCACATGCGTGCTCCAAAGACAATCAGAGCGATGGTTTGAAGGGCCAGCGTCGCACCGGCGATTGATTTCCCGCTCCTCAGCGCTGCCGCTGAGGGAGGCGCAGGAATCAAGTGAGGATCTGGTGGTGGTGGTGTTGCCATGACTCTCCTGTCAACATGTCGTTTGCGAGTGACGGGGCATTGATGCTCATTTCAGGCAGACAGTGGATCGAGCGGAACCGCGGCGTATATTAGGAGTATGTCAAGCTTCAACAAGCATGGCCCATGGTGGCGTGGGGCATACTCTAGTAATAAACTTCGAGCGTTGACCCAAATGACACCGATCATAGCTTGCGATATACTTTAGGGTCATGTCGTGGCAGGTTGGGTTCAAAGCCAATTGTCGGAGATGCGCGTTTGTACCAATGAGGACGCGGTGTTCATGTCGTTGTAAAATTTTCAGGCACAGGCAATGTGCCTGACGATGCAGGCTGAAGGTGATTGTTCTTCCGCTGCAGGGGCTCGCAGTTGGGTATGTCGATCACACCACGATGTTGGTCGAGATAGTGGTGCTAGCTGTCGTAGTGAAACTTAGCATCTTCTATCATGTATTGATTGGCCGACTTTCTCATGAAGGTGTGCGAAAGAACATTCGATCCAACTTCTGAAAATGTAGCCTTTGAGGATCATTTTGTCAGAGTTTGAATGTTCAGACGCAACGTCGCATTGTCCCGACCGTTAGTTGCTCTTCGGGTCGATCATCTGTACTGAATCAGGCTAAACACTTGACGTCGAGCACCGAATATAAGTCCGGAGGGGCTGCATGTGTGCAGGCTAATTCCATTTCAAGTTTCTCCGCGCAGGTATTTGGCGAGAATTTGGCGAAAGCGAGATTGTAAAGATGGTAAAGACGATGTAGTTAGCGACGGGCGCGATTCCGAGCGCGATCGCGGGTGGCGGCGCAATCGTGGTAGCCTTGGACCCTAATCACCAATGACTAATTCGACAATTGCATGTGGCACCGAGGCGCTTTCCGGCGATGCCGCCAACCAGCTTCTGGAAGTCGCACCTCGTGGAGCTTCACGCAGCGCCGAATCGGCTTCCTTCCATGACACTACGCTTTCGAACTGGTGAGGGCACCATTGCGCTTATTTTGGTTCCCAATCCTCCATAGTCATGCCGGAGGTTGTCCTACGCACTCAAACTCTACTCCAGCCACCGAGCTACAAAAGCTATGCTAATTACGATACTTCAACCCATTATGAGCCCTCCAAGCGAATGTAAGACGTCGCTAAACCAAGTCACAGAAAACTGTTGGTCACGCTCGTCTGCCATTGCTGCATCGAGGAGCTGCATGCGCTCTCTTGGCTAGCACTCAGACGCCGAATTGATCGATCTTCACATTACGAACATCGCACAAGCATTGGCACGCGCAACGTCCCCTCGCGGCAAATGAGGTCTCCAGCACATGCAACATGAGGCGTTCTTCGGTCGTGGACAGCTGCGGAGGCTCATACTATCTCGGCTGGCTATTGTTCTAATGAACAGACATCGGATCCCGTACGAAGATGGACGCTCGCGTTGTGATACACTTGCGACCATTTGCGCAAACGAGTGGAGGGGACTGGTAAACCCTGCGGATATTATATCTTATTTCACGATAGGTACATGCTTCATATACAGAGGAAGAGGTGGAAAAAAACAGGATCCAGAATTTCCGCCATGCACATTCGGCACCGTAGGACGAGGTAGGATGTCACATAGCAGCATCGTTGTATATCCCTCACGTCCACACCAAAGAAACAACCACCGAGCTAGGGAGACTATCGGGCATGCGCCATGTCTTGCCAAGTGGAAAGCCTGTATGGTGTGGAGAACCTGGACAGGCAACGATTCCACGATCATCAGGGCGTTGCTTCACAGCAGAATGTTTGTATACTCGATCGCGGTTATCTTATCATGCACATGTATCCGACTGTACTCCCGACGTCGTTCGCCCGGTTTAACCAGAGCTGAGGATGCGCGATCTGCTATTCCAGTCGTAGTGGCGTCCGGCAACGATGATGTGCCGCTGACGGTAAGGAGGTCACGAGCGAGATTTACGTCCTAGTAAGCAATGTACACGGCGTACATGGCGTATAATCTTATATCATCATCAGCTTCTACTTGCAGTATCGCATGCGACAATCTCACAGCCAGTGGAAAAAAGTATAACCACGGCAAGACTGTTCTCCGCTGTCGGAGTGCGCAAGTAGCGGAAATTGGAGGACTCAACTCGACATCCGTGATTGTAACCTTGAAAGGCACACTGCTGCAGGCAGAAGACGCTGTACTACTACCACACCCAAATGGCGACATACTGCCCTATAGCGAGAGGTAAAGGATGGCCTTGCAGGGGGTGTAGCGACAGTTGTCTGCCCCACCAGCCCTCTCGCGTTTCGTTGCTGCAAGCGTCAGGGCGCGACTAGGGCAACCAGCTCTCCACGATTCGCCAGCGTGTTAGCCTCAGTTAGCCAGGCCCCAAAGGCGGTCCGCCAGAACAGCTCAGCCTCCACAATGTCGCATGGCGCTATCCAGGGTGGACAGATGTGACAGCGTGTCGCGAAACAAGTCAAGGTCGCACCGGAGACCACGGCGTGTTGCATCTTGCATGGCCGACATGGCGGTCAGTAGGAGGTAGATAGAGATTTTGCAGGATTATCGGATACGAAAGGGCGAGGCGACTGTGTGCGCCGTGTGTTGCTGTTAATAGCATCGGAGCATGGGAGCGGACTAGGACTTAGCGGCAGATCGGGTATAGGCCAGGCTTGAACGAGGAACGTGACCCTGGCCGAGCGTGTCTGGCTGCAGCAATAGCGCCCGCTAGACACCTCTACATTCCAAGCTGCCTTAGTAGTAATCGCAATGCTCCCATGTTGCTTTGGTCCCAGCTGAAGACGACCCAAGCGACCACAGGCACCCTCATGGAGCCGCATCCGACGCCCACTTGACGCTCTTCGCACCCGCTCTTACCACATCTGCACACGCAAGGAAGGCGCGATCAGGCTTACCATGGTGGGGAGCCCTTCACACCATCTCAACTCGGGAGCGCAACTCGACAGCACGGCGCCCTCAACGGAAGGAAGGGGAAAGGGCGTCGCGTTCGCCAGCGATGAGGGCAGCGCTCAAAGAAAACGGGCGGCCTACGACGAGCGCGCGCGCACCACATCCGTCAGCTCTGAAGACTCGGAGGGCTACGAGCACGTGAACACGCTGCTCTCTGCGTCGTCGATTGCTAACACCGACACTATCTCCTCGTCAGGCCACTCGACGGCTATGACATCCGCCACTACCTACGACGATCGGCCGAATGACGATACCCCCATTGCCACTCCGTCCTATGCGGCCCCCAGCCTTACCCTCCTCGAACTCGTCTCCAACACTGCGTCCTCGTCCGCGCTCCCTGATAGCTTCGATGTGAATGTGTCACGAAAAGGTGGATATGTAGCGGTATACTCGGCGTCGAATCTGTTCTTGGTCAAGACCGTGCAGCTGCCGCGACTATGGGCAAGGACACTGCAGGTCAAGCGCAAGCCCGTCGCAATCGACATTACTGAAGACGGCTTTCTATTGGCCGTGCTATCGAGACCTTCACAAGTCGATCTATACGAAATACACGGCGAGGGCGATAATCAGATCAAGAAGAGGCGGACCATCATGCTGGTGCACGAGGCTAGCTCTATCGTCATATCACCCGACGCGCGCATCTTAATTACGGGCAACAAGTTCGGCATCGAAGTCATTGCCATTGGGCCAGAAGTACCCGAGACGACACGACGTACGCTTTCTGGACCCGCCGGTGATGCATTGGAGTTCTCGGACGATGGGCGCACACTGCTCATAACGGGGTATGCGAGGAAGTCGGATGGCTCGGCCTTGTTCGTCCTACCGGGTCTCTACGATGGTCCGCTTACAGAAGAGGGCGAGCCGATTCCACAACCCCCGGAAGCTGCATGGACCGGCTCGGTGCTGTTTCCTGAGACGGCAAGAATAGCACGCCAAGCTACCCTGCTTCCAGATGCTGACACGGGTACGTTCAACGAACTATTCGCGTTCAATGCCGAGGAGGACTCATGGGGCATCTACGACATTGCATGCCAACGTTTCACACAGAGGAAGATGTTCCTACCGGATCACGCGAGGTGGACGCGCTCGGAGTTTGTTGACGATGCCATGCCTGCTGTCTCTCCAAATGCTGACCTTGCCGCTGTTGCCCTGCGGATGCGCGGTACCACCAACATCTGGATTTACGAAGTGCCAGGTTGGGAGTACAAGCCGAGCGAAAAGACCAAGGTGGATGCTCCGATTCAGCCTTGCTTTTGCATTCCCATCCCGAACGACAACGCAGGCACTTTGCAAGAAATATGCGTGCTCAGATGGGTTAGGCTAAACGCCAATGTGCAGCGACTTGTGGCCGTCGGCAACTCGAGCATACTACCTGATGAGAATGATGTGCCTGGGGCGCCACTGGGGTCCAAAGGCGTTCTGATAGTCCTGGATTTCGACAAGACAAAGCCCCTGGGAAGCGCTCCCCCAACGCCGCTCAAGACTGAATACGACTTAGATCCCCTTTGTCCAGGTGAGATGCTACCGGAAGGCTCGATTGACTTTGATCGCGAGGTGGAACTGGTACGAACCAGGACCATGGCACAGCGCAGAGCCCAGGATCGAAATGACATTGTTGCACGAAGACCATCAAGAATCGGAACTACGCCTGTTCAGCGGGCGCGTACTTCTGCGAACCGGAATGCGCCAAGACCACCACTGCCTTCCGATGAGTCGGAGGAGTTGACACTGGAAGAGGCACAGGCAATGTTTGAAGCTCCGTATGATAACCAACAACCTCGATCTCAGATGTCTCTAGCTAGGGCTGCCACCGTCGCGGCCGTGTCACCTGCGAACCGTCGGCATCTGCGCGCTCTGCCTTTCAGACCCCTGGAGTACCGTCGTGCAGACGGTCATCGAGAGCTGCCACACGAAAGTGACGCCGACAACTGGGTGCCACCTCCGCCAGCATATACGACCACCGCAGCAGCAGCAGAGAGTGTCAGCCTGAGCCATCCGGATGCACCGCCTGTACCTCGATTACCTCATACTCATTCATCATCTTCCATACCGCCCGTTCCTCCACTACCAAACATGTCCGCAACCATTAACCCCTCTCAAATGTCTCCGTCGCACCCTTACCATCAGCGCCAACAATCGATATCTTCCGTCGACGTATCATCACCTCCAGCTGCAGACCCAGGGCGTCGCCCATCTCTGCTGCATCCATCCACATACCCCAGCCCCCAATCTTCGGGCTCGATACGACGGAGGCGATCAAGTACCCGATCACCATCGGAACAAATGTCGTATGCGCCCTTACCGCAACCCCAATCCGTATACCCGAACACCGCTTCCCACATGCCCACCCGCCGTCCCACAAATGGGCGCACTTAACGCGTTCCTCACGATAACCTCGATCTCTACGCTCCACCCGTCCCCAGTATTCCAGCCTCCCGCCGCGGCTCGGCTCCAAACATAGCTGTCCAGCGCCGTCCTCTACCCATGAGCAGCCCACGCATGAGTATGCCCTACCCTGCACCGCCAGTCAACAACTCAAGTCAGCCAAGGAACACTCTGCCACCTCTGGCTGCTCCAGACCAACAGTTCTCAGCCGGGCAAAGGTTCCCCATCAGTGCGCCGCCGAGGACAGATCAGAGTGCGCAGTACAACCACCCCTATGGGAGTTACTACGGGCCACAGCAAGCTGGTGTGCATCGAGCGTCGCAGAGTGTGGGCGATCTCCTCGGTGGGAGTGGAGGTACTGGGCGCAGTTCCAGGATGGATGGCGTCCTTGTTGGAGAGAAGAAGGCCAAGGGGAAGAAGAAGATGGGATGCGCTGTTATGTGATAAGTGGTAAAGCAACGGCGAACGACCGATTTATGTTTCTCATGATTATATTATACCCATGAAGTTGTTTCCTTGGTGTCGGCGTATTGGTCTTTGGCGAGGGATTGGATATGCGAGCGCTCCTGCAATTGGTGAGCGGTTGAGCGATGTCATCTTTTGATAATTTGACGAGATCGCACATGGTGGTTGCCTATACACAAGGCCTTAGATTGACGCAAGGAGCAATCCAGGGATTATCGGAATATCATCTTTTTTTACATCTTGACTCGTTGACCTCGCATCTTGATTAGAAAAAAGGTGATTACAAATCTGACGTCGCTTTACTTGAACTCAAGTCCTACCATGGCATCACGCTGACGAAATCAACCACGCACGGCTCGATGACTTTCAAATTTCATACTCTACTCTACTCTACTACAGGATTAGGTCCTCTCTAAGAATGAGAGTCACAATCACAATGGAACCCCGTACTTTCATCATCCCAACTCCCCAGAACCGGTGACGTACTACGATATCACGCAATCATGCTCACTGAGCGCGTGAAGCCGTAGCAGACATTTGATATGACGCTAACTCATCTCTGTCCGAATTACCCCGTGCGTCTAGGCACGAGCCTTGGCGTGTAGCCTGGAGCAATGATATATCGCATTGTGACATTGGAAGACCTCTTCAAGACACCCCCGCTCAACTATTCCAAGACGTTCGAAATGGTCGGTCCGCGTAACAACAAGAAAGAGCCCGCGCAGATACCCGGTGATCGAGGTGACGTATCGCGCTTGAACACGAGATCGCACTCTGTTATGGCGCAAGGTCACAATGACTTCAGCGGCAGTCGCCCAGGCTCCCAGCGTAACCAGAACGTTTCAGCTGATGACGTGGTAAGCTTTCGCTCCTTGGGTACCAAATAATATAGCAACTAACGTATAGCAGTTCGCATACAGCCCCAACGTCCGACCAAATGGTGCTCAAACGTCAAGGAACAACGTGTTCTCGCCTATGGGTCAACCGAATTATCCCACCACGAGTCCCAGCTTGGTAAATCAGGCACCAAAGACTGTAAGTATCTGCATGATCAGTGTAAAAGATGCTTCAACTAACATGACAGCAGGAAGGCTGGATCACACCAACACTGTCTAACAGACAGCCCACTGGGTTCGCACAACCTATGGACGCTCGCCGATACTCTCAAGCTTTATCACAGGCAGGCTACCCACCCTGGGCGACCCTATCAGATTCTCACCCGTTCAACCCGGGCCCACCCCAACGCCCGATCGCAACCCCGTATACCCGCTATCGAGAAGATTACAAGCAAAATCTCTTGACCGATACGTCCGCGGTACCTAACTCCTGGCTACCCCAACTCGATATCGACCTCGATCAGATGCATAACCAGTGTCCCACACCCAGCCCATCAAGACCATTACTACAACCCTACTCGATCTCGTCGTTCGCTGAACTCGAATTACCCACTGGCGCGGCTGTCGCGTCTTACCTAGAAGAAATCATATGGCGACCGTCGACTGGCGCCTACGCTGTACCACAAAACGAAGCTGAGAAATCGTATTATGTCAAGAAGATCTGTTTCGGTCTCGTCAACCTCTCCAACCTATGGGATACAGTCGCAGATGTATATCCCTACGCCGTCAAGTTCTCCAACACAGGTACATGGGCTGATCCCAGAGACATCGAGGCGACCGCCCACATCATCGTCAGCAACGCTATGCGCATCCACAAAATGGGTGTCGCTGGCTTGCCGTTTCGTCGATGCGAAGAGTTTGAGTCGCTGAACGCGGAGGATATGGATTTTACTTTTCCACAGCGGATTCATTACCTCGCGCGGCTGTTCTGGCACTCCAAAGTCGCGGCTGATAATGTAATGTTGGGGAGGGATATTGCCAAGTACGTCGCCTTGCCGCTGACGTCCCTCCGTCATCTACCGCGGTTCGAAGAAGAGTGGTCGACTATGTCGGACCAGCAGCGCATAGTACAGACTCAGATTCATCCGTATCCGCAGGGTCTTAGGCATCCGACTCCTCAGGAACAAGAGCAGCTTCTGAAGCATGTACGTATGTTGCCGTCGCTGTTCAACAACTATATGGCTACGGGTGGTCAGTCAGGTACGTTCAGTCCACGTCAAAAGCCACCTGGTGGACCAGCAGCACCCGGGAAGCGTCCGGCAGATGGTGACGGAGGATACAAGATGGAGCCTGCAGCTAAGCGCTCTCATAATTATGCGCGTTCTCGGGGTGATGAGAGCTTTGAGAAGTTCCAGTATGAGGAAGGTCACCGCCCAGGTAGCACCATGGGCACTAGATCTGCCACCCAAACTCCGGCGAGCGATCGGACCAACGGATGAGAGACCTTAGCAGAGCGCTCAGTATACATCGGGCAGTGATCGTATGCGACAGCTCTACAGCTCGAAATATTCGTGTATTTAAACAAATTCATACATCGGGCAGTAGCAGTAAAATCGTGACAAGTATGTCCGGCGGCGGTTGCAAGGCGAATATGGTTCCGAAGGAGTCCGATTTGGAGTTTAGCTTAGAGCTCGGTCGTTGCCATACTTAGAGCTATGGATGCGACCATTTCGACATTGTCACATCGAACAAATTTCCCACGTGACTTTACGTCAGTGCCCAGGTGGCCATTTGTGGAGAAGTCAGGGACGACTGAGTTCTCAAGCACGGGGTCAAGAGCCTTCGCTCCCACGTGATCTTTTCTCCAGACCGTCGCCGCGCTGGAACAATACATATAGCAGGTTGTAGAGCCGTGTGAAGATACCTGAAGTTGTCAATACATTGAGCCGCAGTGTCTCTATCTCAACATAGTTCTGCATAGCTCTTCAGACGCAGCGATGTGGTGCTTGTCATTGCCGCGGTCGTGCTCAGTGTACCTTCTTCTTACATCACACTGGTCAGAGCGCCACCCGACCAGTACTAGTCAGCGGGTAGTCGCAAATAAGACAACACAACTACTTCTATATACGCAATGTTTGATTAAACCCCGTATTTCTACATCGTGAACAAGTCCGATATTGATATCGCCAACCCAATTCACTACTGGCCACCACTTACATCGCTGTCGAAATGCTTCCTTCAACCGCTTCGTCCTCCGTGACAACATCATCGCAGACCGATATTGCCCCATTCAGCCAATCTTCAAGTGTTTATCACCCCCAAGATCAAGGCGGATGGGACATGTGCGGCACTGATCAAGGCGATGCGCGAATGATGCCTCCAGACCATCATGTCCATGAGTGGGAAGCGTCGCAGGTCGCTCTAAATCGTCAGCTTCAGAGGCCCCAGTATTTTCAAGGCTCATCAGAATACATTATCTGCCCGCCTCCGATGTGGTATGGTCAGACTGCCACTATCGCGACAACGCACGGACCATTTCATCGTCAATCATACCCAACTCATTGGGGCAGCGAGGCCTGGCCATTCGACGACAACGACCAAGTGTCTGCTTTCAAGAATTTCCATGATGCTGGTCCTATTACAGGGCTTCCACAATCCCTTCCCGCTTCGCCCGAAGGTGCAGTCTTGATGGCCTCAACACTCCGCCAATCGCAGCTCGAAGACGCAATCTCTGCTGGTCACTGCGACAACAATCGCCGTTGGAAAGAGTATGTTCCGCGAAGTAGGGCGAGTCGACAGTCCGAAGAGGCGCCCGTGGTCCACAGTCCAGTTCAGTCCAGAAAGGCAGAGACCAAGACCAAGAGTAGGATTCTGGAAATCGAAGAGGAAGAGGAAGAGAAACCTCCCGTTGCGGTGAACGGAACTAAGCGCCGTGATTCGCTTCACAAGACAAAGATGAAGACCAACGTAAATGCGAAGAAGACCAAGCGACAAGCACTGCCGCTGAACTCGTTCGGCCTGTACTTCACCGAAGTCACCGAAGCCCGCCAGAAAGCTCGGGGACTGGACTGGCCACCTCGTGAGGACGAGACTCTCCCAAACACCAAAGAAGAGCGGATAGCAGTTGTTCGTAAGCTCTTCACAGCTATCCAAGACACCAGCGACATCCAGGACAAGATGTCGAGCCCCATGCTCAAGAAGCGCTGGCTGGCAGAGAGTGCAGGAGAATCGAGCAAAGACGGGGTTGGAAACGCTGGGGAGACAAAACGCACACAGAAGATCGCTAGCAATATAGTGTACAAACCTTGGGTGAAAGAGCGTCTCTGCTGGGATATCTTGGTCAGTTTCGCTATAGCATACGCAATTACCGGCGCTAACATGAACAAGGAAACAACCGAACGCATCTATCGAGAAGGCGCAGGGTTCGTTTCGATCCTGGATCCTGTCATGATCGATCGCTGCGAGAAATCACGGAAGCTCACGTTCGAGGAGCGTATCTCGAAACTTGTCGTAGTGTTGAAGTCCTACAAGAGCCGTGTCGACAAGCTGTTGCGTGGAGGATGTGTCGAGGAGTACGTGTTATGCCCGGATACTCTTCTCCATATCAGCTCGAGCAACCGCCAACAGAACGACGAGCGTCAGAAAGACCTTACTGCTGGCCGAAAGCGCGAAGATCGGCTCGTCAAGAAGCCCGGGAAGGAAAAGCAGACTTGTAGGTCTATCATCAGGCACCATGAACTTCACTGACCATCGTAGTGGCGCCTACGCCGGCAACTAGTCGCAAGCGTACTCGCTACAGTTCCGAGGACGCGTCCGATGTAGAGGAGCCGCAGAAAAGCCGCACCCGGAGGACCTAGACGCAGTGACCTTTGAGGCGCGGTGTTGATTCGGTTCGTGATTTCGCATTTCCTCAGGTGAGGGAAGGCGTATGGTATGCTCACTGCGGTAATATTTGCTTTGCTTCTCTTATGGTATGTGTGGTTGTCCCTTTGTGAGTTCAGTTTTCCGCTCGTCGCAACCAGGTTTGGTGCACAGCGTTCTCCCTTGGAGCGGGTGGTAAAGAGGGCTTGATAGTTTTGAAAAATCGATCCTTTGTCCCTGCAGACTTGGGCGCTTTGGCTAGGTCCTATGCCTAATATCAGTGACGCAATACAACTTTTGAGGCTGACGGCCGATTTGTCTGGCTGTACATAACGAGACTGTGCCGCGCCGGCTCGTTACGGATCATGAGCATCAATCGCAGTTGTGAATTCACTTGCTGCGATTCTGTTGGAAGTAAGAGTATCGTGAAGATGTGGTGCGCGTAGTGAGTAGCATTTGGGTAGTTGAGGTTCGTCCGCGTGAAGTTTGACGCGAGCTTCGGAGCGCGTGACGTCATTAAGTGGGGCCTCAAGTGGAACGCGTGATGCCTCTTCACACCAGCGACGCCTCTCACAACTTCCTCGCTCCCTCGCTGCGCGTATGCCATGCTAGCAGCAGTCGCGGGTATGGTTCCGCTATTGTACGAGGTCTGCCAATCGACACTGAGAAGATGAAGGTCCGCAACCAGGACAGACTCATACATACATTGCCGGCCGCATCACCACCTAAGACATGACGCGTCTGCTTCTGTGCGAGCGACGAATGTTTCTTGCAGACTTCGAAGAAGACGCCGGTGCCACCGAACTTACTTCATCTGCAGGTAGGCGCTACCTTCATGTAACACAGGGAAAGGGCAAGTAGCTTTGCGCCACACATTGTACCTGCTACTCCTACAGATGACTGCCACAACGCCGTCGAAACGATCGCACAGCCATGTCGCTACACTCCCACACAGATCCTATCCTATCTCACCTAAGCTTCCTCGACACTCGTCTAATCACGCATCGCCGCGATTCACATCTCTCCTATCCACACGAGTGAAGAAACATGCCGAGATCGTCTAGCGATGGATACTTCGTATGTTACCTGCAGAGGATCAAGCAGCGTATGGATGCGCAACTTGCTAAGGAGCGTAGATGGGGCCGCGCGACCTCAGCCATCACTCGAAGTTCCCGATGATGCTGCGACTCCACGGCAGCATCACACCTAAGCTTGTTATACCCGTTTTGCTGGTAGGCGGGTGGGCCACCGCCGTTACCTGCATCTCGAAGCTTGTATATGACCGTAAGCCACATCCTCTTTCTCCTGTACCACAAAGCCCTATCCTAACATGATGCAGTTGGGACCGACCAAGTCTTCATCACCGTACTAGGCTTTGTCGTCAGTCTGGCCCTCAGCGTCCGCAGTTCTACCTCGATGGACCGCTACTTCCAAGGTCGACAGCTCTGGGGGCGCCTCCGACTCGCATCGCACATCTTGGCTCGTCTGATATGGATACACGCTGAAGAGAGGCATGCTGCTGATGCAGGGTTGGGGAAGCAAGATCTACTCGGCAAGGTCGGCTGCCTGAACCTGATTGTGGCTTTCGCTGTCGCAGTGAAACATAAATTGCGGTTCGAGCCAGGAACGCATTACGAGGATCTGAAGCACCTGGTCGGTCATTTGGATACCTTTGCGCAAGCAGCGGATATGCCTGCGCCCGACCCTCCGAGCGCTTTCAGGCGGACTTGTCAGCTACTCGGCATGCCCATGGCGACGCCCAACCCACGCAAACACGTCAAGCAATCGCGCGTACCTCTCGGTGACCTACCCCTTGAGATTTTATCTCACCTCTCTGCGTACATGAAAGTTCTATACGACAACGGCACGTTGAGAGACTACAGCATCTACCAAACCCAGACTTTGGACTCGCTGACAATCATGGACGAGGTGTCGTGTGGCACGGAGAGAATCCTGAACACACCGCTTCCACTTGCGTACTCCATCGCCATATCTCAGGTCACATGGCTGTATATCCTGTTACTACCGTTCCAATGCTACAACAGCTTAGGATGGATCACAATTCCTGCATGTGTGGTGGCAGCGTACATTATCCTGGGTATCGCTTTCATCGGCCGTGAGATCGAAGACCCTTTCGGACACGACGTCAATGACCTACCACTCGACGCCTTCTGCCAGCAAATCCGCCAAGACCTTGACATTATCATGTCGCGCGTTGCACCTCTCGTCAATGACTTTATGGGTCGTGAAGAAAACATGCCGCTGTATCCCCTTTCGTATCTGAGCACGAGAGCATGGGCAAACAAGTCGCCAGATGAGATACATGTCGCTTTGTCGCAGAAGGTAGGTCTCCACCATCCAATGGTTGAGCGCGGTGAGAATCCAGCGACACCTACGCAAGGAAGACTAGCCGGCGTGGATGGCTGGGTTGAGAAGGGCGGATCAGGACCGATCGACACGACAAGTCATTATAGAAGGAAGTACGGAAGTGTTTAGTTTTCTCAGGTCCAGACACCAAGAACACTCCCTCTTATTCCCCTACCTAACACCTAGATTGTAAACAACCATTCTATTCCGTTTCCCGTTTGACTTACCCTCTCAAAGGACCCGTCTTCCAAAGCTGACCGATCCCTCCCAACCCTCCGATATTCTTTAACAGCGTCTCCAATTTCCACGCTTCCCTGTCTTCTCCAATACCTAAAAACCCCAAATCAGACAACAACCTATGCGTCTTCTCGCCATACGCTTCTGCCTTCTCTTTATCGCCCTTCTCCAACCATAGCATAGCCAACATGGCATACTCATCGGTCAACATCGACCAGACTCCTTCGTCTTTGATCAGTTCAACTGATTCCTCCGCGAGAGCTATAGCTTCATCGAGTTTGTAGGCCTTCGCTAGCTCCATAATCTTTTCCTCGGCCTGCGTGATCATTGTGCGGCGAAGATCAGAGGCTTGGCGTTCGTCGGCTGATAGGCTGCAGAGGCTACATGTGCATTTGAACCCCCAGCGCTTTATCAAAGATTGCCGTTTCTGGAATGGAATGCCCAAGAGGAGGTCTAGGTGGCGTTAGCACCAAAACAAGAAGGAAGAGGGTGGAGATTACAAGAGACGGTGATCTCTTCGCCGGCCTCAATGTCGCGATAGGCTTTTATGGCCATTGAGACGCCTGCGCGGGAAAATAGGACGAAGGAGTTTGGGTTGCATGCATGATTGATGCGCTGATAAGGTCAGTGACACTCATGTTGCTGTTGAGACTGCGTCGCGACCTACCGAGATCAGCGGATACAGCGCCCTCGAGCTGACCTCCGCAACCGTACTGCCATATGCATTCGTCTTCATGATAGCTTCCTCAAGACCTCCCTCATCATTCTCATCCTCATCACTCTCAGCATCATGGTTCTTCCCCGCGTGCGCAGAACTCATATCTCTAATCATCGCAGGAACAAGCAGTTGATCTACCGCCCTCTTCATCAGCTTCTTGTTTTCGGCCTCACTCAGAGCCTTCTCCGCCCCCATATCCACAACGACAGCGGCTTGATCCACCATGAATGTTTCGTACATCTTGATTTTGCGAGTGGCCACTACGCCTTTCGCTTTTCCGGGTATGTCGACGATCTTCCATGGTTGGCTGCCGAAGTAGAGGCGTTCAGCATCTTTCTGAGTCAGGAAGTTATTGAGCGGGTTGTCGTCGAGATATTCCGATGCTAGGTAGGCCGATTTCGGAGAGAAGATGAGGGAGAGGCCGTGTGGGCCTGTTGTGTTGGATGTGTAGACGCAGTACTTTTGGCCTAAAGTGGGGAGGTAGCTGCTGGCTGTGCAGTACGGTTTGTGAGACCATGGCGCATACGGATGATCTTCGCTTGGAGTCGATAGATGCTGTTGGAGATCTGGTTGCAGTAGGTCGTTGATGTCGAGGACGCCTACCGTCGCTGATGCATGCTGGAGTGCTAGTTGCAGAACAATAACCGTTGTGGCTAAAAAGCGCATGTTTACAATGGCATGTCGCTACCGTGGAGTACAGAGATTTTTCAAATGCTCTCGAGGCATAACAGCATCTTATGAGAGTTCTGTGTTATCCCATAGTGCTCGTTGTGTCATGTCTCCCGAAGCGGCAATGTTCGTCACGTAGCTTTACCCGGAAATTTATCCCAGACGTCCTCCCCGGACCCCAAGAGACTTGGGCACTTTGCAAGACTTTCCCGCTCGCTCTGAAGACCAATTGTGAACGGGTTGTAGTCAATCCCGGATAGGCGGTTGATAACGTGAGGCTTGTCGCCCAGAAGTGCTGATGCAGAACGAATTGATCGCCTCGGCAGCAGGAATGTGGTTGAACCTGGTTTCCTGATGGCAATGTTTACGGTCTTTCAATCTGCTTTGATCGGCTACCGGTATTTGTGAGAGGCAGTTTACCGTGTGTGAGCGACCTTGCACAAGCTGCAGACTTGTTGCCCCTGCTGAGCTTAATTCATGCCTACTACAATGTGTGAAGCGCGAATGTTGGCGACCTATATGACTCCCTTCTGCATGCGCCGCATAATCTCTCGAACGTGTATGCTTTGCTGGTCTATGCCTTGCATCATTGCGTTGTCGAATACTATGTCGTTCAGTCTCTGCAGCTCTCTCTGTAGACAGATGAGCCTTCCAAAAACGTAGCAAACGACTGCTACTAAAGAGAAGATAAGAATTTGTTCTGGCCTGTTCCATCGGGTGCAGCGATAGAGATAGAATGGTGTCGCAGCCACAGCCCATCCCAGAAACCATATCGTCTTTGGAAGGTCGTACGCGATCACGAAGACATGGATGGCGATTGTGCAGAGAAGGATCATAATCTTCACAGTTCCGGCAACGCCATGGCCTATATAAGCCCAAGGGATCTGGGAGTAAGGTCAGATCTCAAGCTGTACAATAAATTCGGGTACACATGCTTACCTGTAACGATGGGAGCCCGTACCGATGCAAGAGGATATCGATCCAGTCGCTCCTGCCGTACAGATCTTCGATCTCCTTTTTTAGGCGACTAAAAGCTTTCTCTTTGCCTTCGCCGTATATGAGCGGCATCTGAACTTCGAATATGCCAAGAAGACAGTACGCGGCATCTTCCTCCCTTTTCGTTTGACGATGCTCTGACCAGTTCATGCGCTCTTCAACAGGGTATTTGAGCATAAAGTCTGGACCATTTTCCAATGCGGCTACAGGAATGCTCGTCTCACGCGCAATTTCTTTTGCAAGGGAAGACCTGTCTCCAATTCTTGTGCCGTCCATGGAGAAGAAGACAACGCTCCTTGGTGCTAGAAGCTCCTGAAGCGTCCATCCACGTGTAAACCATCGATTGCCATTAAAAGGTGGCTGCTTGTGTTTCGGTAGATACCGCATGCCAGTGCTGGGTACATCGGAGAGGTATACGTAACATGCTGTCGAATCCCGATACCACTTGAACATCGAATTGATGGCTTCAGCCAATTCTGCGCTACTGCTCTTATCTATGCAGCATGTATCAACCCAGAAGAATTCGAGTTTGTCTCTAGCGGCCTGCGCAGCGCAGAACTCGAGCTTGGCGTAGCCGGGTTTCTTTTTGCCTTTGCCCTTGCCCTTGTACATGTCTTTGAATGTGACTTCATCCTCGTCGGCGCCCCAGGTATGTGATAATATTGCATATGTTGGTATGTTGCGTACGAACTCGACGAGAATGAAGTCGTCGCCGCAGGCTCGGAGAAGGCGCATTGTACCGTCAGTACAGAATCTAGAGACACAAGCTGAAAGAGAGGAGATTAGATGTTTGTTGAGTGTTGAGAAAGGAAGCAAATCATGTTGTGGTGACAATAACGCCAAAGCGGGGTAGTGCAGTGAGGCTGAGCGCAGTACACCAGCATAGTGTCTTGTGGCGGCGCTAGGATCCAGCTGCCATTGGGAGAAGGACGTGTGGCGTGTAAGTTTGAGCATGGCAAAGGGACAGATTTTTGGCCGTCTAGATGAATTTAACGATCATGTGTGTCGTATTGAACATGTGTTTTGTAGTCTTCCTAACTTATCCACGGTATTCCAAAGCAGCCTCGCTTCACCGAATCGTCGTTCAACCTATGCATCATCAACATCAGCTCCACGCTTCACAGCTTCGAGCTCATACCAGTATACGCGATGCACTCAATCTCAACCGGCACACCCTTGGGCAGCTGCTTAACGGCAACACAGCTGCGCGCAGGCTTGTGGGAGAAGTACTGCTCGTACATGCCGTTCATCTCGGCGAAGTTGGCCATGTCGTCGAGGAAGACGTTGACCTGGGGTCGTAGTCAGCACCTTATCGGCTGTTTGCCCATATATGTCCTTGAACGCACCTTAACGATCCTGTCCAGAGCAACACCAGCCTCAGTGAGGATGCCCTTGATGTTCTCGCAGCACATCTTGGTCTTGTCCGCGATGCTGCCCTCGATCAAGTTGCCCTTGGTATCGGCGGGGATCTGGCCCGAGACGAAGACGTTGGGGCCTGCGACGATGGCTTGTGTCTAGACGGTGACGTTAACGCGGTTGTTCGGATGCGATGGGATCGATAGAGGAGGAACGTACGTAGGGTCCAGCAGCTGTGTCTCTGTTAGCTATCTCTCCTTCCGCATCTCCGCTGTCAACTGGAACGTACGAGGACACGCGTTAGCGGTGTGAATCTTCTTGATATCAGACATCTTTCGTATTCCTTTGATGTCAATTGCTTTGTAGGGTGAAGTTGTGATAGCAGGTCGCGTGAGATTCGTGGTTGTAGTAGTAAGAGGTCGTGAAGCACGTAGAGCTCTTGGTAGCGCCGTGCGTATCAGCAGCATGGGACCGTTTATCTACGTCAGGTAAATCGAGGCTATCATCGGGCTAGGTGGACACCTAATTGAGCGCGTCCGCCCTATACCTGTGACATAAGATGGGGCTTGGGTGCGGCATCGGAAGCTACCCCACTTTCCCTCTTGGGCGTGCGCTGCGCGTCAGCAGCTTGCAGGGATGTTTTTGTTGATGGAGGGGTAATGAGGGCGGAAATTTTGGGGACGGCGACTTTTGCGACGGGGAAAGAGGGTATGGCGCCGCTGTCGTGTTGCGCAGGGCGCAGGGCTTAGTTCGGTGTCAATGATATAGTGTGGAAATAACCATTTGAAGGTGCGTATACGAGTAAAGAGACTTTTGACGTATTTATCGTGATATCCTCGCGCGCATCTCTCATCGCGCCATGTCGTGACTATACAAACCACCAACGCCGCCCATATGCATTCCTATGCCCCATCTATAATGTGTATTGTTTACGGTATCGAGTCGAGATTTGAAGTTTGAAGATTACCAGCCGTCCCAGTATTACACCCCTACTGCTCCATCTTCTCCTCCTGGCCCGAAAGCAATGTGTGTACAGGCGCGTCGAGCTGGTCGCGGCCCTTGAGGAAATCGAGTTCGAGAATAAAAAGGTATCCCATGATAGTTCCGCCTAGCTTCTTCACCAGAGAACCAGCTGCGGCTGCGGAGCCACCTGTGTCGTGTTAGCATCTCGTCTCGTCTCTGATGCGAACGATGTCACATACCAGTCGCAATAATATCATCCACAATAAGCACGTTCTGCCCGCTCTTGACAGCGCCCTCCTGCATCTGGAAGAAATCACTGCCATACTCCTTCTTGTATTCCGCCGTCTCACACGGACCCGGCAGCTTGCCCCTCTTCCTGACGGGCACAAAACTCGCGCCCAGCCTCAGCGCAAGGCTGGGCCCGAACAGGAAGCCGCGCGCATCGAGTCCGACGACGACATCTGGCTTGGCACCTGTCGCGCCGAACTGCTTCTCAATCGACAGCTCAAGACCGCGCAGCAGTCCCTCGTGGAGCGCGGGGTCTGCGAAGATGGGCAGGATGTCTTCGAAGAGGATGCCGGGTTCGGGGAAGTCTTTGAACTGGCGGAGCGAGGCCTTCAGCGTGCTTTTAAGACGGGCGAGTTCGGCGGCGGCGGAGGGACGGGGGGTGGACTGTCCGCCTTGGGAGGGGCCATGGCTGTTGGACTCGAGAGTTGGGTCGGGCTTCTGCGGGGGAGGGTGCGCGGCGGTTGCGTCGCCCTTGAGTGGGGGGTCGGCGGGCGTGGTGGTGTTGATGGGGTGGGTGCTGTGGGCGGGCGTGTCGTGGGGAGCGGACATGATGGGACGAGGGGAGGGGGCGGCGTCGAGATATAAGACGGACGGGTCAGGTCTGTATGGGAGGGCGGATGCGATAGATAGGGCTAGGGCAGAAGCCGGGTTGGGGTAAGGTGGTCAGGGCTGGCTGGCTGCACTGCAATGCTGTCAGACTCAGGCGTCGTCGTGGTCGCTGAGAGTACCCAGCGCAACAAAAAAAATTGAGTTAGCCCCTCTGGAAAACGGTCCGCAGGGCCACACAGTTCCTAGGCCCACCACCGAAACCCCCGTATGGCGAATCGTAGGACTGCCTGGCACCATCATGGCGCCCGCTCCTTGTTCAGCCGCTCAGCGCTCAGCGCAGCACCTTCGCACTTGGTTGCCTATACACCACCACGCTGCTCGATGCGGCAGCTCCCTACGCCCGCACCGCACTCGCCCATCCTATCGCACGCGCGCCACGGGCAGCTGTATCGCCGTGATCCCTGACCCACAACTATCTGCGGCGCCAAACATGTGCCAGACTCGACATTTACCCTTATCGGAACCAAGGGATGCCGAACGAAGACGTGCATTCACATGTCGACGTCACGCCAGGCCAGAAAACGAGCACGTAGGCTGTAGGGTAAGAGTCATACTGCCGCTTCCCAACAATTTCTCCTGCCCTCCCATGGATCCCATGCCTTCGGGCGACTATAGTAGCTGCGTTACTGTTGAAAGCCCTTCCCTAGCTTTGGATTCGCGATTCGCGCAATCTATTACTCAAACACGACATGTCAACAGCATGATCTGCGTCCTCTGTCTCGCAACAAAAGCCAGTGCCGTCGAAGCGTAGCGGGGATCTCATGGCAGTACCCCACGGATGTGGTAACCGAAAGGCAACTAAGGCGTTGTCGCAGCGGTGAGACGTTCTAGAAGGTCGAGCGGGATCCTGGGCTTGTTGTACCACGCTGGTATACCACCACACAATCTTTGTTCAAGATTAGTGTAGACTGTGAGGAGAGTTGTGTATCGCGTTCCGCCGCTGCCTGAGCAGTAGCCAACGAAACACATACAGAGAACATGCTAGACTTATCAAGCGCCTGCGACGGCGCAGACCATCCAAGGCAAGCAAGTACTTTACGCGTCCTCGCAGCGAGCAAGCCCTTTGTCTCCACATTAACCCGCGGCATGCATGCATACCACTAAAAGACCCCAATAGGGCAATGCCTAGCGCCTTGTCGCCTGTCGACTTGTTGACACCCGTCAACCGAATGCATGACGCGACCGTCAAGTTTCTCTCTGGAACCGTGGTTGACCAGCGTTTCGTCACACGATATCTTAGTCTCGACAAAGCGACTCTGAGGCAGCAGACGCGTGTCTGTCGGAAGAACCATGGTAGCAGCATCTCAGGTGGATTGGACATGCTCTAGAAGCTCGATAAAAGGTGGGTATATATTGTTTGATATGCCGCTGCAACCGCGGAGGCTCCCGATGGCCCAGACTAACTGTCCTCTATACATGCTGCCTACATGTCGTAACCTTCCCCACTGCGTGTGTGCATGAACTACCAAAATAAGACGAACTAACCCCAAACGTCCATGTTGTTCACAATGCACTCCTCGTCTGTCCGCTTTTTCAGACTACCAACAACATAGACCTTCTCGCCATACTCTTGCAATCGGTCCATGGTAGTCCTGACGTTCTCTTGGCTAACAACGAGCACCATGCCGAGACCCGTGTTGAATGTCCTCGCTAGTTCCGTGTTATCCAGGCGACCTGCCTTCTTGAGCCATTTGAACACGTCCAGAAGCGGCCAGCTCTTTGCATCGAGCTCCGCGGTCAGCGTCTTTGGCAACATGCGAGGAATGTTCTCTAGCAGGCCGCCGCCCGTTATGTGGGCCATACCCTTGATCAGGCCCCGCCGGGTTGCAGCTAGTAGCGGTTTGACGTAGATCTTAGTTGGTGTCAGGAGTGCCGTTCCGAGGTTCTCGCCTGAGCTCCATGGGCATGCGTCTGAATAAGAGATGCCTTGTGTCTCGACAATTCTTCGGACGAGAGAGAAACCGTTGGAGTGGACTCCACTTGAGGCCAGACCGATGAGTACGTCACCCTCGGCCATGGACGCTGTGTCTGGTAGGATCGTTGCGCCCTGCTTGATCGCACCGATTGCTGCACCACCTGCGTCATATTCGCCTGCTTGGTAGATACCGGGCATCTCTGCCGTCTCTCCACCAACAAGGGCACATGCAGACTGCCGGCAGCCATTCGCGACGCCCTCGACAAACTTGGCAGCGCCTTCTACATCAAGCTTGCTGCAAGCGTAGTAGTCGAGGAACATCAGAGGCTCAGCGCCTTGTACGACAAGATCGTTGACGTTCATGGCGACGAGATCGATACCGACAGTGTCGTGCTTGCCCATCTCGAACGCAATCTTGACCTTTGTGCCGATACCGTCGATAGCGCCCACGAGTATGGGTGCCTCGGTGTAGCCAGCAGCTTGCAGGTCGAGCAGACCACCAAATCCACCGATCTTGCCATCGGCTCCAGGGCGTTTTGTGCTAGCCGTCAACGCCTTGATCTGCTTCACGAGCTGGTTGCCCGCGTCGATGCTCACACCCGATGATGCGTATGTCAACGCCTCGCCAGCTGGCTGTGAGGTGCTGGAAGGGCGTGTCACAGTGGTGCCCTCCTCGGCCGGCTCAAGGAGCTTCCAGTCGCATGTTATGCCTTCCTTCTTGAACTCTTGTAGCAGATGTTCTGCGATCTTGTCGAAGTTCTCGGTGGCGAGTGCGAGGATGGTCGGGCCGGCGCCTGAGAGACAGATGCCCAGCAGGCCGGGGTGTGATTGTGGGGTAACGGATTGGAGGATTTCGGTAAGACCGGGGATGAGGCCGCGACGGTAGGGTTGGTGGAGCTTGTCTTGCATAGCTGTGTAGATCATGTCGGGGTCTGGTGTGGCTTGACCGAGTGCAGTGGTCAGGACAGCCAGTCGCTGCATGTTGAAGATGGCGTCTTTGCGCGAATACGATTCAGGCAGTACCGCACGCGCCTTGGCCGTCGAGACCTCGAATTGTGGGATGACGCATATGCACTTGATAGCGGGCGACCAAGCAAACTTGGTGTAGTGTCCGATGTTGAGGGGAGGCTCGGGTGGCCGCAGACCCGTGTCTACACCACCTGCAGGTTGCGGGAGGACTTCGCTGAGGGGAATTTCGAGGCGCTCGGTGTCTTCGGGCGACAGTTCGTTGAGGTATGTGCCGACAAAGCCTCCATATAGCGCTGCTGCGACGTTGTCTGGGTGACGCTCTTCCATCAGGCAGTAGTCGAGCATGCGCGCTCTCGAGAGCCCAAGGTTTCCGACCTCATTCGCCAGATATACACCTCCTACAATGGCCGCAGCCGAAGAGCCCAGTCCGCGTCCTAGTGGTATCGGGTTCTTGACGTGGACGTGTGTTTCCGAAGGGAAGTCGCGAACGCCATGGCAGCGGAGCACATATACGGCGGTTCGCGTGATGAGGTTGTCTTGCGCGGCGAGCGGGACATCTTCGGCGCCTACGCCTTCATATGTTATCTTGCAGTTGAGCGAGTGCTCTGATTTCTCCTTCTTGGTGACTGTGACCTCGAGTTCGAGATAGAGGTTGAGCGCAAGGCCAATGACGTCAAAGCCGGGGCCGATGTTGGCGGACGAGCAGGGGATCTTGATGTGAGTAGTCATATTGGACTACGGAGCGCCTGGGGCTTGACGTGATGTCTTGTTATGTCGTCGCGCAAAAAATATTGGACCAGCGCATGGGAGGGATGAAAAAGATCGCGTGGGGCTCAAACGCCGACGCCGGTCGCGGGGTACATAGCGCACCGCCACACTTCATCTCTTGCCAGCCTCGCGACGCGTCCAGCTACGCGCAGACCACCAAGTACTCCATTCCATCTCATCTCATCTCTGCATTCGGCTCCCCATTTCTGTCACCACAGTGCGATCGCATGCATCAGCTTGTCGGTCCAAGCCGTGGTCTCTCACACAGCCGAGCAGACGTACAGACACCGCGATCCAGAGGGGGAGTCGCGTCATCGCGTTCGCTATCAGCAGTAGTGGACATGATGCATCGCAAGCGTGGCTCGAATATGGTGAAGGCAGAGAGGGACTTGGGTGAGGCTGTGCAACACGTCTCCTCGCTTTGGTGGCATCTAAGAGCTGCAGTGACGCCACCGCTGACGCCTTGTGTGACCCGACGGCATTGCCAACGCATAGCCCTCTCAGTACTCAGGTAAGCAAAGATCTGTGTGAAAGCCGCTCACAGTAGTTGAAATCGACAACTTCGCAGCCCTTCTGCAAGGGCTTTCGCTACCAGACCCGCAGCAGGCAGACGTTCCACGATATCGCCGCACGACCAGGCAACAGGAAAGGCTGACCGGTTTTCTTGGCTGTCTACATATAGCCTTGCGAAGTACTTTTTGCGTGAATTTCAGTTCACTCACCTTCTTCCTTTACGGTCATCTCTTACTTGAATAATCGGAGTGAATTGGGACTCCCTTTATCGTTCAACTGCTTCGATAATACGGTGAAACGAAGCCTCAGCTCCGCTCGACTAGCACGGCTCCCAGGCTCTCTTACAGCACTACGCTCTCACTTTTTCCTCAACCCACTCAAAGCCTTTACTCCCCCCACCCACTCAGCATACCATTACAGTACTTCAAGCAAGCCGATCTCGAAGGACATCCGTCGCCTCAGTTCAGTCCGTCCCAACAGCACTCGTCATGTGCGACTCGCCCACTGAAGAGGACGCGCGCGCTGAACAGTTGGCCTACTTGCGCCAGCTCATGGCCCTGGAGCAACGCAATAGAGCTAAGCGCGAGGCTCGCTCCCCATCGGTCTCCTCTTCATCATCCGAAGAGGATAAGCCAGCCGCAAAGAGCAAGTCAAAGACAAAGACCAAGACCAATGGTGTCAAGCACGTTCTTGTCAACGGTAAAGGTCGAAAGCAGGCTGAAAATGGCGCCACCGATGAGGACATTCCGGAAGACAAGGCCGAGGACAAGGAGCTCTACAAACCAGGAATGAAGAACGGTCTAAAGCACCTGTACTCCGGAAAGGAAGATAAGAAAGGCCGCTTTCAGTGGCAAGAGGAGATCCCCGAGGACCTTGGAGAAGCCGTCGAGAACGACGAGACCGCAAAGTGGGCGTTGCTCGTACGAAACGTCAAGGTTTATAACGATCCCCGACGGGTATTGTCTGTTCACTCGATTGTCGTTCAGAGCCCGCTGCTGAAGAAGCTGCTCGCTGGTGTACTGAAGAACTACCCTGGTGTCACCGTCGGCCTCAACCGTCTCGAGTTCCAGGGCAAGTTTGAGCCACTGATTCATCGATGGACTGAGTTGCAGGACGCTATTGCCAAGCTTGGCGACGAGACAGAGGATAAGCGCACGACCAAAGCCCACGCTGAGTTGCTCCAAGACATTCTCACCAAGGAATTCAAGAGCATGATTGATACCTCCCAGGACATGAAGAACAAGAAGGTTATGACATACGAACATCTTTGGACGCTGTATCAACCTGGAGCGACTGTTTTTGCTCGACAGGACGGTCAAGAGACGGCCATGATTTTGGTCGAGACGCGTTATGGACAGGATTGCAAGGGTGCACCCTGCTTTTGGCTGACGTGCAAGTATGTCGATTGGGATGGCGCCAAATTCGGTTCCAACAAGATCAACCTCTCCATCGCCGCCTATACCGGTACACGCGCTATCACCAATCTGCGTGTCTACCCCATCGAGTTCCATCCCGAGGGCGAAGCTATCCGCACTCGCCTCATTGAACGGGGTGCCAAAGCAGAAACTCTCGCTGGTCCGAACTATAGAGCATACCAAGGTGTTGCATGGAGGCAGGGTGGATTCGGGAACAAAGACAAGTACAACGTGAAGGGTCGGATAATCATCGATACCTACGGCTGGAATCGTTTCGACCCCACTCATTCGGTCTTTGTAACGCCACTGAACCAGAAGGATCCTAGCCCGCCGCCAGTCCCTCCTATTCCGGGGCAGTACGACGAGGAAGAAATTGACGAGTGCCAGGATGAGTTCGAAGACGAAGACGACAGTGGCATGCCATTGGATGGCGCATTTGCCGACGAGGACGATGCAGCCAAACACGTTCCTTTGACAACTGAACAAAAGCTTATCTGCACACCTCTACTTCGTGGTTACAGCCTGAAGAACAAGCTTTGGCTGAACTTTTTCGTAAACTGTGTTAAAGACATTGAATGGCAAGACGACGCCTTCGATAGACTGGTCCTCCCTAAGAACCAGAAGGAACTAATCCTGGGTTTTACAGAGTCTCAGCGAAAGTTCCGCGATACGTTTGACGACGTGATCGAAGGTAAAGGCAAAGGCATGATTATCCTACTCTGCGGCCCACCCGGTGTGGGTAAGACTCTCACTAGCGAGTCAGTCGCCGAAGAGATGAAGGTACCTCTCTACATGATGAGCGCCGGAGATCTCGGCTTCGATCCTAGGAAGGTAGAGACCAAGCTGCAAGACATTCTCGAAATGTGCAGTCGCTGGAACGCGGTCCTCCTCCTCGACGAAGCCGACGTCTTCTTGGAGCAGCGCTCCCTCCACGAGCTCGAGCGCAACAAACTCGTCTCCATCTTCCTCCGCGTCCTAGAGTACTACGAAGGCACCATGTTCCTCACGACCAACCGCGTCCAGACCTTCGACCCAGCCTTCCAATCGCGCATTCACATCTCGCTCGACTACCCCGGTCTCACCATCGACTCCCGCAAGACGGTCTGGAAGAACTTCCTCGATTCGTCGTCGCAGGAACATACTATTTCCAAGGCTGAACTTACGGAGCTGGCGCGTATGGATCTGAATGGACGGCAGATTAAGAATATCCTCAAGATCGCTAGGTTGTTGGCTAGTCGCAAGGAGGAGAAGCTTAGTCGGGAGCATATCACTACTACTATGGATGTTACCCAGCATCTCCATAACGAGACGCAGTTTAGTGAGCGTACCAAGGGCACTTTGTATGGTTAGTGCGAAAGGATGACGGCATTGGTGATTGGACTGGCTTTCATTCATTCATGGGTTATTGGTGGATCTAGACACCAAGCAAGTAAGAGATCGGCCTATTCGAACATGTTCGGTGTCTACAGGAGCTACATCGAGCACCCTCTTGATCAAGATCTAGGGGGTGAATCATACGTAGAAAATGCTACCAAATCACAAAATGGAGGATATGATCAATGCCGACTTCATGACTGTACTAATGAGTGTTGGAGTATCAAGACCTAGTATGTATCTGCTCAGCAACAACTTGCTCCGCCATCATCTCACGGCTTAGCATCCCAACGTTTGCAAACCCAATCATAGGCATGCTTCAAAAACGGCTCTTCATTTTCATCAAGCCAATAGTCGAATCCATGACCCACTTTCTCACTGACACCGCGATCTACCTTCTCCGTCTCAGAGTTCCATGTCGGCTTCGTCTGCAAAGACTTCACGATACTCATATAGAGCATGTCATTTCCCTTGAAACGATCGCCGTAGAGTTTTGAGTCTCTCAGTGTATCGTAGAATTTTATAGTGTCCTTGATGTCGCAATTCGGATCGTCCAATCCATGGAAAATGTGAATTGGAGGAAGTAGGTCAGGCACAACATCTTGGTAGGTATACTTTGCGCGCTCTATACCATCCATGTAATCGGTATCTGTTGGATCGGCCAAAGAACAGTCGCCATGCTTGCGTCGAAGAAGTCCCTTCCATGTCTGGGTTATGGAGAGTATGAATGCGAAGGCCATGCCTTTTGAGGGCCAACGAGACGTTGTGTTTGGCACGACGCCTCTCTTCTCGAGCTCTCTGATAACAGAATCAATATCTTGTGCGCGTTCTTTGACTTCCTCTTCAGCGAACCATTGCCCCATGTAGGCATTTTTCCCGTTTTGAGCAGTCTTTTCCCAATCTCTTCTGTAGTGTGCAATCATTGGGTAGCGAAGGAGTGCTACCCTGATAGGCAAGTTAGGTCCACCCTTTGTCGCGTTGAGCCACATCGCAGTGACAGCAGCTTGTCCACCAGCGCTCTCACCCTCCACATATACGCGATCCTTGTCGATGGTAAAGTGTTTCCCTTTCAGTTTGTCTTGATCATGCAGCCACCGTGTCCAGCTTGTGTAATCAGACTCGAAGCAGCCGTCTTCTTTGTACCAGTTGAGGAAGTCACGGATACTTTCTACTATGTCCTTGTAGTTTGCTTCGGGTGCGAGTGGGTATTCTGGCGCCATTATGATGGCACCTCGTTTTTTAGCTTTCTTAACGGCAGTTTCTGAATACCATGGGTGATAGTCGCCAGCTCCTGTGCACTAGTGTTTCGTAAGTATTATTTGAAGTGTGTCATGTCCGTAAAGCTACTCACATAACCGCCGCCATGAAACAACCACATCACGGGAGCTTGGTGTTTCTCCTTCATCTCTTTTGGAACGAGGATATTGACCGCCATCGGCTCCCTGTCCCAATGTTCAGAGAATGTATAGTCAGTCCGGAACTGGTGAAAGCCCTGATCTCCAAACCATGTGAGCGGGCGGTCGAACATGGCAAATTCTTTTTTGCCTTCGACAAAGATGTCATCCCGTGTCATTTCTTTGCTCGGCCATGTGTATAACTTCTCTAGGTCTCGCGTAACCAGCTCGTTAACACGGGTCTTTTCTTCTTGTGCTTCATTCACGATTTCCAAGGCCCCTGAAGGCCATTTCCACTTCCGAGACTTGTCTTCTGTTGAGAAAATCTCGTCGAGGGCTGCTTCGCGTTTTTCGTTGCGCTCTTGTACACCGTTGAGCAACTCCTTCTCTTCGGGTGTCCATGTGGGCGTCCAAGTCATGGTTGGGTTGTGGGTGATCGTCGGTCGATATGGGAGTATTAGCTTTCTAGGTGAATTGAAGATTCTGTAACGTTGTTAAGCTCTTCGTTATGTTGTCGCTGCTCGGTGTCGGATTGCAAACTTCAAGTAGGCACTTCTTGAACTTATATACTCCTGATTGACTCACATTTCCTCCCAGTCACCCCCAAAGAGTCACAGTCGACGCATATAGCCACCAGTCAGCCCGCGTTCGACTCTCGAGGAGTCAAGCCGACGTTGGTATGCCATGTCCACCCACTGCTCTTCGTACGTTGTGCCATGTGATCGTGCACAGCGGGAAGCCGTGCGTTGTGACTCCATCGTCCGGGTACCGTCATAAAAGTACTTCTCGTAACACGTTATCGGGTGTGAAGTGTCACACTGGACCCAGGGTTTCCGTTACTCTCGGCATATAGGCCCCTCGTTGTGACCGCGACCATGCCGTGGGGGACTGTATAACCTCGAACCTCCGGTATCGCTCGTGGGTATTTGTTCCTTTGTTGCCTGTCGCAGATAACAAGACTTTGTTCATCATTCTTGTTGTAGCTGAGGTCGGAGCTTGGACCAACTATTGTAGCTTGAGTTGATGCAGATGATGGCTGACGAGAAGGGGTATGTCCGCTATCTCGCATCACCTTTTCCAGTTTTGAAGCAAGACGACAGGGCTGGTGGTGTGTTTGTGAATAATCAATCACCGATTGGTTCTTCCATTCCAAGGTGTCATCCGAACGTCATGGCCTTTCTTCCACCCAACACCCGCCGCTTGGTCTGCGATACCGTGTGAGCTCGTAATGTAGCGAGAGGTATTATGACCGCAAAGTGTTCAGCTTCTAAGTCGCGAATGGAGCATGTGTGGCATGCGAGGAGTTGCAAAGGTGATGAGACGTGAGATCCGACTCTCCGCATTGGCGAAGGTCGGCATGGGTGGTCAATGCTGAAGCTTCCCATGTGAGGCCCCACTTTCAGTAGACGCGTACGTGAGGAGCGATCTCTAGCGGATGGCGTTGTTTGGGTGTGACAGGCAGACTACGTAGCGTACCGTTGTGTAGGGAGTTCTCCGCGTTCGACCGGACAATTAGTCCATACCCCAAAATGTATCTTTGTTAAGCGCAGATGAGAGCAATCACATGACAGCATTACACATGAATCAGTTTAAGCGTGTGAGCATCTCACGCTGGGGTATTCATTACTCGCTCAGAGAGCTTCGTGTGCTATTTACACTAACGAACGCATTACATAGTCCTATGTTAAGTAGAACTGGACCTTCAAATGATCTGACTAGTTTGGATCCGGATTTACGCAGTCGGGACAGCGCCAGTAGCGTAGCCTTTCTCGATAATTGGAGGGGGCTTGGGCACATTGCGGCGGAGAACCGTCTTGTTGATGAAGTAAGGCACCGACTGTGTGATCTCGTAGTGGAGGTATTGCTTGGTGGGTACACTGAAGACCTGGTCCAGTTCTTCAAGCGTGAGCTGCTTGGTCTCTCGGACGAAACAGAAGATCATGAACCAGGCGATCAAGTTGAGGCCAGCGTAGAATCCGAAGGCGCCGGTCTGCGTCATGACTGACACCATACGAGGGAAGGTGAGCGACAAGACTCCAGCGAAGGTGTTGTTGATGCACACTGCCCAGGCCATTCCCTGCTCACGCTGGATGGTAGGGAAAACCTCAGCAGAGTACTGGAATGCAACTGGCCCTTCTCCGAGCGAGTACATGATCGTGAAGAGGTAGATGAATAAGACGATTGGTCCGAGTTTAGCAGCTTGACTACCACTGTCGTTAAGGAGGGACAGACCGCCAGCCAGTAGGAAGATGCACATGAAGGGGAAGGTCTAGCACACAGTCAGTACAAGATCAGTCGCGCAAAGGTTGGGAAGTACTTGCCCACATGCAGAGGGTCCTTCGTCCCTTGGTGTCGATGAGGAACAGAGTAGGAATCGTGGAGACGACCTGAAGAGCTCCGTAGCCCAGAGAGGCGTACAAAGCCTGGTCATCGGTAAAGCCGACCTGGGTGAAAATGGTCGAGCTGTAGAATGAGATGATGTTGATACCACACATCTGCTGGGCAATCATGACAGTCGAAGCACCGTAATTGGCACGCCTAATTCGAGGCACGCGGAAGCAGTCCCACATGCGGTCGAAGTAGCCAGCTCCACGTGCAACGGCGAGCTCAGTTTCATAGATGACGTATGAGTAGTAGTAGTCGCGAGCAGCAATGATGGGGTGTGCGCGCAGTCTGGCCATTGATCGGTAGCCTTTGGCAATGTGACCATGCTTCATCAACCAACGAGGAGACCTAAAAGTGTTTGTTAGTATATGCTTGACATGATTGAGCGTGATGGATTTCACTTACTCTGGGCAAAAGAAGATGCCAACCATGAGGATAAAGGATGGGATGAAAGCAGAACCGAGTTGTAGACGCCATGAGATAGCTCCGGTATCCTTGACAATGACATTGGCGCAGAAACCGAGGAAGATACCTGTGAATAAGAGTTAATAACATGTCGTTGACAACGCGGATGGTACAACTTACCAATGACAACCCACAGCTGCCAGAACATGACCAGGGCACCGCGAATTCGGTGAGGCGCAATCTCAGCAGAGTAAATCGGGACAGTGGCGTTCTTTGCACCGATTCCAATTCCCATGATGAAGCGCGCAGCAAAGAGCCCTTGCCATGATTGCGCACAAGCAGAACCGATGGGGGTGGCAGTCAGGCAGATAGCGGTGACGAAGATTTCTCCACGACGACCGAGATACTTGTTGAGGGGGTCGACGATGAAAGCGCCGATGAGACCAGCAGTCAAGAAGATGATAGAGTTGATAAGTCCGATGATCCATTCGCCCCTGTCCGATCCGAGAAGACCGAATTCCTCAGGGAAGGACAGGTTGGCTCCGTTGGATCCAGTCTGGTCCCAGCCCTGAGTGGCGGCTCCGATGGCACACAGACCAATCGAGTACCACATCATGGTGGGACCGAACCACTTGTGGTCGCGCTCGTAGATGAGAGCATCGCGCTCCTCCTGGGTAAGGTCGGTGAGCATTTCGAAGCGCTCAGGATCACGCGCGATCAGGGCGGCCTTCCCGAAGAGGGCGGCGTGCTCATCCAAGCCATGGGTGGCAGCCCATCGCTCAGCAGCGCTGACACACTCGGCCTTTGACTGGCGGGTTAGAGGGTTCTCGATGATGTTGTGGGCGACAGACTCGCGGCGGGCGCCTGTATCAGCGATGTGCTCTGCGGTGGGCGTGTAGTGAGGCTCCTTCTCGTTGGCCGGGTCGTAGGCAGCTTCCTTCTCAGCAGAGTAGGCTACTTCCTTGTCAGGAATGTGGCTGACGCCAGTGTCCTTTGCGTCCATGGTGGAGTGGATGTCTCGCAGGCTCCGACGTTAGTAAGACAAGTTGCAAGGAGTTGCGGAGAGCAGTGGAGTGGAGGTAGAGAGAAATGGCGGGGGAGATGAGCAGTCGATCTTATACCTGGGGGAGTCCGGAGTGAGAGGGAGGCCTAAAAGTGGAGCCTCAACGGCGCACGCCAGCTGTAAGAGGTTTCCGACAGGCACCTGGGTTTTTCCAGATTCTCTTTCACTGGCACCACCGTCGCGGCGGTCGAGCACCCCGGGATCCTGGCTCGCGTCAGCCATTGAGAAACAGCCTTGGAGGAGGGGGTTTCACGCGCTAGCGCTATCGTTCATGAGGATCCCCACTTCATCTCTCCCCATGGAGTAAGCCTCCCCAAGCGTGCTGCGGCTATCTTAGCCACGCTTAAGGCCTGGGGCTTGGCCTTCACCCCAAAGCTTCGCGCAGGCCGACGTCTATGACCTCACCCTCCGCATTCTCGACCCCATGTGATTCCGCTAGCTCAAGCCACCGCGTTACATTGCTCGGCTGTCTTCCGAGCAACCGTCACGCCAGCCCGCTCCATACTGGAGGTTGGTGAAAGGGCGCTGTCAGCTCACCCTTACATGTTTACCGGTGTATCTTGCGTCGCACGGCGCACGAGGCGCAATCGCCGTCACAGTAGCGCGGCAGGTATCCCGTACTCGTGGTGTCCCCGTGATCAGTGCAAGGCTTCACGTTGCATGTGCTTGGTGCGATCCAGGTGTGCGGCTTGTTAAGCTGACACTGCCCAGCTCCGATCGGCGCCCATATTGCCCTTCCCGCCAGCCGCCTGCATACCGGCACATGTTGGCGCGACCACCGAGGCAGGGAGCAAGGCGCCATTGTACTGCCGCCAAAGGTCCTTCCCGTTGTTTCCTTCTCATAAGTGTCAGCCCATCCCAATCTCCGCCAGGATCACGACTGCAATCTATCTGGAGAGGTGTTCGACAAGTCCAGAAAATGTAGGAAGTCCATCGCCTCAGCCAATGGACGACGTCGGTGGCAAGCCTCGACGAGACCAGCGAACTCGATAGCGTACGCGCGGCGATGTCTTGGGCACCTTGAGTCTCCTTGTCCCAACAATCCAAGCCCTCGCCAAAGCTTGGGACGACATCGAGCCCGGCCCAACTGTCAGAATTGTGGACTTACGTCTCATTCGTAGCGACGCGTTCTTGTGGAGACTACTCCAAAATTTTCTCCAGGTCTCTCCAGGATTCAGCGGGTCAACACACAGACCACAGAAACATTGCTCACGTGCCCGTGTCGCAACTTCGACATGCATGCGCAAGACAAAGAAGATGGAATGCGCGGCCGACGAGCATGCCGGTGCGTTTACCGCAAACAGAGGGGCCAGGTATCGTCCCGCGAGCAGAAACAACTCGCGGCTACCGGCTGTGGCACAGGGTCGCAAATGGTAAACTCATTTTCCCGGTCTTTTCTTAGCGTATAGAATCACACATATCCACAGATCGCTAGTCTTTCCAGTGTCTGTTAACCATCCTCGCACTACATAGGCGCGATATGCACTTCGTGTCTCGAACCCATGAGGCTCTCGTGGAAGTGGGCCTCGGTCTATTGCAACGCTAGACATCGTCCGATACCCCACACCATGGAGCCGTCATACTCCACAGCCTCCGGATTGCCCACTTTGGACAACTAAGCAGCATTTTTTCACTAATCACACTCGAGCCTCATCGAAAGTTACTCCGATGCCGTACTAGTTCCCGCTAGCCGCAACGCTGCGTTGTCGATTTCGGACATGACCGACAATGCTCTAAATGCAATCTTTCCAACTGTCGCCTTCCCAAAGCTCTATCTACATGCTCCAGACCTCGGCCATGCGGTGCGGGATCGAGAACGAACACTTCAATAAGCCGCGCGCCGACTGGTACTACCCTTAAGCCCGCTCTTTGCCCGTCCTGGTGGTAGTAGGAAACGGCTGATATAGGAATATGCACAAACGGAGGGCATAACACATGTAATTTTAGTTGATTACAAGGCCGCTGGATAGACAAACAACAACAGCACTTCTGTTGACCGTAACCCGAGGATCGAGTTCGACCAACAGTCCGGATCATGGTGTGCATCGTAGCTCCTGGTCGTTATGTGGCATTGTCAACAAGTTCTTGTATCCATCAGACTCCGCGAATTTCGAACACTCAAGCAGGGTATCGTCTCCCAAGTATGAAATTCATGTTAACATCTTACTCGGTGCCTTAAATACTGTTCTCATGGTAACGTATACATAACATCGGCTATTGCAACACGGGATAGTACCGGAGGCTGCTTCACCTCGAGTGTTACCACAAACATCGCCAGTGAATACATACAGCATTATGTGCGACAATGCACGGACCTTGAGAGCTCTCACTATGAGCGCCTTCCAGTGTAGGGCTTTTGTTTCGAGAGCAACCGCGCCTTGTATGCAGTAGGTCGAGAATGGCGAACCCTCAACTAGGCAAGAGTAATCTTCAGCCTTCCTTGGCTAACACGATCATCCAGGCACACTCATCTGCAGGTGCTATGGGCTCTGATTGTGTACAGAGAAAGTATCTAGAAGACTACATCCGCCACGCATACGAAGACATACAAGGACTTCCCGACTCCTCATCGCGCATCTTCACCAGATCTCCAGGACCAGAGCTCCGACGCGGCCGCGAGAACCATATCATAATATACCCCGGATCTTTCAATCCACCACATGTAGGTCACACCGCGCTCCTCTGGCACGCCTATCTCAACACAGACGCGAACACCATAGCAGGCATGATCTTCGCTCTTAGAGACGACTTACTAGCTTCCAAAGATCATGTTACGAACAACAAGGGTAAAGCGTTTATACTCTCGCACTACCAGCGCCGCCAGCTTTGGAAAGACGATGTCCTAGGAAGATTTGCGTGGGTATTCCCATCGCACGATGACGACAAGTTGGACCTGTTTATGGCCACTATCAAGCGGTTAGCGAAGGCGGATGGCTTCAAGCTATCCTTTCTAGTAATGTACGGAGGCGATTACATCAGTCAGAAGACTAGGGTCGAGGATCTGTGGGGAGGGGATGACAATACTTGCATCTGCAGTGATATCACACGACCCATGGACTTTGTGCCTGACGATGGTGGTGAACTGTTACAACTGGAAGGCTGTGACAAGTGGAAAACGATGAAGAGCGAAAGTCCAGAATGGACAGAGAAAGAGGAGCAAATCCCGGATTGCTGGCCTTGCTGGCCCTGTGCAAAGATGCGTAAGGTCCTCCCTGAGGGTATCCAGAAGAATGGGTCGTTCTCGTTCGGTAAGTCTTCTTTCTGGTGTCTTTCGACCGCGCCTTGTTGCTAACCTATATACCATCAGACACAAGGGCTTCCAAGCACCCGCTCGCGACTATTTTAGCCCGTTGTCACTTCCCTAATAACACAGTCCGCTGGACACGCTTGCTCCGCAAACGCGGACACATCATCTTCATCCCTAGCAATCGGAACGCCAATTCTCCTTCTCCCTCGGCTTGTCCCACAATCAGTGCCACAGCGATTCGAGGGTCACTTCTGAAACTTGAAGTAGTAACGCAGCAACTTCGCGATAAGCTCAACTACACGGTACCAAACGGCGACTTGCTCTGTATATACTTGGGCTTGGACCGTCTTTGGGCGGAGAACGGAACATATGAGCAGTTGATAGGCGGCAAGCGTTGTGAGAACGATTTATGGTTGGAAAGACTGAGGAAGAAGCAAGCGTACGAGGATGGGTACAGGCGAAGGCGGAAGTCATCATCTCTTTGAATGCCATGCCGCGAATACCTGGAATTGCTCGTGTACGCGCGAACCACCGAGTACTTCTAGAATAGCCTTGAACTGTTCTAGCATCTTGCATGCATGACTCCCATCGTCCGATGTCTATGACCTCACCATGATGCGCGGGCCCGATGACCCTTGTAGAGCTTATCCTAGACGTCTTCCGTACCCTTAGTCGACTGACCTCTCTTCCGCTCTTCCTCTAGCCGTGGCACTATCATCTTCATCGCCACAGTATTGTTCAACCTCCTCCGAATGCCCTCATCGAACACTTGGAATATCCGTTGCGTGCGCGCGCCAAACTCGTCAAAGGTGATTTCTTCGGTCCAGAGCTGCTCCATGAGGTACACATATTCGTTCCAGTTGTCTGGGCCTAGAAGCAATGTTATTAGCGATTGTTCCCAAGAGTTTTGAGCAACGAGCAGTTACCAAGGGCTTTTTGTGTGGCTACCAACTCCAAGGGCACGACGTAATCATTCCTCGGGCATGGTCTCACAGGTTTCGGTGGAATCGCGGACGATACCTGCGGAGGCGCAAACAGACCGATGGGAGGCTGCGTGCTGGCTTTCTGACCGATGTGAGTATTCCCCTGGCTGTTCAGCCCACCAGCTGTGTTATTATCCTGAACTCCATCGTCTAGTCGCGGCCGTCCTCGCTTAGGGGTACCCAACGGCGGCGTATTGAAGGACTTTTGCTGGCGTACTCGCTTGCCTTGTGAGGGGCCGGGAGTGGCCTTTGACTGACTCGTGGATCTCTGTTGCTTCGTTGGCGGTATGTTCCTCGCTATGAATGGTGAGATATCATCTGAAGAGCGAGCTGCCAGCGGCGCCTTCCTCGGAACGTTGTTCGATGGAATACGACTGCCGTTCCAGCCTGTCGGAAGCGGTGCGGGCGAGACGTGAGCGTTGTCTCTTTTAGTCAGAGAGTCATGACGCTGGTCAGCGGAGTTTGCATGACCACTGCCTTGCGTTGGTGTCGCCGGCTGTTTTAGATCGATGCTTCTTCCGCCAGTGTTTGGGTCGACATTGTGCTCACTGCGCGACATGCTGAACGGAAGTGGGTGTTGTCGGCGTCGGGCTGTGAGATCGGGATATGAATTCTCGAATGGATAATTGAGATGCGGAAAAGAAGGCCAGTGAGGTGGTGCCACGGGAGGCAGGAAGGCCTGGCCGCCCGTTGCATTTCGCTCGAACCTGGCTGGGAGATTGGACGGCAACATGTTTGGGGTAGGACCGACGAATGGTCGGTGTTGCGAAGGCATTACTGGGCCTGATAGAGGTCGCTGTCGCGTGTTCTTGATCTGCTCTTGCGCCATGACTGGGTGTGATGGGTAGGAGTGATGGGGCTCGACCGAGTTCTTTGTCGAATGGAAAGAGCGACGTTGGCAATACTGCGCGGCAACGTTGCGACAGCACTGAGTGGGAAAGGAACTTTCGCGTCTCGCTTCCAGATATTCAGAAGTATAGGCAGAAGAAAGAGAGAGATTAGCGTAGGGAAATTGGGGGTGAGGGGCGCTTGCTGTGTTGGGGAGCAGAGCTCAACCTTGAGGAAGGTGCCTTCCATGCCAATTATGAGTGTTACGTCACCATAGGTAATATGAAACTCATTTTGAGCTAGGTTTTGATCTGATGTTCCAAAATTTATTGGCCTCAACGCTCTCTCAATCAAGTGAAGGCCCAGGATCGATCGGTCTGCGAGGAGACCGATGCAGCACCTGGGCAGCCATCAATCCCGCGCGAGCCACCCCAAGACATTCTGGATACAGATATTGATTTTCTGCTCACTCGACATACAGGCCTTAACTACGGCGTACTGATGTGTCCGCCATACGACAGGAACTAGGTGTACAAGGCTTTTACCTGCTGGACACTTTTACCTGACTGCAAACGACCGATACCAAACATCTTAGGCGATGATATCATGGGAATCATTATCTAATACACCCATTCTCATCGACGCGTTCTACATGCAGGTCTAGTATAATTCTGGTCTGCAGGATGTATCTATCTACTCAAAGCTCATGATGTGGGTATGGCCGCAAACACACCACGAACAATGAAGTATAGAGCCTTTGTTCGACACATGGTCGAACTAAGACAAGGAGCATGTATTTCAATATCACCTGTGCTTATTTGAGTTCTTGTGACGACGACAAATGCCACCTTCAGTACCGAGCAATATAACTTTGGACCACACACATGGCAGATCCACCGACTCTACCTGACGGCTCGTCGCAGAAACACAATGAGCTGTTCAATGAACTACCGAACGACAATGTGCGGCGTGGGTATCTGTTGTTCTACGGGGGATACAAGGGCGGAATCAAAGAGGCTGGTGTGCTTTCACGAGTATGGAATAAGATGACATCCGCGGCGCAACAGGAATACATCAGCCGTGCCACATCTGGGGCGGTCAGCTATCAGTCAGATCGCGAGATCGAGAGTAGAAAAGAGTTGAGTAGGGATGATCCCCAAGAAGCGATTGAAGGAGGTCGTATACAGGCAAAACCGGGGGCCCTAGAAAATAATGTGCGCGGCATAGATGGCCCGTTACATGGCGTAGCGATACCTGTTGAGGCTAATAACCCAGAAGCATCGAATGATACAGAAACGTCTGATTACGAGCCTAGTGATGGCGAAATCGCCATAGCAAGGGTCGGTCTTACCGAAGCAGATACTGGTAGAGTAGCACCTCCCCAGACCAGGAAAAGAGGCCACGAAGAAGTACACGACAACGCAATGCAAGCATGGCAATGGTGCAAGACGCTGATGGACTCTCGTACTAGATTCAGTGGGTCCAGAGAGATGCGCACAGCGGTATGCTTGTACGCGCTATGCGATGAAACCGGCAGGATATTGAAAGTTAGTATCTTCATCAACTCCTGCGTCGCTAAACAGTACTAACATCAGTTAGCGGAAGGTATGTAAGAAGATACGCTGTGGTTCGCAAACAATGGTGGACTTTGTCGAAGATGAGTACAATATCAGTCGACAACTGGAGCTTTGTGATCATTGCCATCACATCCAGGCAGCCTCTCAACAAGAGGGTACGCTAATGTATCGCCTGTACTCTGATTACGCCGAGCACGGAGATCTGAGCGAACTTCTCAAAGTTTATTACCAGGAAGAGAATTTGGACAAGCAAGTACCCGAGCAGTTTGTCTGGATGGTCTTCCATGCGCTGGCCGATGCCATATGTACCTTAAACACGGGGGAGTGCAGAGAGACGCAAGACGAAGACAAGACGGCGGAAGGAGCAGAGAATGGCGCAGAAGTCGGAAAAGAGGGACAAAAGACAAAGAAAGGAAAGCGAGGTGGAAACAAGCCAAGGAAGAAGTTCACAGACAGCATGGTGCATTTGGATGTCAAGCCAGCGAACATCTTTCTCAGTACCGCTAAGGAACCCTACCTAGCATACCCACAAACTCTTCTTGCTGACTACGATGTCGTCAAGACGATCTCACGAAGCACAGATGCTTCAGAGGGGAGGAAAGATTGGGGCACGAAAGGATTCCAAGCCCCAGAGATTATCGTAGAGGTCGCGCATCATCATTCTGTCAATGCCAAGACAGATATTTGGTCGCTTGGGATGGTCATCTGGAAACTGATGCATACTACGCTTGGTAAAGCATGGTCGGATCAGATATGCGAGGACAGCATCAAAGCTTCATTCCAATTTGCAGAAGGAAATACGTTCACATCGACGGACATCCCAGGTTACGATGCGATGTATTCCAATGCCTTGCACCAACTGGTGATCGACTGTCTCCAGATCAACCCGGAAAAGCGACCAGGTTACGAGACTCTGAGGAAGAAAGCGAAAGCGGAGTTTGAGAGATCGCAGAGGCGGTTAGGCCCGGTATCGTCGGGTGATAAAATGGGTAGTGATATTGCCGGTCACCTCCGAGTTCTCAGGAAAGAAGAGTTGGAGTATAAACTTGGGGATATGTTTGTCGAACCTTTGAGCAAGAGGAGAAAAGCTCAATCGCACGTCGAACAAAATGCCGATGTATGACATATTTGACCGGCATTGCCAGATCCTTTCCTCGAGGAACGCATCGGCGCTTACCAAACTCCAGTAGAAAATGTGACGCGTGTGGCTGTTGTTCGTTATAGGAGCCCGATAGTTTATTTTCAATGGAATTCCAGTGGTTCGATATAAAGCGGCGACGGGTGCATCCTGCGCGACGTTTTCTTCTTCTTCTCTCTCTCTGCCTCATTCTGCTCTGCTTCATTTTATCAGCAGCATACACATTCGGTCGCCGGTGCCCGCCCCAACACAATTATCGCGGTAAGGAGCACGGCACGACCCAAGCTTTGACCAACACACTAGTGTTGGTTATATCACTGCCTTTCCACTGGCTAACTTATTGGACAAAGCGCCCCGCGTTTGCCTAGATACTCGGTGTTTGAGACTTCTAGGGTTTAACCTGCGGGCAAGATTATTGTCGCAAAAGCGTCGTATCGGCTCCGCAGTTACAACGCTCATAGTCAATCAATTTTTGATCACCTTCATCGAGCTGAGTAACATGACGACTATAAGCATGTTACTGTGCCTAGTCGTCTGCAGCCTGCTGGTTCATAAGGTCTGGAAGCGCCAAATGCAGCGCGAGGTAGGCGTGGTTGATAAAATGAAAGATGATGCTGCTGACAATCACCAGGAAGAAGACCGATATGCCGCGCAGATGGGTTGCAAAGCACCGCGGAGGTGGGCAGCAAAATGGCCACAAGGCTTGGACCTGCTACTCAAGGCGGGGCAACATGCAAGGGCGCAGACCATTTTACAGTTTTTCTTAGACGTAGTAGACTCTAGCGGTCCGACGCATGAGCAGCAGTTGCGTAAGTCCACAAAGACACATCGAAACCCGCGGCGTTGACACTGCATAGTTGGAGCTCGCGGTATCAACACGGTTGAACCACGCAACATTGAAGAAATACTCTCTACCCAGTTTGAAGGTTTGTCAAAGTTGAATGGTTAGGATGACCGCTGGTATTGACGTTTGTGGCAGACTTCAGTCTTGGGCTCCGACCCAAGCATTTTGATCCATTGCTGGGATGCGGGATTTTTACTCAAGACGGTGCAGCATGGAGACACTCGCGGGCGTTACTCCGTCCCCATTTCACTTCCAATCGCTACCAGAACTTCGAGGAGATGAAAAAGTCGGTCGAAAGCCTCATCGATCGAATTCGCCCCGACAGCGTTGTTGATCTCCAACCGTTATTCTTTCGCTTGACTTTCGACACGACGACGTTCCTGCTTTTCGGCAAAACATTGAGCTCTTTGCAAAGCAGCGACATTGCTGGACAAGAGTCTGAGTTTGCAGCAGCCTTTAATCTGGGCCAGGATTACTTGTCGCATCGTGGCAGGCTGGGAGACTTGTACTGGCTTGCGAGTACTCCCGAGTTCTGGCAAGCTTGCAAGACTTCTCACCGCTTCGTTGACGACGCGATTCAGAGAGCACTGGACAATGCAGAGACTACGGAACCCGATAAAGTAGAAGCCGAGGACAAGAAGCATTATGTGTTTGTCGACGCGCTCATCCAAGAGACTCGGAACAAGAAGGAACTTCGCGACCAGTGTCTCAACGTTTTACTGGCGGGCAGAGACACAACAGCATGCTGCCTCACCTGGACCTTGCGCTTGCTGGTCCGCCACCCTAAAGTTTTGGAAAGGTTACGTTCGGAAATAGGGGCAGTAGTAGGCCTCGGACAGCATGCGCCTCGACCAAGTCGAGTGGATTTGAAGAAGATGAGGTATCTTGATCTCATTTTGAAGGAGGTACTTCGCCTCTACCCATCCGTGCCGGTCAACTCTCGTGCAGCATTGAAGACGACGACACTTCCTGTTGGAGGAGGCCCAGATGGGAAGTCGCCGATATTAGTCAGGAAAGGCGAGGCTGTCGGTTACTGCGTATACGCTATGCATCGACGTACAGACATCTACGGCGAAGATGCACTCGAGTTCCGTCCTGAGAGGTGGGAGGATGGATCACTGTTGCGAGATGTGGGGTACGGGTATCTTCCCTTCAATGGCGGGCCACGAGTTTGCCTGGGTCAAGAGTTTGCCCTGCTGGAGGCGGGATATACCGTAGCGAGGTTGGTACAAATTTTCCCTTCCATGACTGTTCCGAAGGATGACCCTGTTGTCCCTACTGGCAGGGAAAAGCAGACCTTGACGTTGGTAGTTGCTTCTGGAGATGGATGCCGTGTACACATGCGCTCATAGATCGAGACAAGTTCTCTCTCCAGGACCGCTTGTACACTCTGAGCCGTGCATAGTCTTAAACGTACCCTCCCCATGTATCCCTAGCTTCCTAATTGCTAAGTCCACCTATATCCGCATCGCCCAAGAGAAAGGGCGCGGTATTGCCCATGCTGAGGGTGTATTCGGCGAAATAGCAGCGTGCTGCAAGACTGTACTCGTAGCGTGGAGGGCATAACAGCGAAGTTGTGGAGGGTTGGGCGCGTGGTAAGCTCGGTGTGTCGTGGACGACGGTCGGGATTATACGCGTCGGTCGAGGAGCGCGATGCTGATCTGTTGCAACAGATTCATGGCGGAAAACTTTCGGAAGTCGACGACTGTAAAGCTTGAATAGGGAGAGAGCTTGCGATGGTTATGAGTCGACACTTCGACATTTCGTCTGCTATGCGTCGTCAGACTTGCTCTGTAGCTTTGCTCCCCTTCATTCCGGTCACCGGGGCGTTCATACCGCCCGGGTCGTTTATCTCACAAAGATCTCGAGTGGGTAGTCATCTATGGATCGTAGCGAACCGCGGAACAAGACCGGAGTAAGGCCTCGTTCGGAATGGCGATTGCCCCTAATTTTCGTGCTTAGCCAGGCGTTGTCAGGTCGCATGTTGGAGCATAAGATATGCTAAGCGGTTGCCGAGGGAATGAACACGTCTGACGGTAGGAGTAATGCATAGTAGTGGCGACCTCGCGTGGCGTGTCCCACGTTGGAGATGAGGAGTGCACATGTCGAATCCGCTATCAAGCATCGCGACGCATAGTTGCGACTGGTTGTACACGAGGCGCGCGATTGTAAGAGCTAAACATCGGTTGTGGGGTCGCAGTCGATGCCGGGTCCATCGAGCTAAGAGCGCGTTCCGCGCTTCGGACGCGTGTTTTAACGCCAAGCCTGGCACATGTCCGTTCTGTCGCTCCCGGCCACCCTCAATCCTTCGTCCCCTCGCTACCAGCTGCCCGAACAAGCTGCGACCGTATATTGTGTACAGCTCGCTGTCACATCCGTTTCCGAATCGACGAAATTCCTTCCGCGATGGCACCCTCGATCGTTCCTGGCCTCGGCAAACTCCCCGCCTTCACGGTGCATTGATTGCTGCATGCGTCGCTTACTGCATCCATGGATGTAAGGCTCCACTCTAGATGGCGTGGCAGGCCTTGAGCAACATATCCACCTGATCGCGGCGCCTGTCACAAATATATCGCCTTGCTCAGCCCGCTTTGTGAGGGGGAAAGAAGGTTTTACTCCGGCTGTGCTTCATGCATCGTTAGCACAAGGCTCATGATATGCCGCTTCTAGAGCACGTACCCTATCGTCGTGCGCTCGTGGAGGAGTTCAAAAACCACCGTCACAGTCGTGCAGGAACCTGGTTGTCACTTGTAGGATCCGCACATGTTTTCAGCCAGAGGCGATTGGATTCTTACTATCGATACTACATGCCAAATGTAGTTGCTTTCATAACAGCTCCGACGGGAATGCCACAACAGTCTTCATGGGTTACTTTATGAAAGGCCCGTCGCACCGAAACTACCACACAACGTGCAGGACACGCATGGCAGGATTTACGCTTGTAGGGGCACATATTTCGTCGCGCCAATAAACGATACGTGGCAGCGTGCCGCCCCACGCCGCCTATCTCACGGGTAAGATGCGAACTGTATTAGTTCCTCTTGAGTTAGCAACTGTGGGGAACCTAGACTCAGCATGGTAGGCATCCAGGGCCTTGACGGGGCAGATGTACCAGAACGGTAAGTCACCTCTGCGACGTAAACGCCCCGTCCCGCATAGAATGGTTCAGCGGGGATGCTGGTTTTCAGGTCCCTTGAAGAAGCGCTGTACCCGTCTTGTTCCCACTTGTCAATTCGACTTGAACTTCATTCTAGCCCCAATGGCTTCCACTAACAGCAATCTTTACTCAACGACCAAGTATCTGGCTCAAGAACGAACCCAGAACACCAAAGTTCCAGGTGGCAGTCGTTCAACCACGCTATCCGGAGTCAAAGATGCCGATTTCGTTGCAATCGGCCTTGGAGGCGCAAACATGTTGGCGATGCTGTGGGCTATAGCTATGGGCCGCCGTGCCGTCGGTGTTGAACTTCGTGGCGACCCGTTTCTAGGAGTGCACTGGAACATTCGTGAAGACATGTACCATCAGCTGGGACTTATCGACAAGATGATGTTGGATCGATACGGACTGGACAACCTCCCGAAAAGACTGGATGGAACACTGCTTAGTCTGGCAGATTTGTTCTATCATCCCATGACCAAATCTAGGGACATAATACCCGGAGCTATCATCGAGGGATACGAGAAGGAACTCCATATGGTCGGCGAAATCCATAACATTGAATACATCGACGACCGCTGGAAGAATGGCAAGCCGCATCGCACTGTCACCACTGTACATCCGCCCACTATTCCGGAGCACCCGTGCCCGACCAAAATCCGTACCGATATGCGAGAAGTCCTCGACGGGCCTTCGACATGGCAAGCTGCGGCATTTTCCATCCAGCTTCTTCTCCGCCGCTATCTCGAGGCGCTCGAGAAGATTGATCTCAACGCTAGCAAGACGCCCAGATGCCGCCTCTTCACCAAACACCGCGTGGTACAGGACGGAAGTGGTCTAGTCCATCTTCCGTGTGGCCGTGTCCAAATTCGGATCGAAGAAGTTACCGAAGTTCAATATCACAACGACCTCCAACGAATCCGCACGCCAGGAAGCGACTTTATCGATCTCGGGGTTCCAGAGCTGTTCAGCGTCGCCACAGGCATCAACTGCCGTGAAGCAGAGCAACTAGGCTTCCAGCAGCACGACGTACAAGTGGACCATGGTGACGGTCAAGGTGCCAAAGTAGCACAAGCGGATTTTGTCGCTGGCCAGTTCAACATCCTCGTCGACGGACGTTTGCGCCGTCGTATCGCTTCCGAATTTGATAAGCATGGCAATGAATCATGGGTACGGCAGATTGCTGTAGGCCACGAAGGTGACCCAAGGGTCTCCTGGCTCATCGTCGAGGTACCTGAGTTTGTCTCGCTATGCCCAGTCGAACGCGGTCTTGTCGGTGCCGAGACCAGCAAAGACTCCGCCGAATACTTCGCAGCCTATCAACTGCTCCTTTACGACTACTACATCTCGCAAGCCTCTCTTGTCCTGGAAATCTCGCCAGACGAGCTCCGCCGAGTCGCCATGGTGTACGGCCCCAAACCCTTCAGCCTCGTTGAGCGCATCGGTACCGACGCGCGCGTTGCGACAAACGGAGTCGTGGCAGGTGATTCCTTCGGCAATGGCCATTTCCTCCATTCAGCAGGCGCAATGTGCGGCATGATCGGCCATGGATACCGTTTCCTAGAATATTGGCAACGCCGCGCCGCCGCTCACTGCGCCGAGTCATCTATCCGTCTTCTTGCAGACCGTATCAAAGCCGATACCGAGGCGCTACTGGAAGTCAGTGCGAAGGAGTTCAGTCAGGCAATTCCTAGCAATTTTGGTGCGGAGAGGGGCAAGAAGGTCGCTGCTGCTAGTGGTATTGCGGAAGAGAAGCGAGCGAAGGTCAGCGCGAAGAGGGGCAGGAGGTGGGATCAGGCGCCGTTGAATCCGACGGATTGGAGGAGGGTGTTTATGAGGAATGGGAGGACGTGGAGTGACAAGCTGCCGAGAATTGATGAGAGGCATCCGGCTTCGCGGATGGAGAAGGCGAGGCTTTGAGTCTGAAAGCTCCAGCATAGCTAGCAAATGTGACTCCCAGTATGAAGACGCTTCGATGTAACACATCGTTTGTCAGCGTAATTTGTGTGCTAACTCGTACTTATGTCTTGGTCGATTGCTCTGGCTCCATGACTAGCCCCCATTCTATTTTGAAGAGACTGGTTGTCTCGGAGTGACCACGCTCTCTTTTAGAGGAGAACTTGGGGAACAACGGGTGTTGTGGCCCGATAGATGTAAGTTCCCCGTCGACTAGCGCAATAGTACGAGAACCGGGGTCCGGAAAGCTACATAGGGTCGTTGTCGAGAACATCCTTTGCAGCGTATTCAAGGCGATCCGCACGCGACAGGTTTCGCCTTCGTCCTCGCATATACCAACGCTCCATCCTCCATGATTCACATACCAACGGTAAGACGCATCGGTAGGATCGGTCACCCAAGGAAGGAGCGTTGCTCCTTGTGTCACAGCTTCGCGCACCGCTTCAGTGAACAATACCCCTGGCCGTCCATGCTGTTGAATGTATTTTCCAAGTTTGCTTTGGTGGAACAGCACTCCGAATGCCAGGATCAGCTTTTTGATGCATTTTCGCCATGGTACAAACGTATCATCGTTATCGGTATATATAGACTGTAACCA